>NC_142700.1:9874921-10210793 GCF_029339155.1 Prunus mume
ATGTGGTGATTGTCATTCTGTCTACAAGCATGTTAGTGCAGCAGTTGGGCGGAAAATCGTACTGAGAGATCCTTACCGGTTTCACCATTTCAGTGACGGCAAGTGTTCTTGTTCTGATTACTGGTGAGGAAGATATTTAAGAAGCTAAAAAACACAGTACTGAGTCAACGGATCATTGTTGCTTTGGTACTGAGCATAGGATAGGTTTGAAACCACAATGATCTAACTTCCATTGGGATTACTGGTTAGGGTTTAGGGTATAGCATGAATGATTTGAATTTTTTTGTACTGTATCTCTGTACTCTTCTCTGAAATCTCAAGTAACTTTTTGATAATAGAAATTAAAATACAATTTCATCAAGCTAATCCGCGCCCTAACAGTTTTGTGCTCTTCAATTTGACGCGATACAGATTTCAATTCAGGCCAATTATTTCGTTGAGAAATGAAACTTGCAAATACTTCATTCTGGTGTGACTATTGGATTTTGGTCCTTTTTAACTGCAACAAATTCCTGGGTACTGGATTTTAAAGAAAGTTTCACAAAAGAAAAAATGCTCAGTTAACACCATGCACTCTCATTAAAGGGATCTCATCCAGTAAGTGATGTTGATGCCTATTGGAAGCTTGCAGTTATAGAACAAAAGCCTGAGCCCCACAAGCAGGTATTATCATTAGAAGCGAGTGACTAATTAGGTTGAACAGCATTTCATAAAACAAAGAAAACCCCAAAGCGTTTCTTGGTAGCACAACAAAGCAGGGAGCTACAAAACCCCCAAACTACAAAAGCGTGAGTCTGGTTGCTCAACTTTTCTTCTTCTTTCTCAAACTACTCCACTTCGGCCAAGTAATCTTCAATTTCAGCTGGTGTAAGAACTCTGCAACAAGATGATCACAATTTTTTTACATAAATATATTTTTAAAAAAAATTTAAAAATAACAGAAGCTCACGCATGCCAGCCAAAGGATGAAACAGCTACTTTCCAATCAAAGTAAATAAAACCTAGTAGTTATAATTGTAAAACTATCCTATCAACAATTAAAAAGAATAAATCTAAAGAAACTCGTACGGTTACTTCTGCATTTCTTTCCTTTTTTGTTTTTGTCAGTCAAAATCTGCTTGTTGAAAATATTTTGTGCATTTCATGTCTTCTTAGATATGTCAGAATCGGAATGCTATAACTTACGTTATGCAGTTTTCAGTTGAGCATTTACATAAAAAGTTTAAAACATCTCTGCATCTATGCATGTAAGTCGGTAGATAGATCCTGGGTCTGTGCTTGACTGCCACTTGGATGTTACTAAGTGAGCCAGATTTAATTTAACCCTCATTTCATCCCACAGCCGAAACTAAGTTAAAATGCACTCCGCTTAATACAAAGCTGGTAAAGATCAGCTCAGCTTTGCTTACATCAAGTTACTTTTCAATCTGCCAAATTTTTGCAGGAAAAACAAGAATGACAACAAACCAAGAAATATAGAAATAGTGTACATAATAACGGCAATATCATATAGGCATAATCAGGTTGTACAGGAAACTTGCCTGAATTTTTTGTCAGTACCAATTATGCCAATCTCAATGTTTTTGCCAGAAATTTGTCCTTCAAACCTAAAACCACATGCACAACGAAAGCTCAACAAAAAACTAACTCATATTTGCATAATAGAACAAGTGAGTATAGCTGTGCCGAACACTATGTCAGAGGCCAATAAGCTTGAGAGTTGTCAAACAAGAGACAAGCTACAGCTCTTTTGTCCTTTTAATATTACAACCACCGCCTTTGATAGGTGACACAAGTATGGTACGGAACAATTGAATAGACCTTAAATGTATAATAATGAGTCATAATTGAGTAGCGTAAACCCATTTGGTTGCAGATGAGAAATGAGAACCTTCGTAATTATCTAAGTTGTTTCATTTAGGAAGAAAAACAAAAATAATATATGAACTGAGAGATAAAATTCCTACCCTTCTTTCAGGGTCAATATTGCAGTGTGGACAGCATCATCAAGTTCCATGTCCTCAGTGTACCTAGAATAAATAATCACATGAATCTTAACATAAATTCAAAGTAAACAATGAACTGAAGTCCAGGATAAAGAAAGAAAACGGAACTAATAAAATAAATGATTTGTGCATTCTGATTATTACACTTGCCAATACAGGAATAATGGAGAATTATAAAATAGAATGAAGACCATTCTTGAGAATCAAAGATTATCCAATCTATTTAAATGATATCATCCCCCAAATTCCAACTTTGGTTCAGAATTAAAAGTATAATGTAGGTAACAAGATTGTAAGCACGTTGTTGCTTATTTATTAGTCTCAACCTGAAGCACTTTATTTTAGTTCAGAAATTTATACAAATGGAAACATCAACCAGAAAAAAAAGTTTCTTAAAATTGCCGACCGCAACTTGCCTTTTCTCAAGAAATGTTTTTGCATTAGAAACATTTTTCCCCATAGCAGAAGCTTTCCATGAAAAGTATGAACCTGATGGGTCCACCTACAGCATAATAAAAATCAGGGAAATGCACAAATCCAGTGGAAAATAAAATCGAAAAAAATTAAAGAATAAATAAGCTTTTACAAGATTGTGGTGGGCTATGTGTGTGTGTGTGTGTGTGTGTGTGTGTGTAGCTTTCCAACTAGATTTTGACATAGATGATGTGAAATAATAGCTACTTAGCTAGGTTCAAGAAATTATACGACATAGTTGGCCAACATAAATGGCATGTATGCACAATGGAGGAAGTCCATATGTAAGTATACCCCCTAACCAAAAGCAATCTTAAAAGCTTACATATTTCCTTGTAAATTAATTAAGTTTTTCCATTCTCAGATCTCACTGCACATGATGAAAAGTCGAAGTACAATGTTTTGCAGCAAAAATCTTTCAACTGCAACTATAGTACTGGGAAACCTCTATAGCTTGTTCCCAAGGACTCGAGCACAACGGCACCAAAAAATAGTTTAAACCAGCAGATGACAGAATTACACACCTGATATAGTTGTGGACCTTTGTCATCAAAGCCAGCAACCAGCAGTGAAACTCCAAAAGGCCTTACACCACTAGCAGAACAACAAAGACAAATGAGTTTCTAGAGTGGAACAGGAAATGAAGCTAATTGCAGACTCAAGTTGAACACTCATAACATGCATCTGCCTCTATACGAATTTTAAACGAGAAACATCCTACACAACCTTAATTTATTGAGTTCAAAATCTTCCAAATTCCAAGTTCGCCAGGTACACATAATTTCAACAATAAAATCATTTAAAATACTAAATTTTGCAAATGATACTAAATTACCCTTCACTGATTTTCTATATAAAGTAACTCGAGCAGTAAATCTTTTACTTTCTATGGACCAAGAAGAATGTTAAAATATGAGCAAGAACATAGTTGAGAAATGGAAATCAGGCCATGGGAGAAACAATAATTACCCCGACTGTGTGAACTCCTGCATAACAGCAGCAATTTCCCTCACAAGTTGGGTAACGGGGATTGGTTCCTGAAAAATACCCACCACATCACATTGTAAGTTATCATGCTCAAATATAGTAATTGACTAGGTGAATGTAGAAAGTATCAAGGAAACTTGTTTCAAGTGGAGACTCCATATAACAAACTGGGGAGTAGGAGATATCTCTTAAAAACAAGCTACCATCGTAATCTGAAAATATTATGACTTAAATCAATTTGTAGCCCATCCGAAGACCAAAGATCATTTACCACACACCAACAAGCTCCAACAACCCATATATGAACATTGAAATAAACAATCCAAAAAGAAAATGCTTAAATGGTGTGTTGCACATTGAAGAGAAATTGGATTCAGCAGAATTCTTCTAATGAATCTGAACTGAACTTCCAATCCTTACCATGTGATCAGTGAACAATACTTAATACTATGGACACAAACCAAGGGAATAAAATATGAAAACACAGAGAATTGAAGTTATACTTTGTACAACCGATGATATTGCTCTGCCTGTTTCCTGCTTTTACGAACCAGAACTCTGAAATCTGGACCCATTCCACTGCATGAGAGAACAGTAAATTTCAGTTAACCACAAGATTTGGCTGGGGAAACACGGAAAAGAAGAACTGGCAAATAATAAAAAGGAAAAAAAGAAAGCTAACTTAAATTGTCAATTCAATGACAACTACAACGTCAAAGAAAAAAAACATGGGCACCTCGTCTTTCTAGAAAAATACTTCTTAATACATAATTAAAAGGACAATCCCACCTTTTTGGAATTTTAACTGTCCTAGTGTCTTCCATACAAATATGTATTAGTATCTTGAAACTAATTTGTCATTGAGAGAAGGTCAAACAAAAGAAACAAGCATCGATTTGATTACATGTACAGATCCAATAGGCGGCATATACTATGAACACAATGATTCAACGTCAATAACTCATCATAGTTAAACTTCACTACAATTGTCAGTTCACAAGATCTAATGGAAACAAGTAAATCAGATCATGTATAATTCCACGAGTCAAAGCAGGGAAATTTAAAAACTCAAACACATGGGCCATCTAACATGGAACAAGAAAAATAATGTCAACGGCCACACGTATTTTATCTCAATAGAATATGAACAATGATATACAGAAGGGGAGTCTACTGTCAAAAAAAACCCGTCAATTAAAACCCATGGTACATCTTGAGAAAGTCTTTGTAGCCATTATTGGTGGAACTTATAAAATTTTTAGGTGGGACAACATCATTTATGCCATGTGAGTCCTCTAAAATTGAATTTAGAAAAAAAGGGATCCCACCAACAGTATTAGTTTTCAATTTAATGTTGGTTTGTTGTACCATGTTAAAATGATGACGTGGTACAACCATCATAGCTGAGACTTTCCCAAAGATCATCAGATATTGTAGAAGCAGTATAACACCAACAACACAATAGATAGTATCAAATACCACAACTTGAAAAACTCAAGCATGTAGTACAGACAAACCTGTAAACAACTCCAATGTTTGGCGTCAATAACTGAATTTTCTGAATCTGCAAACCAAAAACTTGAAAGGTTACAAGAAGTCTCCAGTATACCATTTGATTATCTGAGAGGACATGCCATAGTGGTGGAAAGAAAACAAACTCATAATATTTCAACACAAAAAGGTTATGAGATACCCACGCTATAAATCAATGCACAAGAAAGTTTCCAGTTTATAAAGAAGCGTAGCTGTTCACTTACAGATGTTTCATCAACTAATATAGATGGGAGTTTCTTCTCTGTTGCAATGACGACTCCATTAGCAGCTGCAACAACCAGATAGAATTTTCTAAACACCAACACCAAAAACACTAAACATTTGATAAGTTTCTAAACTTATCTGACATAAGAACCTATAAAATCGATAAGCTGTATCAAAAGGAAAAAGATCTGCAGTTCCAAATAATGTGCTGGAAACTCATTCCCTACCAACGACATTAAGTTCTTCATACTTACCAACGTGAATAAAAATTCTAAATATTTTATGCAACCACAGAGTTCTCCAATATTTGTTCATGCCAAATTCAGCAAATATGAACAGATTATTCATCTTTATACTGGATTATCAGTTCAGGCCAATTTAATCCGTCTCCTTTTATTCAAGATGAATACTTGATGTGTAAATTCAAATGTATCTGAAAAGAATTTAGAAAAAGGCATAAGAATTTGCATACCTTTAATCCCTAAAGATGTCTGGCCAGACCCAACTGCTGTTAGGGCATGTTCAATCTGAACAAGCTTCCCAGAAGGACTGTATCAAAATAAATATGGCAAATTATGCTAAAATAACCCCATTTCTATCCTTTTTTAGTCTAAATTGAGTTCACAAGTTCATACCTGAAAGTGGTAAGAGAAAATGAGTACTGACTATCCCCCATAATGTGTCACAGCCCAAAAGAACCTGCGGAAACAGAAATCAGAAAGAACCCATCAATTTCTAAGATCATAAACGCATGCAAATACATAATTGACGCATAAATATCACTTAATTTGATAGCTCAAAATTAGACAAATAAATAAAAATTCAAAATTTCATTGTTCCTTGAGCAGCAGAAGTAGGAATATGGTTTCTTTGGATACCAAACGGCGACTTAAGGTTGCGATCTTTTGAGGCTTACCTCAGTGGATCAATCTCACAATCGCCTGAGAGGGAGAGTTTTCTTGAAGAGTGCGTCTGGCGTGATTCAAGACGAAACTAGAAACGACGTCGTATTTGTTGGTATTTTCTCGTCTATAGTTGTCCCAAGCCCTGTTTAGCGGGGAATATTTTCTGCTCCTGCAGGTCCTTTTCTTCCTTGTTTAGAGTCTAAACTGAACAACTACTTTTTTTTTTTGGTCCCTTGTAGAATTTTGTTCTGAAGGTGAATTGTGTGCAATAATATCAGTAACAAAATAATAAAAATAAATTAAATAATTATTTTTATCGTAGAATCTCACATTATGATTCATCAGAAAAACTGAATTTAAAATTAACTAGATGGGTGACCAAAAAAGATTTCGATTATAAATTTCCTCGAAATTGGCTCAACTCATGTCGTTTGTAGAGCAAGCTGGAGCTTAAACATGGGTGTCTCAGCTCATTTGTGTAATAAGCTTGAGCTTGATATGCTTAATAACAAATGCTATAGAGATCCAATGTAGGTAAGTGAAGATTAAACTACATACGTGTCAACTGCTTCATCTTGATATTCCCTTTCTTTTACCAGCAACAAATAAGAAAATTACAAAGGGAATTAAGCTACATATGGTAATGTTTAGTGCTAAAACACATAAACCATTTCCTAGGTAGACAGAAAACCTAATTATACAAAGCTCAAAAACAAATCAAAAGGAGCAAAGCAGGGATCATCTGTGCTGTTGCATTTCAGCCTTTAATTTTCCACATATGGGCGCACCGGGGCCCACTCGCAATCCCCTCGTAGTATTTGGATTCGAGCTTTTGCTTGTTCCAAACTTTCACAAAGTCTGAAAATAGTTGGCGTGCAGACTCTGAAGAAAGATCGGAGAAGAACACATCTTTCTCTTCTTTCAGCCATGTAGAAAACTCATTGTTCTTGGAAAAATAGTCATCAGTGGACAGCTCTTGGAACTCAATTTTCTGAAAGAAAAATTATAATTTCCTAAGTCCTAACCATCAGAAAATTCATGCTCAAGAAAAAGATACCTTCAAACACCATAATCAACAAGGCGTATCAGCATCATCAAGTAATCAATATTAGAAACGCAAAGGGTCCTTTGCCAACTAGTCAAACTTCCTGAAACCTAATTCTACTTTCTACACCCACAATAGCATCTACTTAAACCAAGGTGCATCTAAATTTCTTACGAGTTCACAATTTTTTACCAATTCATCATTATTCATTGAACAGGAGCTTATAATGTTGGATAAACTTCATCTTCCCTAGAGATGGTCTTAATGCAATAAAACTACAGAGCAAACATTTGTCCGTTTACAAATATACTCTGTCTAGGTCTTCTCTGAGCATCAGTGGCACCTTTCCATAGGTTGAGCACCATACGCTCTTAATTGCAACAAGAAACATTTCCAAACATAACTAAAGAAACACTACTTCATGAGAAATATAGCTTGCTTGCATGAAAAGAGAACTTATAATAAAGACTGCATATTGGAGCAACATCTTGTAAGTTGTTTTCTGGTTTCTAAAATTGAATATCACAATTAGGTACCCAATGGCAACTATGTGTTGCTGCTCTCCCTGTTCCCCGATTTTACTATACATTCCCTCACACAATCTAAACTTTTGATGCCCTTTAGAGATCTATGCAATAAGAATGTCTGAACGGTCGAAATCAAAGCCTTGCCAACTTTAGAGAATCTATGCAAACTTTACCTGACTATCTCACTTCTTCAATAACTCTGATCAGTTGAATTATACTAAAAGTATCAAAGATTCTGCTAACATATTCAAGCACTTTGGATTATTTAACATTAAATGTAATGGCAAGTTATCACTTTTTGTAAGAAGTACGTTGCTTCCCTAAGGATTAAAAGGCACAGAGAAAATCCAGATTATACAGAGTTGGGACAACATAAAGCATGAAATATTTATTTCATAATTAGAAATAAGAAAGCTTACCGAGTGGCGATCACCTTTGCGATGTTTACTTTTGTGCTTATCCTTTGTCTTCTTTTCTGAGGCACAATAGTTTGTCAATATGATAAGTAATTTCCTATAAAGAGCCTCATCCTCAATAGGCAAAGAAATTAGTTACCACGGAAGTTTTTTGGATCATAATCCAATAGAAGACATTACTAAATGGTAAGTCAAATAATATAATTTTTTTCTAGTTAACCTCCTAGTTTTTTGTTTACTTTTTCAGTGTCAAAACAACTCGATCAAACAAATTTTTCCATACTCCAAAAAAAGGATGCACCTAATAAACCCATGCCACTACTCTAATTGCATAGCAACTTGAAGCTTAATTTCTATCATTATTCAACTAGTAAGCCTTTACATGGTCTAATAAAATCATACTGATGCAAATATGCCCTTACCCTACTTGGACTGGTTATTGATATATAATTTCTCATTATTCAACCAGTAGGTATATGATGACAGCTTGAGGTCAAATCAAAATGAATTTACTCTTAGACCCGATAAGTTTGATTCAATGAGTATCCACAAAGTGATATTATGTTAGACCAGTAACCAATTGAAAATCCATCCTAAACTAGTGAAGAATATAAACTGATACAACATTTTTCACATTGTTCAAACTGATAACAAAATCTAAACCCAAAAAGTCATATAATTTCAAATGATGAAGTACGAGCCTCATGCTCATATACCTTTATCAGAATGGTGTTTGGAGTGCTTATGTGACCTTTTCTTGTCCTTTGACTTCTCCTTCTTATCAGTCCTTCTGCTCTTCCTTTCCTCATCCTCTACAGGTCTATGCCTCTTACCTTTTCTCTCGTCTGTACTTCCACATTAGGAAAAAACAAAGAAACCATAAGAACAAACAACCATATACTCTTTTGGTTGCAAAAAGGAAACAAATGAAACAATGAATAATCAAATGGAACCAAACCCACATTCCAGTATACTCCCTGAGCAATAAATTACACAAATTTAGTGGAAACCCACAAAAATTTGTTTGATTAATGACAACATAATAGGAAAATATAAAAAAATCAAAATTTTCAACAAAGTCTGCAAGTAACCCACGTCTGAAAGCTATCTATTTGGCTCCACTGAGACGTGAGATTAAACCATAACAACAAAAGCTATGAAAAAGAGAATGTTTTCTTCATCTGTTTCTTTACCTATCTCGATTTTCGCTTGATTTCTCAGCAACCAACCGGAGAGAAAGGAAAAACAAAAAGGGAAGAGAGATTTTGAGTACCTTCAGAATCTGAAGAAGTGCTCCTTTTCCTACTCTTCTTCTTCTCCTCGGATTTCCTGTCGCTTCCCATTTCTATGTATTGCAGACGCGAGAGAGAGAGAGAGAGAGAGAGAGAGCAAGGCAACCTAAGGCTAAGGGAAAGCCTGGCGTACGCGGGTCGCAGAACCGTTAATCGTTTGGATCGGACCCACGGGCCGTCGGGTCGGTCCGACGATTGGGCCACAGATCATAAACCGGCCCATGGAAATTGATCCATAATTACTTTTCAAAATTCTGGTAAAATGACTAATGAGTACTTGATAAACATGCAATTTACAGAATTATTTGCCAATTCCTTTGGACACATATATACTTTGAGTCTCACCCAACCTGATATAATATCATAGGCTACATTGCGTTTTTCTTGATCAAAGGTGATTGTGATGAGGAAAAAGATGATTGTGATGAGGAAAATGCAAGTGTTTTGCGTTCACTAAAACGTTCGGATTTTGAATGTTGAAAAATTATGAAAGAATGATTCTTAAAGGAAAAAGCATGAATTTCTATAACAAAAGAAAATTTTACAATATCATGAATTAAAACCAGATAGGGTCATCAAATGCAAAGAAAAGAAAAAAATTTACGGTACGAATTAATCATTTTGAGTTATTAAAATGAATGGTTTTTGGTTTTTTTAGTTATTTTGTTCACAAGACCAATCAATCAACTTCTTAAGTTGAGTTCTTCTGATTGTAATGTCTACCTAGTTGAGTTCCATCATTAGGTTGTACTTATCCATTTTATCTATTTTAGATATATCCATGCATGTTTGGTTTGATACTAGTTTTAAAATGGAAACTGAATTTTTTATTTATTTGGGGTGTTGGTGAGATCAATAGGAAGTCATATTTTAGTATTTACCGCTGTCAAATTATATTCATGTGTCTCCTTCTTAGTAAGACTTGGACATGGAATTTTAAAAAAGATAAGAAAGAAACCGTGATAAAATCCTTGCGGAAGAAGAAATGATATATGAACCCTAATCTTGTATGGCAAAAAGAAAACAATCACAGTAGTCCTTGAGTTAAGCTTTCTTTCTTTGCTTGCTGCTATCTGCAGGTACAATAACAATTCACAAATGACCATGACTATTAAAGAGGCTAAAGGAATGAATGTGGTCTAAGATGACTAAAAGTTCTCTACAGTACAACCAGAGGGAACAGAATATTTCAATTGAAATTCTCTTCCATCTCCATCATGTACCCCGGTCTGATTATGTCAGGTAAGAACCAGCTAGCTAGAGACTGGCAGGTTGCATTCCAATCTGACCTGATCTTGAGATCCAGTGAGAACATTCAGGTTAGACATATCCTCATTATAGCCCCGGGCAAAGTCCATCCGGAAAGTTGATCCATCGTCTGAAGCATAAGCTCTCACCAATCATTCCACTCATTAGCTCTCCATCCGGAAAGTTGAATAATGAGTGTCAAAGCCTGCCCCAGACGATACCCAAGATGATAGTTGCTGAAAGTATGGCATCCCCCTCCGTGCAGTCCAGGTTTCTCACTCACTCATGCCCCTTGATGCCACGGGACTGCCATGGGTTATCCTTTTCTCTCTTCTTGTTACCAGTGTCTTCACAGAAAACTCTCATCTCATTGAGGAAACTAGGAGAAACAGTTAGGTTGGATTCCCTGTCTCCTTGAAGTTGTGAAGGCTCTAGACTGAATGAACTCGCATCCAATCTTCCCAATGTTGTGCCCTCCTTCGGATATAAAACAAAACAAATGATAGCGTATCGCCGTTCGGCTATACTATTGATTAAAACAGGACCCCCGTACCGCCGTACGGCTATACTTTTATATTCAGATAGTATATCGAACAAGGGAAAAACAGAATTTTAAAAAAAAGAATCCCAGTATACATTTAAAGCGTATAGCCGGTCGGCTATCCTACTTAAGAAAATTTAGAAACGGACCCCAGTATAGCCGGGCGGCTATACGTTTGTATTTAAACAGTTGCTGTCCGCCGGAAAGTTGATCCATCGTCTGAAGCATAAGCTCTCACCAATCAGGCTGTCCTCTCATTAGCTCTGGTAGTAGTGAGTGTCAAATCCTGCCCCAGACAATACCTATGATGGTAGTTGCTGAACTTATGGCTTAGCCCTCCGGGCAGGCTTCTCACTCGTGCCCCTTGATGCCATTGGGATGATGCCACGAGGGCTGCCATGGGTTATCCTTGCCTACTCTTCTTGTTACCATTGTCTTCACAGAAAACTCTCGTTTCGTCAGTTAATTTATCTCTTCTTGCGTAATTTATCGGGCACAATATTCTTGCAACCTTAACCCTTTCATACCATACCTTGCCATTAACTACCTGGATGGGTTCTTATCCAAGCCAGATATTCTGGTAATTAAAGAGCTCGATTTTCTTGAATTTGGTGAAGGAGGCGACAGCCTGAGTTTAGTTTTCTTTCAAGTCAGGAAAAAAAAACACAAAAAATGGCCCAGAGCCGCCTAGGCGGGCGCCTAGCGCCTAGGCCGAGTTTTTTTTTTTCTCTGAGGATTCAATCGGCTTTAATTGGTTATAGTTGGTGCTCTTCCTTTTGAAATATGAATATATATATTGTGCTAATTTAATTGGCTTGATATTTGCAAAGTTGCAAATGCCGTTGTTACAAGCCTGGAGAAACACAGCTCTCCGGAAGCGGACAAGTATGGGACAATTGTTAGAGTTGGCAAATCAATTAGGAGAGATTTTGTTATAATCAATCTGGTACCAAAACTTTCAAACTCCATTACTCCTTTAAAGTGGTGGAGAGATTGGATGAGAGTGTACAGCAGTTTGCAGTTATTATTATGTCTCAAGTTGTCCATTTGTGCATCCTGCTGTTTTGGTGGAAACTTATGCACGAGGGGAATGTTGTCTCACACTATGTCGATGATCTTGAAGGACATGATCGGATTAAATCTGCGCTTGCTCATATATATATACACGTACCTTCGATGGGTTAGCTTGCAAATGCTTACATTTTCTATGCTTCTCTGGAGGCAAATTAATATAAAATTTGATGTTGGGACAAACTTTGTGTTCTTACTATGCCTATTGGTGTTGAAATTGTATATATATTTATTTGTTTTTAGTTAAAATATTATGATATATGTATATTTAATTTATTTTTTATCCAAACCTTATAAAGATTGAATTGTGTTTAAATCTTATAAAGCATCTTGGTGTGTCTTAAAGTTTGTGAATTATACCAGTTGATATACCTGAATGTTTAATACTTTCTTGTCTCAAAGCGTGAATTTTGTCATGCACAATTGAAATATGTGATATATATATATATATATATGTGTGTGTGTGTGTGTGTGTAGTATTCATGCCTTTTTTTCGTTTATTCATCACTCTGTGTGTGTTATGGTTGTAGACAAATGCAGTTCTGCAATGATATTATGAACTCAAGAAACTTCTGTTACAAGTTTCCCTCCTTAATCTACATTCAAAAAATTATAGTCTAGGGGAATTGAGGGGTGGGAATAGCCATATTGCATCTCAGATACAGTACAAATAGAATATGATTTTTTTCATTTCCTTGTATTTGATTTAGTCTTTATAGGCATTTGCTTTCTGGGGTACTGCAGAAGGTGATCCTGTCCATCCTGCTGAGTGTATGCAGCAGAAACTGGGGAAAGTTAGGCGTCATAGAGTCAATGTTGATGGCAATGTCAGAGCAATGCAGCATTTACAAACATGCAGTGGATATGTACTCGGCAATCATTTGAATTCCCAACTGTCAGGCAACATCTTGACATGTACTCAACGAAGAATCTCCATTTCTTTTCTCTTTTTCTGAAAAGATGCTCGGGTGCCACATGAGGAAGCATGGAGGAGATAAATATTGTCTTTCCCAGCAGTGGCACTTACATCGCACATGTAAGCTCACGTACTTTGATTGCTGAACTAATACTTTAAAGGGCCATTCGCTTCACCTGTTTTTCATGACAAAGGTAGGCACTTTCAATCACTGATCAACTTTGTAATCATATGATGGAGAAAATAAGACATTGGTACTAGCATCCTAAACTAGTGAAGAATATATACTGATACAACATTTTTCACATTGTTCAAACTGATAAAAAAAATCTAAACCCAAAAAGTCATATAATTTCAAATGATGAAGTACGAGCCTCATGCTTATATGGAATTGATATACCTTTATTCGAAATTGTTCATAATTATTTTAAATGAATGGTGTTTCGAGTGCTTATGTGACCTTTTCTTGTCCTTTGACTTCTCCTTCTTATCACCCCTTCTGCTCTTCCTTTCCTCATCTTCTACAGGTCTATGCCTCTTACCTTTTCTCTCATCTGTACTTCCACACTAGGAGAAACAGTTGGGTATGGATTCCCTGTCTCCTTGAAGTTGTGAAGGCTCTAGACTGAATGAACTCGCATCCAATCTTCCCAATGTTGTGCCCTCCTTCAGATATAAAAGAGGGCTATACTGGGTTCTTTGTTTTAAAATTCTCTTTTACATATATACTATCTATACTTTAATTTAAAAATTTAAAGAGGACCCAGGTATAGCCGATCGGCTATACTATTGATTTTTATTGTTTTAAAAAAAGGAAACCCGTAGAGAGTCTAGGTGGCTGTTTTGTTTTTTTAAGAGTATAGCCGATCGGCTATACTATTGATTTAAATTTATTGTATTAAAACGGTAGCGCCGCGCGGCTATACTATTACTTTAAAAACACCGCAGCATAAGCGGCAATACTATTGATTAAAAATTATTTATCGGCTGTACTATTTATTTTTAAAAAAGGATCCCTGCAAATATAGCCGTGCGGCTACACAAAATTAAAAAAGGACCCCAGTATAGCCGGTCGTCTATACGACAAAATTAAAAACTATAGCCGAACGGCTGTACGTTTATATTTAAACAGTTGGTGTGTCCCGGAAAGTTGATCCATCGTCTGAAGCATAAGCTCTCACCAATCAGGCTGTCCTCTCATTAGCTCTGGTAGTAATGAGTGTCCAAATCCTGCCCCAGACTATAGCTATGATGATTGTTGCTGAACTTATGGCATACCCCTCCGGTTAGGCTTCTCACTCATGCCTCTTGATGCCATTGCGATGATGCCACGGGGGCTGCCATGGGTTATCCTTGCCTACTCTTCTTGTTACCATTGTCTTCACAGAAAACTCTCGTTTCTTCAGTTAATTCCTCTCTTCTTGCGTAATTTATCAGGCACAATATTCTTGCAACCTTAACCCTTTCATACCATACCTTGCCATTAACTACCTGGATGGGTTCTTATCCAAGCCAGATATTCTGGTAATTAAAGAGCTTGATTTTCTTGAATTTGGTGAATGAGGCGATAGCCTGAGGTTTGTTTTCTTTCAAGTCAAAAAAAAAAAAAATAGAAACAAAAAAATGGCCCAGAGCCGCCTAGGAGGGCGCCTAGCGCCTAGGCCGAGGTTTTTTTTTTTTTATTATTATAATTTTATTTTTTCCTGATGATTCAATCGGCTTTAATTGTTTATAGTTGGTGCTCTTTCTTTTGAAATATGAATATATATATATATATTGTGGTAATTTAATTGGCTTGATATTTGCAAAGTTGCAAATGCCAAGCCTGGAGAAACATAGCTGTCCAGAACCGGACAATTGTTAGAGTTGGCCTCCGTCTTCCCCAATACAGATTCTACAGGGACTATATATACGTTTCCTGCTAGAGGAAATGGATAAGTATGGAAGGATGTCTCTTTCCCCAAGCCTTTGTATCCACTTGTGCATCGTGCTCTTTTGGTAGCAAAACTTTCGAACTTCATTCCTTCTTTAAAGTGGTGGAGATTGGATGAGAGTGTACAGCAGTTTGCAGTTTTTATCATGTCTCAAGTTGCCCATTTGACAAGGGAAGCTGCCAATTGGCATCCACTTGTGCATCCTGCTGTTTTGGTGGAAACTTATGAACAAGGGGAATGCTGTCTCACACTATGTCGATGATCTTGAATTGAAGGGCATGATCATCGGATTAAATCTGCGCTTGATCACATTTGGACACACGCACTTTTGAAGATGCTAGCTCCTGGTAACATATATATACCCTTTGATGTTGCTTGCAATGCATTTATGCTTGTGTTTAAATCTTATAAGCATCCCTGCTGAGTACTCCAGAAGGTGATCCGGTCCATCCTGCTGAGTGTATGCAGCAGTTACTGGAGAAAGTTAGGCGTCATAGAGTCAATGTTGATGGCAATGTCTGAGCAATGCAGCATTTACAAACATGCAGTGGATATATACTCGGCAATCATTTGAATTCCCAACTGTCAGGCAACATCTTGACATGTACTCAACGAAGAATCTCCATTTCTTTTCTCTTTTTCTGAAAATATGCTTGGGTGCCACATGAGGAAGCATGGAGGAGATAAATATTGTCTTTCCCAGCAGTGGCACTTACATTACATTGCACATGTAAGCTCACGAATTTCTTTGATTGCTCAACTAATTCTTTAAATCTCTTCACCTGTTTTTCATGGCAAAGGTAGGCACTTTCAATCACTGATCAACTTTGTAATCATATGATCTGATAGAGAAAATAAGACATTTGGAACTAGGATCATTGAAAGTTAAACCACCCAAATTAACTACAGTGGATTGTATATGAAATTATGAAAAGCTCACGAGTAGACATAATCTGACCATTGATGCATTGTGAATTTCGCATGCATGAATCGACATGAATCTTGAGACTCACCATAACATATCTCGAACTTATTTTAAAGTGCACTTGCACATTAATTATTTTCCTTTAACCAAATGGATATCACATTTAATAAAGAGTGGTGATTTCCCCACTCCAATTTTATCCACTTACACTCCATTTTATAACTAAAAAAAGAGTGTAAGTGGGGAAATCATGTAACTTTTTTTTTTTCCATTTTGTTGGAGAGCAAAGTAATGTTCTCTAATCTTTACATGTACATGAATCATGTGATTGACCATAGCATATCTCGAAACTTATTTTGAAGTGCACTTGATGTAATTACTCCAAAAGAAGAAAAGGCATATGTATTAATTAAATGGATATCACATTTAATATAATATATGTAACCAACTTGTTTCCATGTAATCTTTATGCTGCCATGTTTTGGAAGTCCAATTGTCCATATGAAAGAGTGATTCATGAGTATATCCTTACAATTAGACAAATAAACCGTTTGACCATCCATATGTGGTCCTACAAAATCAATTGGGTGCTTCAAGAAAATCTAAAATTTCCTCTGAATTGCAATGTCAAAAGAATTACTATTCGACGAGAACTTTTTTTTTTAGAGATGATCTTTTGAATGTGTCTACAAGAAGAAGGAGGCGGTCATATGTCAAAGTTAATGTACTATAATCCACTACAATCATAATATATATATGATTTGTGGTTAGCTTTAGTTAGTAAATCCATTCGTGCGGGATTGTAAGAATTTTGGGAAATCATTGTAGAAATGAGATACAATATTCATGGTAATGATGATACGCTTATGCAACAGGTGTTAGTTGTCGCATTTCAAATATGCTAATCTTTAGTTGTACCACAAAGGCAATAAGTTAAAAACACCATTTAAAAATAAGATATTGAAACATGAAAGAATCAAGTTAAATATAAGAAATCGGAAATCTGTGAAATATAAGGAGCAAATTAGCGGATAGAATGAAGCAAGATCACTCATTTCAATATAAAACCAATTAGTAAAATACAATTGTTCACTTTTCTTGTGAACTTGTTTTATCATTCAAAGTAATTTTGTTGTAGTATAGAAAATTCTAATTAAAATTTTAATTAAACATAAAAAATGTGTAAACAAAAACATTGTTTAATTCAAGCCCTATTCTGGAGCAAGGTGTCTCACCAAGCTAGCACTATTCGATGTGCGGAGGAGGCCTTCTTTTCTAAGAAGGACTTAAGAAGGTCCGTTCCGAATTTCGAATGTAGCTACCTTGGGTGACTTTCAACTGTCTATGACTCTTGTATATGATTCTCAACTTGAAGTTGATGTTGGTTTCTATGAATCTTGAAACTCTTGTTTTTTCAATCTGCTGGTCATTTGGTTACTATAGCTAGGCATTCCCTTTCTTCTTGTACGGAGGTGTCTGTCATTTAATCAAGAAAGACACTCGATTATACTTGACACAGTTATTCTATCATGGAAATTGTTGAAATGCTTGAGGTGAAGATGGCTCTGAAAATACTTGACACAGTTAATTCTGTTTCGTTTCGTTTTCGTGTTGCGATATTGGTTCTATGTGAATCTTGAGAGACTTGGTTTTTCAATCTCAAAATTCAAGTTGTTCTTTCCTTGTTTTTAGCACTTTGAATTTGAAGATTTTTATCCTGTATCGCCGCTCGGCTATACCACTTATAACAAAAAAAAATTAAAAAATTAAAAAAACCCAGTATGGCCGTTCGGCTATACTAGTTACAAAAAAAAAATCCCGGTATACATTTAAACGGTATAGCCGCACGGCTATACTATTGAATAAAAAGATAATAAGAAGCGACCAAGTCTCGCCGGGCGGCTGTACTACTCATTTAAAAAATAAGAAAACCCAAGTATAGCCGAACGGCTAAACTATTGATTTTATTAAATAAATAAATAAAAAGAGAAAAGCCTATTGCCGGGTGGCTTTTTTTTTTTTTTTTTTTAAGGGTATAGCCGATCAGCTGTACTATTAATTTTTTTAATTTAAAAAGCCCAAGTATAGCCGTTCGGCTATACTATTTATCAGAAAAAAAAAACTAAAAACTTAAACTTCAAAAATACACACGTATGTCTACAATATGTGTATTATAAATGCTTCTTAAAAAATGTGTATTATACCGAGTCTTTAAGATGTATATGAAAAACAGAAATATTACTAAAAAATACATACATACATGTATATACAAGTATTAAATGAAAAAATACTAAATTCTTTACACGGATAATAACCCTGGGTAAGTGTCAAAATAAATGTTAGATACAGACTACTTATAATTAAGTAATTCGATGGAAATAATAAAAAAACTAAACAATCCATGTATGATCAGCTGGCTGGCAACTGGAACCTACACAAAGGGCATGTATGGCCGGTCACTAACCATTTGAGGACGCATTTAGTAGTGAAAGCTCATGACTTTGTGTCTTAAGACTACCTGAGCTTCAAGCGCCTATATCTAAATGACTCAAATATAAAAATTGAAAAACAAAAACAAGATGGTTATCAAACGGATCCTAAGATATATTAGTTGGCAACTCAAACCTATACATTGGGAACGGACAAGAGGTCGTCGACCATAACGTATGAATAGCAATTTGTACATATACTATGATAACAAGTCTTTTAACTGCACCTTGGTTAACAAAAACTAGAGTGCATGCAGTTTCTTGAAAACAGTTTCCACAGAAGGAAAGTCAACATCAAAACCATAACTCTGCCCTCCATACTGCACATAAAGGTACTCTTTTGGAGATGAGGGTGGGGGCAGAATTTGGAAGATTTCAGGTATGTCTGATGTTGGGGGTGAAGGTATGTCTTTTTTCTTCATAGAATAGTAAACATCAGCTATAAGAAGCCAAATAAGATCAGGATCCATAGATGCAAGACCTTGAAGGGCATTTACAGATGCATCACGGAGACCAACCACACCACTACAAGCAATCCCTACCACAAGACCGCTGACCTTCTTGAGGACAACTTCCAATGCCGAAGCACTCCTTCTGTTTCGGGACAATTCAGCAATCATGTTGAGCACTGCAACCTGGACTTTGAGATTAGAAGTTTCGGCCAAGGAGTCCTCCGAAGAAGTGGAAGTGCTTCTGTAAGGAAGTTGCAAAGGGATTTTTTCTTTTAAGTTGGGCTTTCTATGGAATGGGGAGGTAGACAGAAGTTTCCAGAAGTGGGAGCCATCAGTGTGGAAGCGTCGTGAAAAGAAATCTCCTCCACAAATTTGCACTGTGTTGCTCACCACACATAAACATCTTCTAACAGCCTGAAAACCCATAGGCAACAAGAGTTACAATCCGCTAAAAAGGAAGCATATAAAGCCACCAACATAAGAGTCTTGTCCAAGTCACAAAAGAACTAGAGAAAGTGAAAATTGCAATGCCTATGCAGGATTAAGACAACAAGCAAGGGGAAAGAATGGTCACGCACCACTGGATTTCTATTTCGAATACAAACAACCAGGAAAGGCCAGATTTTATTCATTGCTGGAAGCAACCTGTTCTCATCAGCCCCTTCATCAGCAGGATCCAACATATCTTGGAGATAATATAGTGAAGATGACTCAATCACTTCTTCAATTGCTTCCTTAGCAGCTCTCTCATGGCGATAAGCCTCTTCCACTTTTGCCAATGACATAACACCATCCTTCATATATAGAAGTGGGGAAGAAAATGTTCATTCATCATTGGATGGACAAGCAAAACGCACAGCTACTACCAATCAAAATTAAGCTAGTAGCCGTATCTTGGTAAGAAAAGAGTAAAGCATCTTATAAAATTAAAAACGAAGGCAAAAGAAAGGTAAAAGATCTTCTCATGGTTCACATTATCACATAATTACTTGGCATCTGTATGCATAACCCCACAGAATGGAAAGGGACAGAAAACAAATGGAGCAGAAAGTTACCTCGACTATATCCAAGGCCACCAGACAAGCTGCTTGCCTTCCTGAAGCTAGTAGAGGGGTTGCAGCCATAATACATGAACTGGCAATAGCTCCAACTGTTCGTCTATATCTCTTTGAATCATTCAGCTTAAACAAAATGCTCTCCCATTGCTCTACATGCATAATATATTTCATTAAATAAGGTACAGTTCAGCACTACTACTTACATTGCAGGATCCAGAGATTTAACTGCCAAGACAAATATAATACAGAGTACAGACAATAACAATATGCTTATAATCATTGAGTTTCAGATGCTACCTCTATTATCATATTCTGTCAAAACTAACAAGTTGAGTGAAATGAATTGAACACTAACTCAAGGAGACTCGTGCCAATTACTGGCTGAGTTGAGAAATTACACACTTAAAAATCTCACAACATAAAATAAAACCAAAAAGTAGTTATTGAAAAAAGTATTTAGACTGGAAACCTCAAATCAAATACTATTAAAGAAAAAAAAAATCATTTTTCAACCCAATCAAAATAAGCAGATATCAGAAAAGAAAACTGTTTACCTGAATCCACAGGGGACATAAGAAGGTCATCGTCAACTTTCTTTTCCATATCATGTATTCTAGCCTTGACATCCAACAAATAAGACTCTGCTTGGCTCGGCAATGAACAAGCCTCCCGCTTTGATGCCTTGGCAATTTCTGCTACAGCCTAAAGAGAAAAAAGAATTAACACGATATCATTTCTGTCTGACTAAATAAACTAAATACAGTGTTACTATTCCATTTTTCTTGGCAATTCATTTCCACTGTTTCTGATCAACTAAAGAAAATGTAAGCATCCTGTTTTACATGAATTTAATATGCCAATTAAAAATATACATTTATAAAACAAGAATAATAATTCTGAAACCTATACTTTCTAATCAAGGGATGAAATGAAAAAATAGTGTTTTTGAAATTGAAAACTTCACCAAACTCAACTTAATACAGATACTTTGTGTTTCTTAAACTAGCTTATTATTGAAGCTGAAATACCTGCCTATGATACTTAATAATCCATATCCTTTTCTTTCCTCCACTTTCCCAGGAATACAGAGCAAAATAATTTAGGTAAGTAATGCAGTTCTTGCCCATTTCCCCAACTCAGAAAAATTTACCAAACCACCAGGTAAGCAATGAGATGATTTTAGTTGCTGAATGAGAAGGGATTCTCGTAAAATACAATCTTTAAAGTAAAAGAAAAAGAGATTGTAGCATTCTTTAGTACAGCTCCTGGTAAATTTGGAATAGCAACCAAAAATACCATAAAAACCCCAAATAAATAGAATGACCAAACAATAAAAAGATGACCTTTAAAAAGGGAATGGTCAATTCAGGGTGCTGATGCCTGCCAAGAATCTCAAGCTCCACAGAAACAGAGCGCATCTGCATAATAGGAACACAGCTTAGCCCTGCAATTTCACCACCACATGCCCCCCAAATAAAAGGAAAAAAAGGGGAAAGAAAGAAGTAGGGGCTAAAACATCTACGTGAACAACCAATAAAGGACTTGACATCATGTTCAAAGTAATAAAAATATCAAAACAGATCATGCTAAGAAGGACTATATTTTCTAAAATGATCAGAAGGAAAATTGAGCATATCAGTTGCCCTATCAACATGCATCAGAAAATTGGACGTATAAGGTGCCTTTAGCATTTATCAACATCAAGGGGTCATGGGTGTACCGGCTCCTCAAATAGAGGCAATATCTTATAAGCCACTCCAATATAGGAAAGCATGGCAGCGAGCACATTTGGTACATGAGGGTTAATATCCAAATGGCGTAATTGCCGACATATTGAATCAATCACATAGTCTGCATTCTCTAGTACTAGGTGTCCAACCTACAAGACAATAAAAATGGAAATGTCATAGGCCAGACAATTGAATCCGAAAAACTGGAACAAAATGAGATTGTGTATGCTGCACTGACTCACCGTTGGATAGCCAGATGAAGCAGCCAAGATATGTAATACAGCATCGGAAGCACTTCTAACATGATAGTTTGAAGAAACGAGATTCTCAAGCAACATATAAAGGGATTGATGAAGAAATCCACTAGAAGCAAAATCTCCTCCAAGGCAGATACTGATTATGCCTATTCCTTCAATAGTAACCTGTTTGAGAAAAACAAAGCTACAGTGATTTATTGTACATCTACTGAACAAAACAAGACTGATGCAAGATTCACTGCATTTTATGCGCAGTAGGTGGAGAAAAATGTATATTACCTGGTGTAGCATAGCTGTGTCCTGAAAGAAGTTTACACTCACATCTTCAGCTTCATGGTCAGGATGTATGCCCGAAGATTTATGTTCAGTTGGAAGTTCCCATACTTCATGAGACAGATACTCATGTAAAATTCTACCAATACAGTCAATCAAGTGACTCCTTAAACCCTCATCTTGTAAAACCTTCCAACTAGATTCACAGAGGACAGAAGATTCAATTTCAAAAGGTTGGCCACCAGCAAACCCTGCACCAGATTCCTGAACCTCTTTCCTTCTTTTTCTTGAGTTTGGAAATATCCTTGTGAAAAAATCAGTGGCTTGATCAGATATACCAAATATCATCTCATTCAGAATACATACAGCAGTGCTTGCCTGGCGCAGTAACTGTCCTGAACCAGCTCTATTATACCATGAATGCCAACTGGCTTTGTTATAATCCTTCATACGAATCTCAGAAACTAATTTACGCAAGCAACCCAGTGGAATTTCAGTAATGAGTGACAGATGCTGCCCATTTTTTATATCTAGCAAGGAAGGAAACATGAAAACCCTGATGTCAGTACAGAGCAATGAGGATGTAAGTTGAAAGTTGAAACCAAACAATTCAATGTAAAGAGCTGAAATTACCTGACATCAAGGATAAACCTACAAGTCTAAGAATTCCTGAAAGAGCTTTGTATAGTTTTCGACTTCCAATGTGAAAAAACCAAGGAGGCATGTGCGGAAGCTCATAATTCTTCTGTGCATCATTTGATGCATATGGTATACCTTTCTCCTGAATGTCCTTTATCTTTGAATTTTGAGGAACAGCAGCCATGATTGTCAGGCAATCACTGGTAATGTTAGTTCCAGCCTTCAACTCAGATAGAGAGTCAAGGTAAACTACTGAGGATGACCTCGATTTAATAAGCTTATCAAGAGAACCAGCAAATACCGAATTCTGACTCATACAAACAGAAAAAATGTCCAGGAAACGAGTAGCTGTTACCTAGGCATTCCCAAGGAAAAAAATGTCATAGGCAAGAATAAAGAACTTCAAACTGAAATTATAAGGACTATGAGAAATAAATGCATGTCAGATTTACATACGACAATAACAGACATTATGCCTGGCCTAGACCTTTTTCTTTCTACATTGAAAACTCTTGAAATATTGTATTATGTGAACAAACTATAGTTCGGAGATTGGATGATAATTTACACAGGCATGAAGTATTCATAATTTAACAAAGAAAAAAAGAAATCTTTTTGTTTTATGAAAGTATAGCTACGAGTAGAAATTTTTGTCAATTACTGATGATATAGTAAAACATAGGTCAATCACATAGGTTGTCCGTAATTTTTGTTTTAAACTAAGTTTTTTATCTTGTTTCTCCAAATTACATGACATATATACGATCAAGCATGCAGCTAAAGAAATTTGTTTTGCTGAACTTGGAAAACAAAGAATCTTACAATTTTTTTAAGAGGTGGTTTTATATTTATATATGAAGATATACATTATCAATATTAAAAATATCAACTGGATAAAGCTCACTTGTAACTCAAAACATACATGCTAAAGTTACCAAGAAAATACACACATACTGGAGACTGAAGGATGTGATCCACCACAAACTGAGGACCAGAATAATACATTATTACAAGTAACTGCTGAGCATGTGATAGTGCAAGTGATTCCTCACTCCCAAGCACCACTTTTGGAAGCTTATCAATGAGCCTGGTAACATAATTAAGTTCTTGTAAGAATTTTTTCCTTTCAAAAGGGCAGGACCAACTACACCCAATATTTTGTCTAATATCAAATGAAGCACAAACCTGGTAAAAATCTGAGCAACATCATGTCCCAATTGATTTTCTCCAATCAATGTGAATAAATTCCGAAGGGATTCTTGTGCACCTGCAGACACCTCTTCAGAGTCATCAATAACCAAAGCACATAAGCACTCCTGCATGAGTAGTAGCAAGACATATGTTAGCTTGAACTGGAAGTTCAAGTTTAGCCCTTATAAATCAAAGCAAATTGGTTTAATTCAGGACAATGAACATGCTGATAAGTAAAAAAATGATCAGAACAAGAAACGGAAGCTTCTTTGCTTCAGCTGGAGATAAGACATGTTGAAGACACATTAAGATTCAAGAACAGCCAGAATACAGAAGCGGTGGAAGACATTAAATGAATATCCAAAAAAAAAAAAAAACCAAAAAACCTCAAGTATGCATGAAGTACCAGATCAGGACCTGATGGGATATGCATCCCACACACAAAATTCAAGACAGGTGTCCAACCAGGGTGTTTGTCAAGCAGAGAGCATGGACATTATGAGAAACAGAACTGCATGAAATATGTTTCCTGGTTGTAGGAATCAAGGATGTACTCAACATTTCAGACCAAAAACTGACACTCAACACTTGCACAATTTTAACTAAATATACGAATCTCAAGAACCAACTCACACACCAGACATGTTCACAAGTCAAAAAGTGCACTCTGTAACTGGAAAAGGAAAAAAAAAGTATGCACCCAATTCTATTTATATCATGCAAGGCAAATGCATCAACTTTAGTATATATGCAATGAGAGCGAAAACGAATCATAAGCACAAAAACACAAATATAATTTTCAGCTAACCAGAAGCATTTGTCTACTCTGCCTTAGAGTATAGCCGCACTTTGACAACAGTCCTCGTATGGAAGCCAGGAGCCCTTGCCTCACTTTTTTTGCTGGATGAATGCAAATCTACAAACAATCGAAGGATTTACTAATTGAATAAAAGCACTCAAATTTCAGAAGGAAAACATTGCAAGATTGGAAATGATGTAAATAGCCTATGTACAATAATTAACTAGTAGCAACTGAAACGAAAGAACGTACATGTCGAAAAGTTGCACCCAAAAGTTTATCCACATGGATTGAAGTTTTCTCAATCCAATCATTAGTACGATCCACATGCAAAGATCTATCGCCTTTGCCAGAATCAGTTTTCTTCTCAGATTGGGAAGTAGTTGGTATCACTTTATTACTTGAATCTTCCATTACCATTTTACTTGGACCATGTGCCTTAACAGGCAACTTACGGAGCTCATCCATTAAAGATTGTGTAGATTCATAGTTTTTTAAATTGGACTCAGAAGTAACCGTTACAGACATATCAAGTCTAGATAAATTAGCATCATCCTGCAGAACTATCATCAGATACTCAGCCAAACCTCTAACTGCTTGATCAATTGCATCCCCACTTCCTGCAGCCCCACTGGTCATTGTTTTCGAGGCATGCAAAACTTTGGCAAATTGACTAACAACACCAGGTAAAAAGAAGGCTAATGCATCAGCAGTACCAACCTGTAGGGAAAAAATATTCTGAATCAAACTAACCCAAAGGTACTGATTTTTAGGATTGCAATTTGCAGTGAAGGGTGTTTATCATACCCAAAAAATTTCAGAACCTGTAAAGGTCTGTTCATGTGCGAATAACACACCAAAATAAAGAACTGGTTGTCATGCTTGAGACTAGCAAAAATAAATAAACGAAACAAAATGTGATATTTTTACCATTCAAAATCGATGTTGTAAACACACTCTAAATAAAAGGTCAGGAAAATAAAGTATTTAAAATGAAATACATGGCTAAGTATAGTTCGTTTCTTATTAAGCACACCAGTTGGTTCATAAAGTGTCAAACAAAGTATTTAAGCTTTTTTAAAGGATAAGCACAAGGTAAAATTAAGAGGGGGCAAAAACAGAGAAACACAAATTCAAAATTTATAAATTAACCAAAGCTACAAATAGTTAGAACCTACATGAAATCAAAAGATTACCTTAGCAACAAGCACACGCAGAGTCATAAAGGCCTCAATACGAAGCCTTGCACTGCCTAGATGTCCTCGTGCAGCCTCAGTATCTGCAGCCTTTTCATAAAAACACAAAGGAAATAAATAAAATATGAAAACTTCAAAGATACAGGATAATCAATTTTTACACGAACAATTTAATATACATTGAGAAGAAGAGACAGCCAGTGTCCGACAGCTGCAGAAGCAGCTTGTGATTGTAGAAATGCAAGTAAACATTCATCTGGTTCTGAATCATACTTTGAAGATCTACTGAGAGGATCTTTTAAGTCTCTGTTTTCTAAAAGCATAGGCATGCCAAAGATTTGTTTACATGCACAGGACTCATCAGAGCATGGAAGTAAATTCAAAAGCATTGCCCTGAAACACTTAATAACTCCTTCACGAAACTCTTCTGACGCATCAGATGGAGAAAGCAAAGCCCCATAAGTCAATTTTTTCAGCACTACAACCATCTGCAAAAGGACATTATTGCACTTCAAATGAAAAGACCAGGTTCAAAAGGTGATGCAAGTATAACGTACCAGTTCTAGGACAACAATTCACATGAACAAACGCATTCATACAACATATAAGCCAATTTTGAACTCATAGCAAAACCATACCATTTTTTTTATAGGAAATATAACATTTTATTAAGCGTGAGGAGGCACAGAATAAGACACACATTGTCTCCATCCATGCAATGCAAAGAATACAAATAAGCTAATTGCAGGAGGGGAACTTTACAATTAATTCTCCATCTTTTCTACACGTCCCAATTTGAAGGTTTAAAGCATTGACATATTACAAATGTAATGTTACTTATAAGCAAACCCAATCAAACAGATCAAAGGGATATAATGTTGGATCATGTAATATTATTCATCTTGACAAGAAATTATCTACATGATAAAATATGTATCACAAGGGCTATAGCTCAGTTAGGTATAGCACCTTGTTTACACACACACCAATATTTTTCAGAGTCCATCAGTACATGGATTTATTTTGGATGAAGAATAGCAACAATCATCCTATTAAAGTTTGTCTAAGTAATTAGTAAATCTACATGTACGTAATGTGGAACAGGTCCAAGCAGTTGTCAGTCAAAACGGATTACCTGATCTGCAGATCCTAAAAGACACTTCTTGAGAAGTTCCTCCAGGCACTGAAGCACACCTTCAGCAACACTATCACTCACTTTTTGGGGCTTTTTTGAGACATTAGAGCTCACAACTTTTTCTTTGGAACCAAGCTTCTTTGAGGTTCTACAGTCGACAGCCGCATCCAATATAAGCAGCAAGGGAAACAACGTATAGCTGAAAGGTAAACAAAGATGTCAAGAAAATAATGCTTACTAATGTATACATAATTATACACACACATTTTGAATTCTTTTACAAGTTTGTATGACAAGTATTAAGTGATGAAACCATGTTTCCTCAGGTGTGGATCACCAGGAACGAGATTCATTATGAAATTGAACAATGAGACATGAAGTCCATTAGTGACAAAGTGAAGATTTTGCTCCTCCACCACCCAGATCATATCATATCAATATAGCACTCAACTAAATTAAAAAACAATTTGAATAAGAATGACGTAATTTGTGCCCTCTAACCAATGAGTATAGCTCGGATAGGCTGAGATAAAGTTATGTGCAACTGGGGTGAGGAATTTGGTTTCCTACAATACACAGCAACCAAATTCCGTCAACTCCATTAACTCACCCAACCTTCGAACATTGTACCAATCACTAAAACATAAAACCAAACACATTTAGGCTTTAATTTCAAATTATTAAGGCAACAAACTCGATCAAGTTACGGATGATTCATCCAACAGTCAAAATCTCACCTCACCGTTATATACTTATGCATACAAGTATATAAAGACTAAAACATGCACATTGAAGCAGATATATATACAAACATGTATATATATTTATAAACACGTAGATACATCTTTTAGAAAGCTTTCTGCTCATGATGGCATTTAAGCATAGAAAGGCTGCAAATTTCAGGCAAAGAAGCAAAATTTTCACAGAGGAGTACAGTGCTTACTCGAAGAAGGGCTGGAGAGCGTGAGAGGGAGACTGGCGAAGGAAATGAAGCAAAGAAGAAAGAGCAGAGGAATGCTTCTTAGGGTTTTGGAGAAGCTCCAGAAGCTCAAAGCAGTAGACTTTAGCTGAGTAAACACTCTGCTTCTTTCTTCTTCCGCTGGGCCGACGATTTCATCGATTTCCACCATTGCAGACTGCAGAGAGACGACGACGGGGACTTGAGAACCGCGAAATTGAAAGACGGCTTCTAGGAGTTCCTATTTTTTGGCAAAAATAATCTAAAACGGGTTAACGTCCGGTTCAAGTTTTCCCGGGCCGTTAAACCCGACCCATTGGAGGCCCTGGAACCTATCCAATTATTCTTAACCCTGGGCTCAGCAAGGATCCATCTCGACCTCATGTTGGGCCTTGTGGGCTGCCACGTGTCTAGGCTTTTTTCTGTTTAATGAAATTTGTTATTAGAATTTTTCTATACAACAACAAAATCACTTTGAATGATAAAACAAGTTCACAAGAAAAGTGAACAATTGTATTTTACTAATTGGGTTTTATATTGAAATGGGTGATCTTGCTTCATTTTATCCGCTAATTTGCTCCTTATATTTTACAGATTTTCCGATTTCCTATATTTAACTTGATTCTTTTATGTTTCAATGTCTCGTTTTTAACCGATTTTTTTCTTATTGACTTTATGGTACAATTAAAGGTCAACATATTTGAAATGCAACAACTACCACGTATTGAATCAACGTATCATCATATTGTATCTCACTTCTTCAATGATTTCCCAAAGTTCTTACAATCCCACACGAATGGATTGACTAACTAAAGCCGACCACAGATCATGTTTGGATCATATGTATAATGATTGTAGTGGATTATAGTACATTAACTTCGACATATGACCGCCTCTTTCTTCTTGCAGAGACCCCCAAAAAAAAAAAATTAGTTTTCGCCGAATAGTAATTCAGTACTGAATTCAAAGGTTATGAAAGCCAAGTTAAAGACCACGTATATGGTCAAATACATTGTACCTTTCACATGGCAGAAAAAGAGGACCATCTGCTTAATTAATAATTAGTATGTTTATAAATTAATTATCTAGTTAATTATACGTGAAAGTGTTTAAGTGGTTATCTTGCTTTCTTTTTCTTTTGTTTTTTACATATTTTTTTGACTAAGGTAAATTTGAACTCGGTGGTTTGGCTTTGACTATACTGTCCAAGTTATGTTTGCCCTAAATTCCTTGGATGAGTTGGGACATGAAAGAAAAATGTTACACTAATGGGAGTAAGTGGAGATTATCACCTACCCACTAAGTAAATTAGTCATCAATTAGATGATGATTAATGTGTGAAACAAAAGAAAAAATAAATAAATAAATGATTAACTTGTGCTTTTGTTGAATCTACAAACTTGAATTCAATGGACAATAGAATTAGAAAATTAAGAAGAAGAAAAAATATCTATTTAATGTCAATATCTTGACTACAAAAAGGGTTTGTTCAACCTACACAACGGTGTTTATATTATATAAGACAATTTCTTTTTGGCGACAAGTGATGGCTCTAAGAAATGCTAAAAATAAATCTAGAAAATGTTATGGAGATCGCTTTATATATCATATGGGATCTACGTCTATTAGAAATAGTACACAATGCGGTACATAAATGTACCTTCACTCCCATTCGCGGATTTGGCCAAACATACAAATACCAGCATGTTTACTACACATTTAATAACAATATTATTCTCCATGATAAATAGAGAAAATCTCTAGCAATAAAATCTATTTTTTTTCCCAATGTAAGAAAGTACTTGTTCGTTGAACCAAGCTAAGCTATTTAATGCAGTCAAACCATGAGGTAAAATGACACATGAGGTAGGTATTGCCATAACCAATTCATGCATGTGTGAGATAAATGGCCATAAAGATTACATGGAAACAAGTTGGTAACATATTTTATTAAATGTGATATCCATTTAATTAATACATAAGTGCTTTTTTTTTGGGAATACATAAGTGCATTTTAAAATAAGTTTTGAAATATGCTACGGTTAGTCATACGATTCATATCTATGTAAAAATTAGAGAACATTACTTTGCTCCCCAGTAAAATGGAAAAAAAATTTGTTACATTTTATTATATGTGATATCTATTCAGTTAAAGGAAAATAATTCATGTGTAAGTGCACTTAAAAACAAGTTTCGAGATATGTTACGGTGCGTCTCACGATTTATGTCAATTCATGCATACGAGATTCATAATGCATCTCACGATTTATGTCAATTCATGCATGCGAGATTCATAATGCATCGACAGTTGGATTACGCCTATTCATAAATGACTCATCATTTCGTATACATTACATCATGTAACTTTATTACACTATTTGGATGTAGCCGACACTTTTGTTTGTGTTTTTTAGCGAGTTTAGCATGCTCTGTCAATGGAGATGTTAACATGACCTGAATTATACGTCATTTTCCGAGTACAACAATGCATTAAATTGAAAATGGTCACATTCACTAGTTTGGTAAGATATCCTTCAAATGATATGATTGACTAGGCTACCTAGCACAATTAACATACCTCTCAGCCTTTTTTGTTTTTTTCGGTATGTCACATCTTTTTCACGGTCAACTTGAGGTTCAATTGGTTTTATTGGTTGCCTGTCTTCTTTTACTGAAATTTCATATAAAGCTCAAATCAAAGAGGTCGATTGCCTTGATTGATTCTAGGAGGATGCGAATTTGCTACCCAGCTACTTTGTCAAGCTTACATTGTTCTTTGAAGTTATTATATTGTCAAAATAAATCGCTGTAAGTGGGGACAATCACCCACCCACTCGAAGATGTTGGGCAATCATCCCATGAAAAAATGAGGATTTTTTATTTATAATTTTTTCTCTCAGAACACGTATATGTAACGATATAATGACGACACTTACTCATATATAATTAGAAAATATTATAGTAACCAAGCGAATAATTATTCACGAAAAATGATATGTTTGTTCAACCTACACTGTGTTATAAGATAAATCAGGAAAATCATCTAAAAAATTCCCATCAAAACATAAGCAAAACCCTATTTGAAATTTTGATCTGTAGTTAGGAGGACTCAACTAAGTATCAGTAACATGACTAAATTAAATGGAGGAATTGTTGTGTGGCAAAGAAGGCCACATTTGAAAGTAATCCAAGCTCTGGTCGAACTCCGCAGCAGGGTTTGGCATTTTGTCACACAGAAAGGTCTCTGGGAGTAATTGTCCAGTTGTGACCTGTGCTAAAAACTCCTGGCCAGTACAATCTGCAGTTGGCTGATCCAGTCCAAGCTCACTTTCCAAGTAACTAAGCCACTTCTCATTTTCATGTTGTCCATAGTTTGAACTCTTGCAAGCCTCAGCCTGATTTAATTGGACTTCATTTGACTGCAATGGCACAAACCCATCAAACGTGTTCCAAAAGTCAGAGTCAGGCTCCAATGGAATATCATAATTAGGTTCTGAAAAGTCAAACAGAAAATCCATTTGCTCTTCTGATGGCCTTGAAATATCAAGTTGGCTGGAACTTGAGCCATTTGATTCAATGGAGGAAACAGAAGAGCTGGTCAACTCTTTCAAGTCCTTGGGATCAGGCCTAAATTGATTTATTAATTCCACTGGAGGATCCAGATCAAGTTCCTCTGGAATTGTCAAAATGCATGGATCATGATGAGGGTTGTTGTTGGCCATGCTAGTTTCTTGGTCAGCTGATTGATGCTCAAGCTCTCCTGCAACACTTGGTTTTCCACCAGACAAAAATGAAGCACTAGAGGAAGATGATGAGGAAGAGGAGGTTATAGAAGATAACTCCTTTGATTCATCTCCACAAAATTCAGAGTTCTTGAAACCCAATTTTTTCTTCAGATGAGTGTTCCACACATTCTTAATCTCATTATCTGTTCTTCCTGGAAACTGGGAGGCAATTTTGGACCACCTGCGCAATATAAATTAAATATTTTTAATCGACGTGAGAGAATTCGATCTTGGGATATCTTCCAATATTGGTAACAAATAGCATTAACCCGTGTATAAGTAGGTGATTAAACTAACTTACTAATTACATTTTTTAAGATTTATTAGAACCTTACTTGTTTCCCCAGGCTTCATGCAGCCTAATTATGGAGTCCTCTTCCTCTCTAGTGAAGTTCCCTCGCTTGAGATCAGGCCTGAGGTAATTAATCCATCTCAGACGGCAACTTTTCCCACATCTCAGCAAACCTTCAAAACATAAAAAGTATTGTTTTTAATGATTATTCAAATATTAACTACATATATTTAATGTTGGTGGGAAAGAAAAAGAGGAGAAAGGGACATTCATCTAGTAGCCATGCAAAGACTTTGAGGAAATCTGATGTGACTGTAAATCGCCAGGCACTTGTTCTCAATTCCTAACTTGACATTTCTTGGTAATTGGTAAGATTTTCCAACCACACCATAAACCCATATGTGACAATTTTATATAAGTTAGGAAACCTCTCCCTATCATGACAATTCAACATTAGGACCAACGCTTACCATACTAAGTATGCACTCACAATTTATCATAAGTACGGGAGAATTTTTCACTCGTCATCGTAACACCGTTACATACCTTATGGGGTATTAGTATTACTAACTAATTTATCGTAAGTAAAATTTGAAAGAAATTCATAATTTTTCAAGAAGATAAGTTAGGTCAAAGGGAAAGTTTGTTTATTAGTATTTTCGTAAAATTAGGTACATTGAAATACATGAAAATTTGATAAATTCGAATAGAATTCTCCAAAGCTGGCATGGTCATAACAAGTTAGGGAGATATGCAATACCAACGATTAGTTGTTTAAATATGGTAATCACTAATTTTGTATCCCCTTCCACCAAAAACAAAAAGTTATATCCGTAATAAAAGTTATATTTAAAGGTGGAATAAACAGGAAAAACACGTTAAAAACGTTTCAAACTTGCCTTGTTTTCTGCTTTTTAGGCAACTAGAAAAATCCAAGTCAACCCAATGTCTAAAATGTGGCATCCGGTCATTTTATGCCATAGGAGTAAAAGCAAATTAAGTAACGCCAAACTCATTGTTCTAAATTCAAAATTTGGGAATTGTTTAGAAAATGTAATGCTTGAAAAGGAGAGTGCTAAAATTGAAACTTTGAGCTGACGTAAGATGAGTACTCTACCATTAAAACTAAACTTGATACCATCGTTATCATTCAAAAGTAAGAAACCCCAGCTAAAATATAAGCAAGAATGCAATGCATATGGAAAAGATAAACAAAATTGAAGGGAATGCCATCTTAAGTTGTAAACAGATGATTAACAAAAGGAATTGGGGATCATTGTTATGAAAGGGACGTTCAATGAGATTGCAAAATTACGGGGTCCACATATGAAATGAATGAATCGATATTCAATTCTTCTGGGAATTCTTTATCAAGAATTTGAAAACTTGTTATGAACACCATGTGATTTTCCTATCCATGGCATATCTATGACCATCATCATATCACCAGTGAGAGAGAGAGAGAGAGAGAGAGAGAGAGAGAGAGATCAGAGAAATCAGAGAGATCAGAGAAATTAGAGAGAGAAAAACACAATAATTGATTAAGATTATTATTACCTGCTTGCTTAGGGAGAGCCCTCCAGTTATCATGGCCATTCTTCTGAATGAAAGTTATAAGCCTCAAGTCCTCAGCAGGGCTCCAAGGACCCCTCTTCACTTTGTTCTTATCACAACATGGTGTTCTTCCCTTCCCCATCTCTCTTTCTCTTTCTCTCCCTCTAAATGTTTCTCTTAGACTCTCGCACTACTCTGAGCTCACTTATGATGTTTTTTCTTTCTTGTGCACATATGAGAAATTCACTTATGTATCACTCTCTTCATCGTATATATAGGGAGGGAGTGATAGTGATAGATGTGTTCAGGAATGTTTATTGGGCAAGGCCACAAGGTTCATGCCTCAGACTCAGAGTGGGAACTCTATGCTGTATAATAAATAGGAGATCCAGGATGATTACTAAATATCTATAATTTTATTCCTTTTTAATTTATTGCTCACTATCTGTTATGTAGTACTGCTACTATCTTGGTAATGCTTAAGCCTAAAATTCTAAGAATATCTCACACTGATGAAAATGTAATCTCAAACAATGATTATATAATAGTTAATTAATTTACTGTATTCACACATAGCAATCCACTTCAGCCAAAAAAACATCATTTTCCACAATTATAATCAAATATCCAAGACTTTTGGGTGCTTTTTGATTTTGAGTTGAAACTTTTACCGTATACAACGTATAATCTCTTTAATATAGATAAAACTAATAAAAATAAAATCATCTCTCTAATACAGGTAAAACCTATCGATGTGAGATTCACTACGAGAGTGTTCTCACCTTTATAATTAAGAAGATAATATGTTTGAGGGTCAGTTAAGATAGTGTAAATAGTTTTCTTTGATGTTAGGCTTGTGCTGCCTTTTTTCCTCAATAAATTGAAATTTATTATTGTGGCCCTTTTGGTATAATCCAGATTCTAGACTGTAGGATATTTTTCCATTTCGAGTAATAAAAAATAAATAGCATATCCTACTGGGCCAATGGTACACATGGCAAGTTAATAATTTCCAAAATAAATAGCATAAGTTTTTTTTTCCTTTGGACAAAATACACCCAATATTATACCATGTCTTTGTAGAGCAAATGATGTGACACCCAAAAGATTTTAGATATTTAACATTTTGCATGAGAATATCACAAACTGTTTTCTTCTTTGCTCCACATCGGCTGGATGGATTCTCTGCTCAATATATATATATATATATATATATCATGTTTTTGTCTTCTTCTTTCTTTCTATTTTTTGTATGTGTAGCATTTGATTTGATGAGCAATGTAGGCTCTCCATTTTATTCAAAAAATCATGAGATTTTAGAAAAAAAAATGTTCCTTTATTAGAAGCAAAACACATGCATGCATGGTTGATGGTTCTTTCTCATTTCATCTGTTTGAGAGGGAGAAAAACTACATGTAATAGGGATGTCATCGTGGTCATATTCTAAACCTATCACGTATCATGTCGGAAAATTATATTGTCATGTTGGAAAAATAAAATGCATAATAATAAATTATTAGTTTAAAATAGCGCCACAGTGGTATCTCTTGTATAGGTAAGTTTTTTTAATTTAAGAGGGCATGAAGGCCTCTTGTCAATTAAGATGTGAACTCAAGACCTAGATTCCACTATGCCAGATGTCATCTCGAACTTAACAGTCATCACACGCAAGTCAGCCATCGATTTGAATTAAGTTTGGATTCAGACAACATCTGGAAGGGAAATTTTGGCACCAATCAGCTTTTCCAAGTGTAGGTATAAGACCTGCCCAATTTGCTTTCATGTTTGACTAGTTCGTTTTATTGCATATGCTACAGTGCTATGCTCGTTTTTAAATCAAGTCGTGTAATGAAGCAAAGAACTTTGTATGAAAGTCTTACAACTTTACGCAATATAACTCACCAAATTTTACCCGTAACTTGAAAATTAAAGTCATCACCATCATTTTATCAATTTAAAAGGACGACTTAAGTACATTATCTTACAATATCAAGAGAGGTTCAAGCTTTTGAAGCACATCGGTGCTAGAAAATTAAAATGATCACGTTAAAAGCAGTTGAAAAATGAAACGTATCGTGACATGTTATATGTTTACTTGTTTGGAATGAATGAAGTTATAAGTAGGAAAAGTCATGAATAAGTGAGAGAATAAATGGGTATGGGATCTGCGAATGCATGGGAAGTCATGAATTGAAATGATTTCAATACGCATGCTAGTAAACGCAAGAAAAGTCAGAAACATAAACAATTCAAATGCCAATTCCATATTATCAAACATGTGTTGGTTATACGTAAATAAGCACCATACATAATTAATTTGTAAGAAAGTCTAACCATGTGTCGAGCACAAATAAAATTATTTGTAACACATTTACTGATCACATTTCTTCCGTAACTGAAATTATCAATTAAAAATAGCAAAAAATTTGACCAAGTCCCATCAAGTCACAAAACTATGTACTTTCCTGTGTCAATCAAATGACCTACTCCCTTGTTTGATTAATCTACCAAATTTTATCATATACAATACAGCAAGTGGAGTCAAGCACTGTGTGCATATGATCATGAAACGCCATGGTGACAAAACCTTGGCATATATATATGATTAGGTCACCCGCCCAAGTTTAGTGCCTTTGAATATAGTATTTAAATAAATTGACAGGTGATATTTTAATATAATTTCTTATGCCAAAACCCTGCCCCATGCAATCTACATTGAGCGGTCTAAGAAAGTCTAACCATTTGAAAAAGACCCTAAAATAACATTGAATATTAACTCTTTAAGTCTCTTGTTAGGGAAACTAACATTATATGGCTTTTACCATTTGGTACCTAATATTGACATCTTTCTGTTTGGTTAGTAGAATCTACTAACCACTAAGACTTTTTATGACTATGACATGGACAAGTAGTCAGAGGGAGAGAGAGGGAGAGAGGGAGGAGGGAGAGGAGAGAGAGAGAATAATATTATAATTTGCATGACGTGTAGCTTATGTGGGAAAAGAGTAAGCGCCATGTGGCATGCCCTTAATAAATCTATGTGAGTTTTTTAAGTGAGCTTGAAATTTGAGGGCTGAAATTTGTTATAAGAGTTTGTGTCCGAAAAGAGTTCGGAATTTGACAAATGTCAAAACCCTATTTGTCTTTTACAAAAATAATCTATGTCACACTCACTTTGGTCATTTTAGTTCAGAATGGGAGACTTAATATAGCATGCCGTTTATTTTTCAAATGAAGTGACTAAAACATTCTTGAGTTGGGTGGGATGTATTGTTGACATTGGTACATCGTCACTCAAAATAAATTCATTATAATATACATTATCCATTCAAAAGTGGATTAATTAAACTTAAGTGTGACATACGTTTAAGAGAAGTCAGACAATTGTATATATGTTCATCATTGTTCAAAGGGGGCAGCATGGTGCATGGCCTAATGTAATTCCTGATTTTTCATTGTAAATCGTCGCGGAAAAGTTTGAAATTTATAGACAAATAAACCGTATACTTTCACACACAAAAATCAAGTACTCTGAATATTTTTGTTACAAGACAAGGCTTTCATTTCATGGTTCAGTTACAAAACGAACTCGTATTTAGTATAAACCCCAGAAAATACCTTATTCGTCGAGTCATCATAGCTCATTCAGTGATACGTACATTTAGCCCATTAAACAATATATACTATCACTTTGAATTTTTCATACACAATTTGATTGGTCATTGGTCATTGACCGTAGAAAAATAATAATGGCTCACTAAAATCCTAATTAATTTGAGGCCACTATAAATTGCCAAAAAGATGGAGAAGGCTTTCATTTAATTAAAAAAAAATTAAAGAATATATATTAGTACCATGTTGTAGATAACGCTCTGTATATATTTATCAAACCCATAAACATATATTTAAAATTTACATCACTCTTCCTTAATTTTTTTTTTTTTTTAATCAACAGTTTTAAGTACTATAATTGTCATCCTTCGTCTTCATTCCTAATTAAATCGAGAGCATTATTATTCAAGAACTATAAAAGACAAGAAAACTGGAGATGAATATAAAATTATGTTGTAGAAAATACCTTTTGGATTTCAGTTTGCCAATGAATTTGGACATAATTAAATGGAATATGGTAAGATTAATGTGGGCATATACCAAAAAAGAAAACAATATGAGTATATAGGGTACATCGTTTTATATGGTAATTTGCATAACAATGCATTGTCTTTTTTGGACATTAGTTGTGGAACCAACCGTATGTAATGCATATGTATATAATTTACATAGATAGTAAATGAAAATGAGTGACTTGGAAAACACAAGATTCAAAGTATTTTCTTTCATTGCAATGGGTTTCCAAAATCATGGAGATTCAAATAATTTTCTTTCCAACCGTTGGAGGAGTTAGTTAGAACAGAACCAATGACCATTTTTTTTTTCCTTTTTCATTTCAATGAAATATTATTTTGTGAGACATTTTATATTCTTTCAAAAAATTTGTTTTTTAGTATAAGTAATTTGGGGAGGAGGGTTTAACATAAATATTTATTGGGTGTCTGTGGGTTTCGAACCTTTCCTTATATGGATGGATGTGGAAGAGATCAACCAACTGAAATATACCTCAATTGACTTTTTTTTTTTTTTTTTTTTTTGGAGAGAAAAGCAAAAATTGTATTCATAAATTAGTCCCAAAGTCTAGGGACGGACTTATGCCATGTACAACCTGGGCTATAGCCCAGGTTGGTTTTTTCTCTTTTCTTATAATTAGTGTTAATGTTTAAGCATATATAATGAAAAGTTGCTAGCATTGTTGGTGTAAAATAGGCCTTTTAAACAAATAAAATAAAAATGATATGTTCTCATAATTAAATTTATATATATTTATGATCAATCCCATATGCCTCCCTTAAGGGTTTTGTCGAGCCTAAAATCTAACAGTCCAGTAAGGTAAATCTAGCCCCCCTCATTTTGAAATGCTGGTCCGTCCCTACCAAAGACCATCATCCACAAAGGCAAATACAAATGCCCATAAAGGGGAAATTCAAATATAAAAGCATAGTCACCACATAGGGTTAATTCAAATACAGGCCACAAAATACCAAAGAAATTTCGGGATAAAAGCCGCATGCTTGAACAAACAAGACATGAACAAGACATGAACACAACATCCAAATCTAACCAATACAACTAACAACTTTTAACTCTCACAAGTACAAAATACAAGTAGAGACTAGAAAAAACAATCAAACACCCAACTCAAAAGGAGTTAGTGCAATTATTACAAGATAAGAAAATTGCAAACAAACAACCAAAAACCAACAAAGCCACTAGCGCCGTTATTGTCACCACCACCACAAACGTCGTCGTTGTCTTGGAGACAGAGAACACCACCGAGATTGCAGCCAGTCACTTTACAACTAAAACATCAACCAACAAAATCACAAATTCAAGCATATCTAGACACAAGTAACCTCCCCACAATTAAAATCCCAAATTCAGTAGATGGGGAAAGGGAAAATAAGTGGGGAGATAAAGAAAAGAGAAAGAAAGATAGAGGAGAGGAGAGGAGTGACCTCCTTCCCCCACCCCGAAACACGCAAAAGAGGTTTGAGAGATAGAAGGGAGGCTGGGGTTTAGAGAGACCACTCAACGCTAACTTGTTAATTTGATTTTAATGGATCGTCGGGTTCGATTCGATCCCTCCATTGTAATAAAAACTTGGTGATTTACTAAACATAACTCTCGGTTCAATATATCCATTGGCTTATATTCTTTGATTCTTATCATTAGATAAATATATCAAAAACACATTCGAGGTAATGCGCCAGAGTTCAACATGGTGACAATCTTTGAGTATAAAAAGTTTAAACTTTGAAGACATCAATAGAAGAAAGAAACCACAGAGCTGGACGATTGAAGTCAGAACAGATGAATCTGAGCTTGATTATATTTGACCTTTTAACTTTTTGGGCCTCTTTACACTCACAAACATATCTTTTTGGGCTTTTCTAATATTTTCCACAAATACAAATAAAATATTTTTAGGCCCTCCCCGGATTTGAAACCATCGCCCATTGGGCCTATGCTCAAAAGGTCGCTCTGAGCTTGAAACTGATTAATATACTTAAAGATTGCCACCCCTTAGAGCAAGCACCAGATGAAGGACAGAGCCACCTTCAATGTTGTAGTCCTTAGCTGTTTTGTCATCTCCAAGCTGCTTCCCAGCATAAATAAGCCTACAAAAACAGTTGTGAAGCCAACAAGATCTTTGCCACACGTAAATGAAATGACGACAGACAACAATCACTTGAACTTGGACAACAGGCGTAGAATGGCTGGTTTGTAAACCAGAAATTACTTTTGAGTTCTCAATTGTTTAGTTAATTTATCATATGTTATTGTTGTTACATTGAATATAAAGAAGCATACCTTTGTTGCACAGGGGGGATTCCCTCTTTCTCCTCAACCCTTTCCTTGATCCGGTCAATGGTATCATTTGGTTCAATGTCAATCTCAATTTCTTTCCCAGTAAGAGTCTTCACCTTAATCATAGTTCCTCCCCTCAGCCTCAAAACCAAGTGAAGCGTTGACTCCTTTTGGATGTTATAATCTGCAAGAGTTCGACCATCTTCCAATTGCTTACCAGCAAAAATCAATCTTTGTTGGTCAGGAGGGATGCCTTCCTTATCCTGAACACAAACATATATGTGTTATCATGCAATCCCAAACAACAAAAAGAACTCCCCTGGATGAATAAAAATAAAGGGAATGTAAGAAAAATCGCTCAAAAAAACTACATGTTAAGGAGCAAACGATCATCTTAATCAAATCATAACTCACCAAAAAAATTTCTACTAATCTTTCTCGATGATTAATATATTTTCTCCTATAAATGCTATTTGCCTGTTCTAGTCATGATGTTTTTTCCTTTATATACACAATGGACATTCAGATACCAAAGACATTAGACCCCTAACCCCTAAACTAAACAATAAGAACTCCTCAAGCAATTGGATGGAAGCAAGGCCATTGATTGCCAGTCTGCCACTTCAAATAGGGTATCTCTTACTTTCCCTAAACCACTGACAGAATAGGCTAGCTATACATACATAGCAAAAATTTGATTTTGAAATTTCGGTATCAACAGGAACCCTAAAATAATAATGCCCACAACACAAACTAATTCCTTCTCCATTCTGAATATAAGGTCAAGTTGCTAACACCATATGAACCTATAGTAAAAAGAAAATATCAAAACAGAAACCCTGCATCTATAAGTCACTCTTAATCGCACTAAATCTTTTCTATTTCACTTGTTAAAAATAAAAATAAAAATAAAAATAAAACTCAATTTTAAACGATAAATATCTTAGACAATCACAATTGGAATTCAGTGAACCAAAGATTGAATGTGTATCAAACGCAAATTACAACCTTCAATGTCAAATACAACGGAACCTTGTTCCAACTATTTGGGTCGGCTACATGAACCATGGTCCTCCATTCCATCTTATCCTAAGGCCTTTTCATGTAAGTCGCATGCTATCGTATATTTTCTTTAATCGCCTCTACTCTACCCATGTTACGTCTTCCTCTTCCACTAGCATTAATCGGTGCATCTGTTGGTGGTAACTGAACATATCCAAATCACCATACACAACTCTCTCTCCCTTTTCCAGCTAGTGCTAGTTTAACATTTTGACTCCTATCCTTGCCTTCTCATACATCCATCCTATCTTCCACACTCATTATATGAACATATTATTTTTTAACTGCTCAATATTTTATCCCACATAGCATGGTTAGTCTGATAGTTTTCCTACAAAACCTACCTTTCAATTCTACAGGTATATGATGATCACATAATATGCTCGACACACTCCTCCATTTCACACATCATGCTTTGGTTATAGGAGCCATGTCAGTTCCAATCAATCCCTCTCTATGAACAATTGAGCCTGGATAGAAAAACTCTTCACCTTTTCGTAGTCTCCTAACCATCAATTTTCACCGCCTCCCTGCTTGTGGTTCTTCATTTTTCTTCCATATATTGAATCCTAGATCTACTTGTCTTAAAACGTTTTGATTGTATAACTTATCTCCACAACTCTAATGTAGCATTTACTCCTCTAGTCTATAAATTAACACATTATCATCATACACCAAGAAAATTCAATGTGTCTTGTCACAAGACCAAAAGATAAGCACTTGGCACTGATCCCTATCAAAGAAGAACCTAAATCACTATATTCAAAATCAAATTTTCAGTCTTTTTTTCTCTCCAACCAAAAACATTTAAATACTAAACATATCTTCATCAGCAAGATCACAATCAATCATCCTTATTTTTGTCCTAGTCAAATTTTGTCAGCCACATGAATTGCCATATCTCAAGTTTCTCTAATACAAAGCATCTTCTACAAAATATAATTTCTTTTATATCTTTCCCTGTTACTAAATAAGCCTTCCTTTTGTTATAAGACCATTGAATGGTCTATGATGTATATGCTCTCATAACAACTAAGACTAATAATTCTAATATTAAAGCGAATTACAAAATCCTAATACAGCAACTCAATCTTTCTATAAACTTTAACCATAATTATATTTTGCACAAATCTTTCCACAAATTATAGATTTTCCTCCAACAAAAACAAATAAATAAGATGAAAATCTACAACAAGGAATGAGAAAGAGAAAGAGGAAGAGAGAAACAGTACCTGGATCTTGGCTTTGACATTGTCGATGGTGTCACTGCTCTCAACCTCAAGAGTGATGGTCTTTCCAGTTAGGGTTTTCACGAAAATCTGCATTTTTTTTGGTTTCTGTCTGAGAGAGAGTTTTGGCGTATCTAAAACAGCGTGCTGTGGATGACCAGCGTGCTGTTTTTGGTTTCTATTCTACTAATATATTTTATACAAATTTATAAATAAACCCAATCCTAGGTATTTATAGAAAAACAAACACTCTTCTCTCCCTACCTCTTTAAACTAAACCTTCCCTATTTTTAGCTTGATATGTGTCATTCTCCTTATACTTAAAACAATGTCATTAATATATTATCCAAACTAACTTTTGCTTTCCAAATTTACCTTTATTAATTGTATTCAATTTATCCAAAAAAAATTCACAACTTTCTTGCCCTATTATTATTTTTTAATGACAATTTTTTTATTTAAGAAAATGTCTACTTTAAAAAAAAAAGAGAAAATGTCCATTTTTTTTTAACGTCAATTTTATTTTTTTATTTTTTTAAAAGGGATTTCCTCTTTTTAAAAAGCAAAAATTGTTATTTAAAAAAAATAATTGACGTTAAAAAAAAATTAAAATGGTAAGAAATTTGTTTGGATAAATTGAATACATTTAATAATTATAAACTTGGAAAGCAAAAGTTAGTTTGTATAATATATTAATGACATTGTTTTAAGTGTAAGGAGAATGACACATGTCAAGTAAAAAATGGAGAAGGTCCAAAGGAGAAGGTTAGAGAGAAGGTTGCTAGCATTCCTCTATATTTTATATATATAATCGACTTTCTCCACCGGTGCCCCTAAATTATTACCCAATTATCAAATTTTTTTTTTTTAATGTAATCGATAATCTATGATAAGGAGATGAGATTTCTCACACATACATTATCAACATTATGAGGATTTGAACATAAGACCACTGGCTTGCAAGTTAATGCCTTTTTCCACTGGGTTCCTAGAAGGGCTATAATCACTTATGATGAGAAGCAACTCCAACGTTCTTCTTGCTTCTCTTTAAAACCACTTAATGTGATTATATGGAGAAGTGATTAACAAAAATGTGTTGGAATCTCTCTCTACTTACCTCGGTAGTGGGGCTCAAGAAAATGGGCTTGGGTTTTGGTGCCTCCAAGCAGCCCAAAACATCCACCTTTTGAACTCTTAATGGGCATTTTGGACCCTTATACCCATCCACATCACAACATGCTCAACAAGCCCCAATCATTTATGTGGCTTAGGCCCACTTAAACTTGTCTAGTAGTTTGTCACTAAATAGAGGGATTGCTAGGCTTTGCCTATTACTCGCATGATTGTGTTTGTGCTCAAGGTTCGTTGGATTGCAATGGCTTAAAGCCATGTTAGGTCATACTTGTTCAAGTAATAAGCTCGGGTTTATGGAACCGGTGCATTCTTGTGGGCTCGTTGTGACCTCCCCATGTGTATAGTTATATTTTTACGGCATGACACAAGTATCAAAGCTTGTGTAAGCACCTTATAGCCATGTTTGAAGAGTTTCTATATACCCTAAACGAGCCTCCTTTATAATAAGATATTGCATTTGGCTTGAAATACACTTGGGCTCCTCTTAAGATTTTTTGGGCCTCAACACATGGCACCCTCTTGGCATGTATTTTATTTATATTTTAAAAATGGAGTTCATTGGGCCTCAACACATAATTTCATGGCAAAACAACTAGAGGCAGAATATCCTGACTAAGAGCACCTCCACCGTTTATGACTTGCCCAGGTAGGAGGGAGCCCGGGCCAAGTTGCAGCTCCAGGGCAACAAGTTTAGCCCACCCAAGGGTTAGGTCCAACGAGCCCAAGCCCACGGGCAAATTCACTGAGTTCTTTGCCTGGGCAAAATAACACAATCTTGAAGTCATGATGACATTAGCATCCCAAAACAAAAGGCAAAAAAAAACCAAAAATTCCAAAATTATTTATTTATTTACTTTCCACATCAAAAACTTTATACAAATTTATCTCATCATATCTCATTTGAATAGTAATTGCCTTTGCCTTTTGAGGTGGAAACAAAAAGGCAAGGGTTGCCACTATTCATGTAAATAATAACAAATCTTGCCATTACCTTTTGGAGTGGAGGTGCTCTAAACGTCATGAATCCGTCATCCAACTGGTCTTTTGCAATATTAATTGTAGCATTGAAATGCATATTAAATAAGGTACCTTCCTTAGCCTAAATGCATCGACAAAGATAAATGCCTTCTTCTTTTTTTCTTATACTTTTAGGCTATAAATATTTTCTTCAAATGCAAAAACTCAAAAGTATTCAATTCAATTGTGTACCTCTTATCTTCCTGCACGCAAGGCTCATTACTACATGGCCTCTTTCGTTATTATCATGTCCGTACAAAGTTTGACAATTTCTTTATTATAATGTTAGGTTATCAAATTAAAACAAATGGTACTCTAAATTTATTTCAAGCCTATCATCTATTTAAAATATAATTATATATATAATTAAAAACAAGCTTGGTACATAACGAACTCTGCATGCACCTAGCTAAGCATTAGATATTTATGAAGTAACAAGCATAAATAAATACACTGAAATTAGTTTAATATTTTCTAGTATTTTTTATAAAGGATTAAATTATATATTAAAAAATGAATTTTATACTATTACATTTCAACAAAGGATTTATGGCCAACACATGATATTTAACATAATATTATTCAACTTCTCAAGTAAAAAGGGACAAAAAAGAAGTTATGCCTAGTTGACGTAGAAAAAACGTATATGAAACAGGGATAACACTGTTTTGCTATTTCCGACCAATCATATTCTATCAAGTGAAAAAGTTATCACGCATGACATAGCGTGATTGGTCAGAAATAACAAAATAGTGATATCCCCGTTGCACATAAGTGTTTCTCCAATTAAACAGGCCAATATATATCTACCAGTATTTCTTTGCATTTAATGCCATCATAACTTGCATGCCCTCTATTCTTTGAATTCTCCCCTAACTCATTAAATAAGTGAGCATTTAATGAAACAATCAACCTGTAGCTAATCACACTTAATTACAAGCCTAGAACTTATCAACCAACTAATATCCATCCACAACTTAATTACAGGTCATGATCAACACAACACCATCAAGCCCAAAAACTCAGAAGCTTCGTGGTTCGAAGATACCGTATGTATGGCCACAAGGAAATCAGCAGTTGGGACTATAAGAAATGAGATTACAGTTCCCCTTTTAATCTCAGCTATTCATGTATGTGAATTTCATTCGCGTCACTCGCTCATTAATAAACGGTTGAGATTTGTTTGCATGTGTGACGACCCTAGTTAGACTCTCTTCACTCTGCATACATGCACCTTCAAGCTTCCATCTTGAATCTTTCTAATTAAATTTAATAAATGATTATGGCCTTTTTCAATAAAGGGTTCATCTTTAATACTTGTGCGACTTTATTTATCTGCCTAAAAAGTATATAGTAATAATATCCTCATAATATAAATACAAACCCAATGCTAAATACTATGGAATATAAATTAATTAATTAAATCAATACACTATGAAATGAACCTTTCGAATTGATGCTAGCTGCTACATGCATGCAATCCTCTCTGTAACCAATTCAATGTTCATTTAATATGTTCATAAAATATGAGATTAATGCTTATACGACACCTATTAAGAGTCGTTAATTCCATATTAATACTAATAAATGAAGCACATAACAACCTTTTTCGTATCAATCTATGTTATATTTTCTACTCTTTAAAAAATACTTTTTTTTTCTAATATATATATATATATATATATATATATATATAGAAACAGGACCAATTCAAAAAGTTCACTATAGCTAACGGGTATAGCTCAATATAAAATGATATTGACTTGTACACCAGTGATTTCACATTCGAACTTCAATGGCACACTTATAGTGCGTGTGTGAAAAACCTCATTCCCCTTTATAATTTAGAGTATCAGTTGTATTTAAAAATAAATAAAAAATATTCAACTATACATGAACTAGGCCAAGCTGATATGTCTCACCTCGGATGCTTAGTTGAGGATTGTAAAACACTATCTCCTAGACAGGAGAGTACCTTAATTGAGTCACACGGAGATGACTGCTAATGAGGTGGCAACTCATTTGGCTCGCTACGCTATGTACTTCCACAGAGTGGAGGAATGGGTTACAGATCCACCAGAGTTCCTAAAGCTTTAGATATGTACTCTTGTGGTACTTTTTTTTCACTCTGGAGTTTTTTTCATGTGGTTTTTTCTGAGAATGTTTTAACGAGGCCACGCGAAACATGCACAATGTTTTCACTTTCTATTGAAATGAAATCTACCTTTTTTTCTATAAAAAAAAAAACAAAAAACAAAACAAAAACTACATGGTTATTTCTTCATATATATATCATTCAACTACTCTATCTATCTCTATCAAGCCAAAACTAGGCTTAAAAGTTTGCATTTTGTGGCACACTTGAAGCCTCTATCATGTCACGTGGTATTTTCTTTTCAGCTAAATATATTATTAGAGTTTAAATATTTTATAAATATTAATTAATTCTATTGGATATCTGGGACCTAGATTACCCCTATTGAGCGAGAGTTCTATATCAATCCTGTTCTTGAATTTAAAAGATTAATTTCCAAACACAGCAATATCATTATATTTGCAAACGTGTCAAAATCTTGTTCTCTCATCTTGAAAATGTCAAAAGCACTTTCTAAACAATTTGCGGGCTCATTTGGAACTGCTTTTTAGGAAACACTTCTACTCATAAGCGCTTTTAACAAAAGCGTTTTTATCATAAGTTGTTGAAAATTTCATAACAAATCGACGTGCTTTCTGCAGACAAGCTCTATCTATGACCTAAAATCACTTATAAACTTTTTGCCAAACGCCAGCGTTTTGATTGTCAGAAAAAGCTTTTAGCCTTTTCAGAAGCACTCTTAAACAAGCCATTTCCACTTCATTTAAGAGCTTATTAGAAGGAAATCAGAAACCTATAAGAAATCTCCAAATTAAAAATATATTATTTATTTATAATATCCACGTATAAAGAAATAATTTTAAAAGTTATTGTAAAAAAATAAAAAACATTGAATTACGGAGAGGCTATTAGTTTTCCAAAAGCATTTAATGCCACCATAACTTTAGGTGCCTCCTTTCCTTGAATTGTCCTCCCACCCCCTCCCACAACCCCATCAATTAATAACACAAACATTAAATGAATCAATTAATCAAATTTAATAAGCTTTATTATTAGCTTAATTCAAATTCAAACTAATTTTAATACTAGAAACTTTCGAAGGCAATCAATAAATAATAATAATATTATTATTATTTTAATTTAATTGCAAATATTACATAACGGGCTATATTTACTACCATATATAGTTCAGCTCTATATAATCCCAAGAACCCCTCGGTCTCTCTCTCTCTCTCAGAAAATAAGGTGTGTGAAGTCCCAGTAATGGCTGCTGACGTGAGCTCTCTGTTTCGGGTTCTAAATGGGTACAGCGACGATCAACATCTGAGTTTGGGGAGTGATTCTAGTGGGGAGAAATCAACGGCTTTGATTACACGAGACTTGCTTGGTGGTGGGTCTTCTTCCAAGCTAGCTAACGAGTCCCAGGAACTGGACCTCGACTTGCAGGTCCCTAATGGCTGGGAAAAGCGCTTGGACTTGAAGGTTGGTCTATTTTTCTCATATGGGTCTGTTTGTTTCCTGGGAAGTAATGGAACAGTTTGCTGTCATAATTTTCCTGGGAAAGATTTGACATTTCTTGGGAGAGTAGTCTTGGGAACTTGATTTTCGTGTTGCTGTAGGGTTGTGTTCTTGTTTTTGATTTGGATGCTTTGAATTCTGATTTCATGACATGTTCTGTTTCATTCATGGTTTGACTGCAATTGGCTGTATTTTATTTGTATTTTCTCAATCTAATTCCTTGTTTTGGAATTTTCTGTTATCTTTAGCTGTGTGTTTGGTTGCTGAGAAACAGATAGTAATGGAGTATAGGAAATCTTGTAGCTTTCTGCAGTCCATTTCTTTAATTCTCATAAGATTTTCAATTTATCATAATATTGTTTTTCCGTTATCAATGTTTTCTTTTTTTCCTGCGGTCCATTATAGCTTTTGGAATTCAATATAACAGTATTTTTTTTCTTCTTTTCATTCCTGAATTGAGTTTCCCCTGCAGTCGAACAGAGCCTTTTGATGTTTATGAATATCCTCAAGATGAACAATCTTTTTCTAATAGTTTATTGCTATTGCTTGAAAAATATAATATTTATAAAAAAAAACTGTAATTAATAGCAAAAGGATATATTTGTGTATTCTGTCAATTATTTTGGTGATGTTCTTCAATGCTCTGCAAGTTCTAATCCCATTGTAGATTCTTTAAAACTATCATTTATGTCATGAGTAAATTAATTGTGAGCAATTCGTTTATTTATTTTATTTATGTAATTAACATATTGTATATTGATTGCTGCAGTCTGGGAAAGTGTATCTTCAAAGGTGCAGTGCTCCAAATTCACTTTCAATCTCAGATCAGAAGAACCAAACCAATCCAACAGTTCCAAAGATGCAAGATTTAAATTTCCCTCCATCATCCTCCTCAAAAATCCCATTAAGTCTCTTTGATGACACAAGCACCAGCCTGGAATTAAAATTACTTCCCTCATCACCACCCTCACGCAATTACCAGAGCCTATGCACTTTGGATAAAGTAAAATCAGCCCTCGAAAGGGCAGAGAAAGAACCGATCAAGAGGCGATCTTCGTCGATGTGGAAGTCTTCGTTGTCATCATCACCATCGTACTCATCGTCGTCGTCATCCATCAAAGAAACTCAGGAGGAAGAGAGTGAGGAAAAACTATTTGCATCACCATTTGCAGCAGGGTGTCCTGGTTGCTTATCTTATGTACTGATAATGAGAAATAACCCGAAATGTCCTAGGTGCAATTCTGTTGTCCCATTGCCAATGATGAAGAAACCTCGGCTTGATCTCAACAGATCAACTTGAGAGGAAGAACATTGCTTATGGTTCTTCTTCATATGATTTTTGTATATGATATTCTACAAGTAGTCTTTTTCTCGAAGAGTAGATCTGTTAGTTCTTATAGAAGAGTAATATGTACATTCAAAAGGTTGTTTGCTTTTTTCTAGCATAATTTATAAGACTTTTATTGGTTTATGCCTTGTTCATTCTTCTTCCACATTCTGATCTGCTTCTGTGTTATGGAAATTTTGTTCCCTGGCCTCGTGTAGCAAATACCATTCATTGTGCTCTTTCAATTTGTGGCATAAATGGATGTATCAATTTATGACGGGTGTAGAGTGGGGAGCACAGCACATCCGCTCTAGCCAACTTGGCTAATCCTACTTGAATTTTGTAAATAGAGAACCCTTTAAAAAAATAAAAAAAATAAAAAAGGATTGTAAAGAGCTATTATGAAATTCAGTTTCTGAATTAAAGTTGTTGCTTCTGTGGCAAGTTATTGGCAGCATCATATGCATGCCAAATGGACCACTGGGGTATACTAAGGAACTTGTATGTCTTATAAACATGGCAGAGGTTCTGCAGAAACTTTTATTGATCCTAGCATTGGTAGAATTGATTCAGCAACTTTTTTTTTTTATTACTTCTGCCAATATTATTAATCATTTTCTTTCTGCAGTATGTTGAAGCTCATCTCAGTATATATATATACACACACAGAGAGATAATTTAACAGAGTGATTGCAAATTTCTGAAAGATAAAAACTTCAATTGTATTTTTTTTTCCTTTGCTCTGCATTCATATGCCATTAATTTATTAAGAAATGCTTTCCAATTGAAGCATCAACCTACCAATCTAGAACTTTATCCTGAAGCACCTAGATTAGAAAATCAGTGCTATTCTAATGTCATAATCAGCTGTAGTAAATGCACTTCAATTTCTGAAGAATTAAAATCCAACTGAGTTGCTTTACAGTTGCCACTACCAGAAGAAAAGAAAATACCATACACTTCCACCTACCCTTACCAAATTTTTTTTGCAATATCTTTTTTTTTCCCCATCCATTAATCCTATTTTAAAAGGCCTGCTGATTTTGCCCTCTTTTTTTTTCTATATAAAATCTAGTTGAGTTTTTTTTTCTTGGGGGAAGTGGTTCAAAGTTTGACATCATCACTGTCTGTTGCCGGCCATCTCAAGTAGACACAGCACTAAATTTGAAGTCAAGGTTTTCCGCCACAATCCATACATGTTTTGTCAATCAATTTAGCCAACATATTTTTAATTAATTAATTATTTGTTTGTTTTGTTGTGTTGTGTTTGGAAGCAGATAACCATTAGTTTCTCACCTACTATGGCGTCCCTTCTTAATTTGATGCAGAACATCATAATCTAGAAGTAAAGCTGGAGGAAACTCTGCTCCTGATTAACTAAGGGGTAAGAGGTACACATATTCAGGTTAGGTCTATAAATGCTCATGGTAGCATTCATGCCATATTAAATACTCACCCTCTTCCTGACTGTCCTGTAGTCATATATATATATATATATATATATATATATATCGTGTTGTGTATCATATACTGTATAACATAAACATATACATTATCCACACCCTACACAACATCCGTATATGTATCTAGGTAGCCCTTGATTAGTGCTACCTAACCTATACTAATACTTATCATGAGATGACATTTTGGAGCGAGCCATACGACTGATTAGTATCGTATTAATTCAGTACCTAGATAGCGTTTGACCGTTCCTCTACGTGTATATGTATCTATATCACGTATGAAATGTTGCAAGGAGGACCAGGCTAATTAAGGAGAACTCATTAATCTCAGATTGTGACTTGTATCCATGCATTTTGAACCCTTGAAGTGATTCAACATTTTGGCCGTCCTCTGGCATTAACTCACATGAATATAGGGGCTTTTCTTCATCTGTACAACAATCTTTTTGGGTTTGGTGGTGTGCAATTATAAATAAGAGATAGTGATGTCTAAAAATATGGTTGTGTCGTATAAATGTTTGAAAACAGCATTCAACTACAAATTGTCAAACTGATGTGGTTTAATGGCTCCTGCGTGGAGCTAATTATGGGCATTTAGTAGACCAATTCATTAATATACCTAACGAACATTAATGGAGAATTTAATTTCATCATACTCCTTTAAAGTTTTGCCTACCTACTTTCTTCTGAGAGTTTAATTCTTTTTATTTTCTCACGCCAAAATATTTTCCCTGTATAATTTCAACAACAAAATTAATATTGAACCCAAACTCCTCTTTTATTATATCCTTGGCTTTTATATACACACATGGCTCATATTTTTTGTAGGTGGGCTAAGTTAGGCCTACCCCTCCCCTTGGACACTTTCGAGGTTTCAATGTCAGCCACAAAGGTATTTGCTTATTCACCATATATAGCCTAGCTAGGGAAAAAGAAAAATTGGAACATATTCCCTGAATTTGTCAGCCACAGAGGTATTTGCTTATTGACTTGACAAAATAGACGGTTTGGATCGTTTAAAAAAATTCGTAGGAGACCTTTAAAGAGTTCCTCAAATATTTATTTGAGAATATTCCTCAATAAAAAGTAATTGTATACATATAATTAACTTTGCACATAAATTATCGGGTTGATTTAATTTTATTATGCCACGGTTTACGTCATTTTCATCGTTATGCACTCATCATCGATATGATGGTTAAGATACATGTTAAATTGACACATATATTTTTTTTTTCCTCAAGTGGAAGAATATTAATGCCACGTGGATTTATAAAATAAAAAAAGTATGATTTGTTTAAAATTATCCCGGACATTTTAAAATAAAATTAGGACTCATGTAGGGTATAAAATAGAGGCTAATTACCACAAAATACAAGTATCTTTAGATCCGTGATATGGTTGTATATATACTTTGATTGAACTCCTGAACTTAGGTAATGCAAGTAATTATGTGGGAGATTCACTATTATACCAAATATACGAGTCCAAATTATAAAAATAAAAAAAAACTCTATATGAAATGGATTTTAGAAACACACCTAAAACTCATTTACAACATAATAAAAAGACTTTTATCTGATTTTAAATTACAAAACTGCCATTGATTTCTTAAAACAAACTCAACCCCAAAACCTCATAGCAAAAACACAAAACACTCAATAGGGCATCAAAGTAATTTAATAATCAAAATTAAATTCAATAGGGACAGTTGTCATTTTTTGGGTTTTTTTTTTTTGAGTATGTTTATAGAAATTAAATTGTGTAAAGTTTATCTATATTATTAATGCTAAGAATAAGTATATGAATAAATATCTCTAATCATATATCAAGCATACATTGGTCCCCATGCACGTGCGCTTTTGTCAGGAATCAGCCAATATATAAAGGCCATCTCAATGCATTACTCGGCCACCATGACCATCTTCAACATCACCAGAAAAAAAAAACATTTCCACTAAATTAATTACCAGAAAACGCGTTAATGCAAAATGAAAGGTCCAAACTGAAAGAAAGGAAATGTCCCCCTCCTCTCATTCATGATGCCTTGTTTGAAGACTCGTTATAATCTTTTCTCATTCAAATAATACAACCGCTGTTCACTCAAAAAGAAAGGAAATGTCCAAAGAAGTTGAAGTAACAATCATCAAATAAATGAATGAAGTTGAACTAGCAATAAATGATGAACGGGACCAGTTGGTCACTTACCTAAGTTTCATGCAGGAGGTCTGGATTTAGCGAACGCGAACATTGAAAGAAGACGCACGGGTGCATGAGGGAGAGGAAAGCAAAAGTTTCAATATAAACGGCTCTATGTGATGTTACTAGTTTACGTATAATAAAAGTGAACGACATATTATAACATGAGCGAATTGCTCGCTTGATGAAATTTTAGTACCCCACATGAGAATTTTTTCTCACGTACTATTGCAAAATAGCACATGTACTCTAATTTTATGATTGTTTGTTACTGTGTTTACATGTTCCTAGTATAACAATAACACGGCAACTATCCCTTTTTATTTTCTTTGAAATGTCAATGTTTTGTGAGCGAGAACATTAATTTTGAACTACAAACCAACTTACGTAAGAATCAAGAGACAAGTCATACAATAACCAAACTCCATCACACATGTCATCTTTTGTTTTGTTTTTGTTTTTGACCTGAGAGTCGACTCATATTATTGTGTGGATTTGTCAGTCAACTTTAACTTCATCTCTCCTTTTGAAAGTAGGTTCATGAACTCAAGGATTATAGGCATCGGCGAAGTAATTATATGTGTGCCTCAAAAGTTTAGAAGGGTTTTAATTTCAAAGGGTGAATGTTCTGTTATCAAATATGTGGCATGATATATTATACTCAAACTTGCAATGAAGATTTGCTGCGCAACAGCAGAAAGGCAAATCCGTATTGGAAGCCAAATGACAATATGAAATAATATATCATAAACAAAAAACAAACTACATCAAACTCCTAATTCATGGGAATTATTAGACTAAAACAAACTAAGAAATAAGACCATCGCTACACGTCATCCTGAGCAATTCAAAGAGAGCCATAATGTCATACTTGCTAAACCCATAGTCCCACATCGGCTAAACCCGAACTCGATACAACCTGACATCATCCCCCCTTCATAGCTCCAAATCTATATCAAAGGCTGACAACTAGAGCCAAATCCTTGGCTTCACATAACAAAACAAAAAAATAAAACACAAAGAATCTAGAGGGAAAATGAAGGGAAGGAGAGGAAGGGGGATGGGAGGAGAAGAAAGGGAATGGAGTAGGAAGGGTGGCCGCTGACCCTAAAGAGGGCGGCAAGTAGGGATTTTTCTTTAGAGTTTTCTCATAGAGCAACAATTAGGTTTTACCCTTACACACACGTTTCTAAGAATATAATATGATATGACAAACTGCACGAAAAATAAAAGACTTTCATTCTTAATGAATGGTTGAAGTGTTATAGTTCATAATGCTTATCTAAAAAAGTCCTAATTAACTCTTAATTCAATTAACCTCTTTGATGAGTGTCTAATTAGTCTTTTTGTGATCCATAAATTATTGGATCCTATACAACAAGAGCACAGTGTGAATTAGTATATACATTCTCATTCCCCATCCAAAGCTTAGCCCCAATCAAACCTTAAAGAAGCAGGTAGCCCATTGTCAATGCTTAGTTTGTCAGCATCATCCTTATTGGATTGGTTCAACTAAATAAACCTTCCACATTAATGTCACACTTGGAAAATAGGGTCCTAATCTATTAAAGGAGAGTAGGGGTTGAAATGTCAAAAGCAGCAGCAGTAAATGAGAAATGGACCACCAGATTTTCTTTCCTATGGTCTCATCATGTATTGTAATGTATAATATTAATGTGTAGTGTTTTTATCGCTTTCTTGTTTGTGGAAATATTTGCACGTGTGTGTGTGAAAAGAAATCGGCAGGTCAAAGGTTTAAAACCAAGTGCACAGTGTATTGCAGCTAAATTACATGCAAATTGCAAAGAATATTTGAGTTTAAATCTTATGAGATTTCAAATTTAAGCCACCAAATCAATAGACAAATGGTAAAAATTAAACTCAGTTTAATCTACTTACTCAACAAAATGAAAAGAGGATGGTTGTCAATTATTATTATTATTATTTTTTCTAATACAAGCGATAATCTTAACTACAAGGGGAATGAGATTTCTCACACACAAACTATCAAGGTGACATGGAGGTTCGAACCTAAGACCACTGATCTATAAGTCAAGACGTTTTTCCTACTAAGTTAAACTTCGTTGACAATTTTAATGGACTTAATTCACACTATGTTTTATAGGTTAGCCATATAAGAAATTGTAAACTTTATATGTTTTATTCGTGCACGTAACAAACTTTGGTTCATAAAATTTGAACTAAAATGCCGCTGCAGACCTAATCCCATCCTTTTAGACCTTTACTAAAAGAAATTCCATCCTTTTAGATGAACTGAAATTCGTTAGTATTTTAAAGTTCTTTTTGTTCTTTTTTCCTAAATTTTAAATTTCTGGTTTTTTATTTTTTATTTTTATTTTTTATTTTTTATTTTTAATGTGTTTCTAGGCCATATACTTGTGTCAGTTGTTGGGCTTGGGCCCAAATGAATGCATCAAACATAAAAAAGGTATAAAACACTTCTTTTTAACGTAGGCCAACTTCGGGCCAAATAAAAACATAAGCCCCCTAAAACGGTGCGTATTGTAATTAGGGCGCCTAACATCATCTTCTGACTTCTGCAACTGAAGATTCGCAACAGTTGCAAGCGCAAGTAAGTTCTTTTCTTCTTCATTCTTCCTTCATCCTCCTCCTCCTTTTTTGGATGCCATCAAAATCACCACAAAATTTTCAAAATCTTTTCACTCTTACCCCTTGACGTATCGGGACCGTATAGCTAGCGTATTGTGACCGTATCGATGGACTATTGGAGCCGTATCATAAAGTCAACATCCTGAAATGGTCTACGATATGCCATGTGGTGTATCGGATATATATTGATGCCGTATCGTATCCTTCCCAGCCCCATTTTCCTTTTTTTTTTTTTAAAAAACTTTCTTCCTCTTCTCTCATTTCTTCTTCCTTTCCCCGTTTTTTTTCCCAAAATTTTAAATTCCTGTGTTCAAATCAAATCCACAATGAGAACTTAGGGACTCTGAGGGCCAGTTTGGGATTGCTATTACTTTAAAAAAAAGTTGTTTCTGATGTGCTTTGAAAATAATTAGCTATAAAGTAAAGTAGCTCCTTATTTGGTAAACAATATTTTTAAAGTGCTGTTAATACAAAAAGCAGTGTCGAAATTATTTGGTAAATTTTAATATAAAACTGTTGTACCTGTGAATAATGACTAAAATATACATGATGTTGAAAGCATTATGCGCTAATCATATGGTGGTAATAGTGGTGGTGAAAGAGATGGAGGTGAAGATGGTGGTGAAAGAGATGGTGGTGAGGATGATGGTTGTGGAAGTGGAGGTAGAGGTGGTTGTGATGGAGGTGGTGGAGGTGGATGAAGAGGTTTTGGTTGTGGTTGTGGTGGTGGTGGTTGAGGTAGAGGAGGATGTGGTGGTGGTGGTGGTTGTGGATGTGGTGGTGGAGTTGGATGTGGAGGTGGAAGTGGTGTCATTTTTAAAAATTAATGATGGTACTTTGGGAATTAAAAAAATTCATTAAAGGCTCATATCTGCTTCTTTTAAAAGCAGCTTTGTAAAGCAACCTAGAGTCTGTTTTTAAAAGTTGCTGTCAAAAGGTCACTGCTTTTAAAATAATTGGGATATTTTATTTTTACCAAACACCTTAAACTGCTTAACTCTAAAGTGAAGTAGATTTTTGCATATTTCTCACTTATATTAGGCGGTTGATGACCAAAGATGTAGACACCTTTCTCATAGTGACTCTTTTGATTAGTGACCCAACTAGTAATTTGATCATTAATAGGGCTAGAACAATCAACTTCTTTCCCTGAACAAACAAGTTTCCAATACAAGTTACAGTTCTAGCAGACATTTTTGAAGGACCACCACCTTTCCTGAAACTCATATCACTAGGGACTGCCCCCTCAAAAGGCTTATTGGAAATATCATTCAAAGCACCTTTAAGCATATGCTTAGCATTCTTGGTTTTAGTCCATACTTTCTTGCCATGCTCCACATCAGGAAGAAATGAGCTATTAAAATTGGACTTGTCTTGCTCAACAAACACATCACTAGCCGCCTCATCTCTTCCAAAATTGTCACTAAGGTTCCTAAGCGCATCAAAACGTGAGCCTTTAATCTTTGCACCAGAACCCTTACCACCATAAGCTTTAAAATCAGGTTTAGATCGCCTGCGAGATTGAACATTCATCCATGGACCTCTTAAACCAGAATCAGCCAAATGATCATTCACACTAGCGCCAGCAGAATCAGTTTTCATTTTATCTGAATCATCACCAATCAGTACTCTCGGTGTTTACATCAGCAGGTACCTTAACTCGCAACTCACAATTTTCTCGTTTATGACCATATCTTCCACACTGGCAACAAATATCAGGCAAACCTTCATACTCTATGTTGTACCAGTTTTGATTGATTTGTACAAAAGCCTCCAAAGGTTTATTTAAGTCTAACTCAACACACAACCTAGCAAACTTACCATGATTCTGAGTAGTGGTCAGCGAGTCAATTTTTAGTAACTTGCCCAGCAAATTACTAATCTGCTTCAAGGACCAAACGTCAAAGCACTCAAGTTGAATAGCCGAGACCCGAGCCAAGCTGCCATACGGGTAATATGAGCGTGGCTGGGCAAAACCCGGTCGCCATTTCTGCATTACCAAGTATTGTCCCGCTATAATCCAAGGACCACCTGTCAGAACAAAGTTCAGATCCTCTTCAAGCTCAAATTTCACCACATAGTAATCATTAACCAAATCTACCAACTTCCATGCCCCTTTCAAACTCCATTTCTGCTGTAATCTAGCATGAATATAATTATAGGTATGAGATTTACCTAACAATTTGACAATCAGAGCGTTTCTCCAAGGCTTACATAAACGATCCATAGCCCGATCAGAGAATTGAATACTTGGCCCACGTTCTCCTTGAGAAATTTGAACATCTTCATCATCATTTAACTCATCATAATCAGCATCAAGAGAACTGATATCAATTCCCACGTTTTTCTCCAAATTGACCTTGTTCATCAATTTATCACGAAAGCTTTCAACTCCAAAAATTGAATCCGGCATAGGACCTTGTTCAGATTGAGACATCACATGCTCCATCAAAGAGGGATTAGGCTGATCAACCATATCGCACACCGGGGCGCAATCATCTCCAACCCGAACTCGCTTCATTGAACGGTAGGTTTTAAGGAAAACCCCTGGCGATCCTTCCTCCATAATCAAAGAAAAGGCACCCCAAGGAAAAACAACAACAATCGATTAAGAACAATACCTGGAAACCACCGTGGCCTCTAATACGATGGGAAAAAAAAAAACCGAAATCGCAGATCTGAAAAAGAAAAGGGTGAATTGTTGTAATTCAAAAGTTACGTTGAACTCTAATATTTCTGATAGCTTGTGTCAAGCTGATAAAATGGATCTGTTGGAAGGTCAAGTTCATCTATGTGGTGGGAACTTGGCAGGCAATATCTTCAGCGATGGTGAAGGTATGACTGTTGGTATTTAATAAAGGGTCTAGCCTTTGGGTCCTCTTATCTTTCTATTTGTTTTTATGGATATTGTTTGCTGGAATGTTCGAGGTGCTGCTTGCACAAAATTCAAGACTAATATGATGGATTTGATCCATTCTCACCATATGGACATCTTGTTCATTTGTGAGCCTCGTATAAGCGGTGGTAAGGCTGCTTTTATTGCTCAATCCCTAGGTTTCTCTAATTTTGAAATTGTGGATGCTACTGATTTTTCTGGTGGTCTATGGTTGCTATGAGATGCCTCTAAAGTTCATGTTGATATTTTGGGGACTTCAGACCAATCTATTTCTGCTTCTGTGGCGTGGCGTGGCCAGTCTCCTTGGTTGTCTACAGCTGTGTATGCTAGCCCTTGTGGTATTAAAAGAGCTAAGCTTTGGGAATATCTAAGTTTTATCGCTGATAGTCATCATTTGCCTTGGTTAATTGCTGGGGATTTTAATGAAATGTTGAATGTGAATGATAAGCTAGGAGGAGCTCCTGTTAGTAGATTGAAAGGTTTTAGAAGCTGGTTTGATTGCAATGCTATGGTTGATTTGGGTTTCTCGGGCCCAAAATTTACTTGGAATAATAAGAAAGTCTTTGAAAGGCTTGATCGAGCTATATGTAATTTGGAGTGGAGGGGGTTGTTTGCTGAAGCCACTGTGAGACATTTGCCAAGAACCAAGTCGGATCATAACCCTGTTAAGATCTGTCTTACCTCGTGTTTCTCAACCTCCCCCGCCTTAAGGCCTTTTAGATTTGAAGCGATGTGACTGCATCACGAGAAGTTTAATGATTTTATTTCTGAAGCTTGGGGTCCTGGTGATGGTACAGCTGTGAAGAAGACTTTTGCCTTAATTGAGCGTCTTAAACATTGGAATATCAATGTTTTTGGACAGTTGCGCCAAAGAAAAAGTTGGTTGTTGGCTCGAATTACTGGTATCCAGAGAGCTTTATGCAAGGGGCCTAATAGGTTTCTTAGTGATTTGGAAACATCTTTGATTGATGATTTTAATCATAAGAAGATGGAGATAGAAACACCAAGTTTTTCCACACTACTACTATCATAAGAAGGAGAAGAAATAAGATTGAAAGGTTGAAGAATGCTAATGGTATTTGGATTGAGGAGGCTAACAGCTTAAAAAACTTGGATGTGGATCATTTTTCCAGTCTCTTTTCTTCTACTTCTCTTGGTGATTATGCAGTTGATCTCCCTAACCTTTTCCCCCTATTGATATGGATGATTTGCATAGGTTGGTTCAAACAATTAATATGGCTGAGGTTAAGACTAGTCTTTTTAATATTGGTCGGTTTAAAGCTCCTGGTGTAGATGGGTTCCCTGCATATTTTTATCAGAGTTAGTAGAATCAATGTGCTGGTGATATTTTCCAAATGGTGATGAATGCTTTTAAGGAGTGTCGAATCCCAGAGAAGCTCAACTATACTCTAATCACCTTGGTCCCTAAAGTTGACAACCCGCAGACTATGGTGCATTTTCGACCCATAAGCCTTTGTTCTACCCTTTATAAAGTTATTTCCAAAGTTTTGGTGGCTAGATTAAGACATATTTTGCCTCACATCATCAGCCTTAACCAGGTAAGTTTTGTGCCTGGTAGGCAAATCACTGATAACATACTTATTGCTCAGGAGTTGATGCATAAATTTAAGTTGTCTAAGGGGAAGAAAGGCTATATGGCTTGGAAAATTGATTTGTCTAAGGCTTACGACAGATTAAATTGGAAGTTTGTTGAGCATGTGTTAGTGGAGTTGGGGTTACCTTGTCCTATCACTAAATTGATTTTGAGTTGTGTTTCTACTGTGAGGTATCAAATCTGCATGAATGGTGAGCTTACTGATCAGTTTCTTCCTAAGAATGACATTAGACAAGGAGACCCTTTATCTCCTTATCTTTTTGTTATGTGTATTGAGAAATTATCTCATCTTATTTGGGATTCTGTTAAAAAAGGAGTGTGGAAACCAGTTAAGTCTTCACAATCTGGCCCAGCTGTGTCTCATTTATTCTTTGCAGATGACCTGGTTCTCTTTGCTGAAGCTAATTCTACTCAAGCTAGGGTGCTAAAGAGTTGTTTGGAGAGGTTTTGCAGTGCTTCTGGGCAAACAGTGAACTATGATAAATCTGTTGTCTTCTGCTCACCAAATACAAGAAAGGAGACAGCTAAGGAGGTAAGTCTGATTTATAGCTCTCCTCTTACTGAGGACCTTGGTAAGTATCTGGGCATGCCTATGTTGCATTCTAGAATTACTAAATTCACATATGGCAGTTTAATTGATAAAGTGCATAAGCGGCTTGCTTCTTGGAAGTCAAAGTTTCTTTCTTTGGCTGGTAGAGCAACTCTTATACAGCTGTCACTACTGTTCCTATCTATGCTATGCAGGCCTCCAAGTTGCCTGTTAGTGTTGGGCAAGAGTTGGACAAATTAAATCACAATTTCTTTTGGGGTGGCAGTGAGAAAAAGCAGAAGATCCACCTCTATCAATGGGATTTAGCTTGTCGTCCTAAGAACAAGGGGGTTTGGGTTTTAAAAAAACTACTGCCATGAATCAAGCCCTTTTGGCTAAGGTCGGGTGGAGATTACATAAAAATGACAAGGGCTTATGGGCTAAGATCTATGAGTCTAAGTATCTTAAAGGGAAATCTGTCTTAGATTCTTCTTTAATGTTTCGACAGGATTGCTCTACCACTTGGAAGGGTGTTATGTATGGGGTGGAGTTGTTAAGGCAAGGAATAGGTTGGAGGGTTGGTAAGGGGGATACTACTAAATTTTGGAAAGACAGTTGGCTTATTGATGAGCCTTTGTTGAAGCATGCTGGGGTCTTGCATATTGAGGATTTAGATTGCTCTGTTTCCAATTTTTTTTAAAGATGAGTGGTGGGATTTGGATAAATTACGAAGAGCTTTAACGGTAGATCTTGTTCAACTTGTTGTTAATTATCCTGTGGGTTTTGCTAGTAATTTGCAGGATTGCCAGATTTGGAAAGGAACTTCCAATGGAGTTTTTTCTGTAAAAACCGCTTACAATCTATTCTTTAAAGGTCCCTCATGGCCTGATTATAATTTTAGTTCTTTGTGGAAACTAAAGATACCGCCTAAATTGCAGATCTTTGCTTGGCTTATTGCGCAAGGTAAAATTCTGTCCAATGAGCAAAGAGTTAGAAGACAGCTGACTTTTGATGCTTCTTGTGGTGCTTGTGAGTGGCCTATTGAAACTACATTACATATTCTTCGTGATTGCTATAAGGCTAGAGGTATATGGAGTATTGTTTTATTGCCTGGCCATCATGGCCATTTCTTTCAAATGGATTTTCTTCCTTGGTTTCAGACTAATCTTCTTTCCCAGGCAGTTTGGTGTAGTAATATCCCCTGGAGTATGGTGTTTATCTTTACTTGTTGGTATGTGTGGAAATGGAGAAATCACCAAGTTTTTCAAGGGGATGAAGATGTGCCTTTTGATCCTAAACAACTTACTGTTTGTGCTGTCCATGAGTGGTTTAAGGCTTCTCATGTCTTGAGTAAGCATAATCATAAAGTCCAGATTGATCTTAAGTGGGAACCTCCTATTTCTGGCCAGTTCAAGTTAAATGTTGATGGGTCTAGGAGGAATGGCTCTGGACATATTGGTGCTGGAGGTGTTATTAGAAATTCCTCTGGAGATTGGATCAGTGGTTTTGCTGTGAACTTGGGGAAGGGGCAAATTCTTGAGGCAGAAATTTGGGGATTATTTTTTGGGTTGAAGCTTGTTGTGGACAAGGAGATTGATAATCTTGTTGTTGAAATGGATTCAGCAATTGTTGTTCAATTGATCTAGAAGAAGGGCCTTATTGATGTTCATCCTCTTGCAGCCTTAGTTGCTAGCTGCTGGGAGTTGATGCATAAGATTAATTGCTGCAATGTTTATCATGTTTACAGAAAGAAAAACTGTGTTGCTGATTGTTTGGCGACTTGGAGCTATAACTTAGACTTGGGTCTTTTATCTTTGTTGATGCTCCAGCTTGGGTTGGGCCTAGTTTGATCGATGATTTGCTAGGAATTACTAGATCTAGGCTAGTTCCTACTGATTTGCTGGTGTAAGTTGTTTTTGGGGTTTTTGTCCCCTTTTTTTCATAAAAAAAAAGTGAAGTAGATTTTTTGTCAAAAAAAGCAATTCCAAACGGGGCTTGAGATTGGTAACTCATGATACTTTTAGTGGGCTCGAGCAATAAAATATGGGCCGAGGGGTACTGAAGTGTGCCCAAGGTGTGTTTTTTGGTCAGCAGGTCGAAAGTTTTAACTAGCCGAGACTCATCTTCAGCTTCTCTCTCTTCTCTGTCTAAAACCCTACTAACAAGCAGCTAGGATTTTAGGTACAGAATGGTGGCGAAGAGGAAGCAAAAGCAGAGGATCATTCTACCTCCTGAGCTCCCACCGGAGGTCTCAGAGGACGAAATTGAAGTCTCGGACGAGGACAGGGACTTTGTCGATCAAAACCGAGAATACGCTGGCTTTCTCTCCACCTTAGACACCCAGTCCATCACCAAGTTTGTTCCTTTTCTCTTATTTCGTGCTTTTGAACCTTAATTTCCTTTAAAATTTAATACTTATATACCTCTGAATTTTCATTGGTTGGGCTTAAGTTTTCAAAGTTTCGATTTCAATATCATTTTTGGGTTCGTCTAATCTACATTTATGTTTAAACAAAGGCATGTTACCCGCGTTGCTGATGTAAAGGAGGATGCTTTGGAAGCTTTGTATGAAAAGCGCTTAAAAAGGAAATCCTTGCACAAAGAAAAAGAGGATCCTGGGGTTCAAGTTGATCGTGTAGATGCTCTTCCTGTTAAAACCTTAGATGGACAACTCTACTATCGAACAGGTTCCTCATTTTTATTTTATTTTTTCTAGTTTGGATAATGGTAATTGTTGGAGTTGTCTTTGGAAGGTCTTTGGACGTACACTGAATGTGCATGTTTTAAATTCTTGTCATGATGCAGCAACGAAGGCATCAAAAGCATCTGAAAACGATCCCACTGAAGAGGAAGCCAGTGGTGCTGCAGATAAAAGCATAGTTAAGCTGACAAAGGCTGAAAGGAGGGCAAAGCTTAAGAAAAGTAAGAAAGAGGCTAAGAAACAAGGAAAGGAGGCTGAACCTGAAGTCGAACAAACTCCACAAGAAGCAGTGCTGGTATCATCTGATTGGACTAGTTATTCTTCTGTTTTGCTTCTGAGTTTTACATTTAGTATACTGTATTATCTGTGTATCACATAAAAAATACTTATTTATTTATTTATTTTGGTTAGGCTGAGATTAAAGAAGATCTTACAACTGAAGAAGCCTTTGAAAGTAAGAAGAACAAACTTGCAGAGCTGGGAATAGCGCTGCTTGCTGATCCAGCTTCTAATATAAAATCTCTGAAGGACATATTACAGATCTGTAAAGATAACAATCATGCCATTGTCAAACTTGGACTCCTATCTCTGTTGGCTGTTTTTAAAGACCTTATTCCTGGGTAAGACCACAGTTCTGTTCCATGATGTACATTGATCTTTTATGATTTGTAGAACTCTTCTTTAGAATGAAATGCGGTGTACAAACGCCTTAGGACTTGTGCCTACCCATTTCTGTCACACCTTTGGATCCTTGGGAGGAAAAAGCCTCTCAAAATAAAGGAGAGTTATGGTGGTTTGATTTTTTGGAGAAACTTTACAGTGTTAATATTTCCAATTATCATGTTCGTGTCTATTTTTTATTATTAATTCTCACTGGAAGAATATACACCGAGCACATGTAAATATGTGCTAAATGTTTCAAATTAAGAATAAACATTGGTATTACATAATTTTGGCTGTTGAGGTGTTGGACGCCCTGTGTCTGTGTTGACACATGAAACTTGTGTCCTTGCCCACAAACCATTGTGCATGTTTACTCATGATCAACATTGTTTTCTGTCTGCATTCCAGTATTGGACTATAACTGTTATATGAATGTATTGTAGATATCGGATTAGGCTTCCTACTGAGAAGGAGCTAGAAATGAAGGTCTCAAAGGATGTTAAGAAAATGCGGCTTTATGAATCAACACTGCTATCTGTATACAAGGTTGGCAATATTTTCTATGCTTGGTTACTTGTTATGGTTTTTGTTTCTTACTTCTGATTTCTGATGGATCTGCTACACCTTGAACAAAATAAATTATTAATTAGTTTTATTAAGCTAGTGGATTTTGAATCATGCCAATTGCCATTTGTAAATTTGTTTCTTTTTCTTAGTGGTCATTTTGATGGATGATATTGTATTGTTTAGATTTTGGGGATGTAAAGTTTGTTTGGGTCATTGGACCAATCACTGAACCTACACTAGGTTTGTTCATTGTTTAAAATTGACCTAAAAACCTGTAAAACGTTGTTGATTTATGTAAATTTGAAGAACAATTTTGTTTTGAAGAACAATTTTGATTTATGTGGTTGTCCTTATAAATATTGTTAGAATTTTCTTTTATGCACATTCTCAGGCATACCTGCAGAAGTTGGCAGCATTAGAAAAGCAGTCCTCATTTCAGCATGTGGCATTTCGCTGTATCTGTACATTGCTTGATGCAGCACCCCACTTCAACTACCGGGAGAGCTTGTTAGGTGTTGTCATCAGAAACATAGGCTCCCCAGATGATGTTGTAAGGTTTTGCTCTATCTTTAGTTTTTGTTCCCTAATTTATCCTTTTGGTAAGTAGTCTTACAAGGTGTCTTTGAAGGTCAGGATTGACGCAAGAATTTGGAAAATGATTGTATCTTCAAGTTGGAGTACACAGTTTAACTCTAAAGATGAGCATTAGCCAGCATTTATTATACTTTAGGATTGAGCAAAACATTCAAGTGGAAATATTGTTCTTTGTTTAGAGTCTCAATTTAAAATTTTATCTGACAAAGGAAAAATATTCAAAACTTGGTTAAGGACTGATGATGTTTCTGGCTGCAGACTGCATGGGTGTTAAAACACCTTCTTTTGCCTAGAAACAGTTCAACATTGCCAAGGTGTTGACCTTTTTTGTCAAAAAAATTAGACATGGTTATTATTTTCATAATTATTTTTAAGAATATTGTTCTCATATAAAGATTTGTTTGAATGTGAACGGATATCTATATAAATATAAAAAACTGCAGATGTATTGATGTGTCATCGTTTTTGGGATGAAGTTGACATGACACGTTCATGTGTCCATGTACCATATGTAACACGTCTCTCATGTCTGTGTCGGTGCATGTCACTTTTCTCGGTTTATTCACAAGATAATTGTGTCCATGATCGTAGCCAATATTTTCTTTTACTATTTCATCCATCTAACTATGAACTACTTCTTAACAGGAAACTGTGCTGTTCTTCCATCAAGTCACTGTTTACAAACGAGGGAAAACACGGTGGTGAAGCAACTGTGGAGGCTGTTCGATTAATTGCAGATCATGTGAAAGCTCATAATTGCCAATTACACCCTGACTCTGTGGAGGCATGAGATTACTTATCTATTTGTTATTTATGTTTTAACCAATTTTTGTGCCGATCAACTCAATACTGGACCATCTTGCCTAACCATACTAGGAGAAAATAAGACCAGTTCTCTATATCCCTCTGCCAAAAGAAAATTATTGATCAAATGTTGTAGTTTTATAAGGATACAATCAGGGTTATATTGAGTTAAGATGAAGTTGTTATTTCTTTACTTATGGCCGTCATCTACCGTTGGACTCCATGCTCAGCCAACTAGATGGCATATTTCTTGAGTTTTGTTTAAAAGGAGCTTTACTGTTTTACGGTACAGAAATGTATATGTATATAGCTTTTCTCTGGTAATTTTGCAGCAATACATAATGCATTTGGTCAGTTGAACGTGCATATGTTACCGTAACTTGTGTCATACACAGGTTCACATAAACAAATGATTGTTGATAGGAAATTGTTGCTTTTCTGCTAGTAATCTACAAATAGTGCGAAGATGAATTTCGTGTTGGAATCATATTGTATAATAAGAACTCTTGTGGATTTTGTTTTTCCTCCATGCTTATTATTGTTAGTACTTCTGCAGGTTTTCTTGTCTCTGTCATTCGATGAGGATCTTGGGAGGGCTGCAAGAAATGATGAGAAACATAAACCCCAAAGCAAGAAAAGTAAGAAGAAAAAACATTATGAGGAGGCACGTCAATTGAAGGAAAATGACAAAAAAAGGAGTAGGCAAGAGTTATTGACGAAGACAAGAGAGGAGGTGTTTTTCTGTTTTGCAAAATCCATTGACTTCTTGATCTTGCTTGTTTCAGTGGTTTTTCCTCTCAACCTATTGAATATTGTAAAATGCTATACACAGGTTGCTGCTGATTACAAGGCTGTTGCTTTGACCCCAGATGTTATGGAGCGGAGAGGAATGCAGACAGAGGCACTTTCTGCTGTGTTTGAAACATATTTTCGCATATTGAAACATACAATGCAGTCATCAGCTTCCAGGTTTGTTTGCGCATCACGATTCTGATAACTTTGGATCTGTGATATCCTATGAATTTGCTTTAGCTTAAAAGACAAACCAGAGCAAGAAGGAGCAGATTGTTCACTATGTGTAGTCTGTACAAATAATTTTAATTTTTCAAAGAGAAGATTTACAAGTTTGTAAACTAAGCATATACATTAGCATACATGAGGTTTAAGACTTGAGAGATGACTGATCACATGGTATCAGGAAAAACTGGCTTCTCTGTCTATGGGCACTGTGGGGCACTCATGTTTACTTTTTCTGTAAATAGTGTGTGATACTGGTAAATGGATGCATTGTGGAAGAAACTCCTTGTAGAAGTGAATTTTCACATTTTGTATCATTGAAGACCAAAAGGATTTGTAAATTTTTCTGATTGGAAATTAGCTTCTGTTAAGTACTAGAAAAAAGATGGAGAATATGTCCATCTTGGCATAAAAAACTACAAGTGCTTAACAAGAAATAATTTAAATTTAGCTCAAAACTCCTTCCCAATCAGACCACGCTAAAGAGAATGTACCTTAAGTGCTCAAATGAGCCCATAAAGAACGTATGTATCTGATTCTGTCCTTTATAAAATTCACTTAAGCTACATTGTCATTAAATATAGCTGTATTGTGAAACAGTTCTTTTTTGGTGTAATTTTCATATTGTTCAACCATATTTCTATAATTTTCTATCTTTTACCTTTCGATATTTTGACAGTTCATTCATAATGTTGATAAATGCATAAACATGAATGATCTTCTGAGTGATATTTTAAATGGCATAAGCTCAGATAAGCTTGTTTATGAATATGCATGCGCTTTGCTTCGAGGAACTAGGTATCCAAAAGCAGTAAATGGCTACTTTGAGAGTGATGATTGAAATGGGAGATATATTCAGTTTTGAAGTCTGTCATAGATATGCTTGATTGAAAGTGGAAAGCATTTATAATTTGTTCTTTGGATAGTTTATGGATTTGCAATTCCCCTTTATTTCAGATTTCAAATGTATTGAATAATTTCCTGTGATTCTCCATTCAGATCCGAAGCAAATGCTAGTTTATCTACTGGTGCATCTGAGCCCCACCCTTTACTTGCTCCGTGTCTGAAAGGATTAGGAAAATTCTCGCATCTAATTGACATGGATTTCATGGGGGATCTTATAAACTATCTGAAAAAGCTTGCTTCTGGTGGTAGCGATTCTGAGAATACTTCAAAATGTTTGACTGTATCTGAGCGCCTCCGTTGCTGCATTGTTGCATTTAAAGTGATGAAGAGCAATCTTGATGCCTTAAATGTTGATCTGCAGGACTTCTTTGTTCAGCTTTACAATATTATACTTGAATATAGGCCTGGAAGGTTTGCACTAAACTTTTTAATGCCAAAATTTGGTGTTAAAACATTTCTCTACCCTCTGTGGCATCTAGTTATCTTTGTGCATTTTATGAAGTAAATAACCTCAAATTCCCATACCCATATTTACTGGAGTTCTGGAACTTAATTTGCATCTTTCTATTAAGAATATTCATTGTGATAGCTTAATTCCTGCAATGGGTGTATTGATTTTTCTTGTCACCTTAGAGACTAGTATAAGTGCATGCTTTCTAGGCTTGTTCAACTAATGACTTACCTAAAACGATTTACGTCCTGGTTGTGTTCATGGAACAGAGATCAGGGCGAAGTATTAGCTGAAGCTTTGAAGATAATGCTGTGTGAAGATAGACAACATGACATGCAGAAGGCTGCTGCCTTTGTAAAGCGTTTGGCCACTTTCTCATTATGTTCCGGATCGGCAGAGTCCATGGCTGGTATGTTCTTGTTTAGAAACAAAGTTATCAATATCTTGTTATGGATTTCTTATTCCTGTTCCCCATTTGAATCTTTTGCAGCTTTGGTTACTTTAAAGCATCTTCTTCTGAAGAATGTCAAGTGCCGAAATCTGTTAGAAAATGATGCTGGAGGTGGCTCAGTGTCAGGTTCTGTCGCTGTAAGTTCTCATGCCAACATCTTCTTCATGATATTTAATGAATTTCAGCCTGCGGCCAGCTTGTATTTCTGAAAATAAATTTCCAAAAACGCAAGTTCTTTTCATTTTGATTATCATGTGAAGGAATTAGCTTTATTTAAATTCTGATCTGCAGCTCTGGATGCCAAAACTGTAGAATTATCTTTTATCTAAATTTTAATCCACAGTAGAGAGGCCAAAACTATCATTTTGCATGCTGGAGTCCTTAAATTTCCCTCAAGGATGCCTCAATAATTCCCCATGAACCCATGATACCTACCACTGATAAAGTTTTACTCACTTTGTCTGTGTGGCCTTTAGTCTCCCATATGGAAGTTAGACAAATAAATTTTTCGTTTGCTTTCCTCTCTGCATGCTTATGTTTCTCACAATGGTCCTCTCTTCAGAATCTGAAGTCCATCTATAAATGTAGTATAAAAGACTCATCCAGTTGAATGCACTAGTTAATTTGTCAAGCAGGAGGGGAAAAGAAAAAAACAAAGAGAAAAAGGAAGAAAGACCTAAAACTTGCACAAACATACGCAATAGTTCAAATGATGCTTGTGCATTGTTCACTCTGTGCAGAATGCTATGTAATATAAAAATGAGAAATGTCTATCATGCTTGTTCATTCAGCAAGTAATCTTAAATAAAGTGATTTTATATAATTATTTTTTAGTTTATATGTGATTTTGGTTTGGTACATTTGGCATCATTACATGCTTACGCTCATTATAATGCTGAATCTAACACCGTTCCCCTCACTCTCTTTTCTCTCCCTCCTGATGCACAGAAATATCACCCATATGCTTCGGACCCCAATTTAAGTGGTGCTCTTGCTTCAGTCCTTTGGGAACTCAATCTTCTAACCCAGCATTATCATCCAGCTGTCTCAAGTATGGCTTTAAGTATATCTAGCATGAACACTGCTCATAACCAGGTTTATCTCTCTACCATCTCTCCTCAACAAGCTTTCACAGACTTTTCCTTGGAGAGGCCAGAGTCTTTCAAGCCACCGAGTGACATTAAAAAATCAAATAACAAAAGGAAAAGAGGAAGTGACCATTCTGTATCAGCTGTGATAGAACCTTCTGCAGATACAACTTCAATCGACGAAGATGATGTGAGAAAGAAGCTGTGTGCTCATTTCATGCTTCTTCGTGACATTAAGGAGAATCAGAGATTAAGGGCTGAGCTAGATGGCACTACATCATCCATACAACTATATGAAGAGTATAAGCAGCAAAAGAAAGAGGCTAAAAAGCCGAAAACAAAGAAAAGTAGAACTTTGTTGACTGTCAAGTAACATTCTTGGTCTTGCAAGTTCCGTAGAAAAGTTTAGTGAATTTGTTCAGTTGAACCTGACTCTCTCTTAGACCCTCAAAGAAAAAGAAAAAAGAAACATGAAAAATTGAAGAGGGTAATGTGAAACGGGTCAGGAGAAATTTTGATTGTAACAGTGATCTCTATCGGCCTTCCATTTCGGATTCAGCTGTAATATTTTGCTCATTCTAAAGAATACTAATTTTCATGATATTCTTGGATAATGCGTGCATCTTTGTATCACATGTGGAATTTAGCCCATCGTTTAGCTCCTAAATCTATTCGTAAAGCAACAGATCATATCAAAGCTTAAATAATCCAGACTCCATACCTGGCTGGCTCATTAGATGCGTCACATTCTTGGCTTATATTTAGTGTGCTCCAGAGTTATGGTTTTTAGGCCTTGTTATGCTCTGCAGATATTCTGAATGATGGTTTGTAAGGGAAAACAAGCACTTGGTGGTTTTATTACCCCTGCACCCGAGGTTATAGGTTAGATTCCTCCTTTCCTCAATATTGCTTGTAAAAAAAATAAAAAAATTGCTGACAGATCCTATTAACTAACTACTAGTAAAGCACAAAACAAATGACCAGTGGAGCTCCCAGTTGCATTTCTTGTTCAGAAATGTGACGTGCATAGCCATGTAAGTCATAAGTGGGGTCTCAACTAAACCATATCTCTTCATGGGACCAGAGCAGAGCCACAGATATTTGAGTGATGCTAATTAACTTCAGCCCACTCCACCTTTTCAGCTTATAAACTTAGCATGTGCCACGTGGCAAAACACTATTAGCTGGTTATATATCTACAATCCTTACTCATTCCAAGTTTCCATGCCCAAGGAAAATAGATTGAAAGCAGAGCACAGCTAGCTCTTGCAAAAACTGGTTTTGCTTAATTTGAAGCTGACTGTCAAATATGGAGACCAGTGTTGCATGCTACGCCAGAGGAGCTTTTCCAGCGCGTAATGTTTCATCTCAGCATTCAAGCTCCCTAGTCTCTCCAGCTTCCATCTCTTCATCTTTCAATTCTAAGGTATTAACACATGGAGTTTTCACTTTCAGACATATATGCATGCACATATTTTTGGCCAAGTTAGTACAAATTGCTGCTTGAGAATATATACCAATATATAATGGACTTCTTCTTTCGATACGTGCCCCAATGGTGCTCTAATGAAAATGGTGGATGAATGAAATATACATGTTGTTAAAGGATTTTTGTATGCATGGCAGGTTTTGAGAACAAGCTCTCTATTTGGGGAATCATTGCGTATGGTGCCAAAATCATCCCTGAGAGCTTTAAAGTCAAAGAACAGTTCCAGTGTACCCAAATGTGCACTTGGTGATAGCTTGGTAAGATACAAAAAGAAACCTCATGTTATTTCCTAAAAGTTAAAACTGGCTTACAAAAAGAGCTGCACAACCAGTATAGGCAAAAGGGTCTTTATGGAGCTTAAATACAAGTTTTTTTTTTTTTTTTTATAAACAATTAATTTGTGATTGTAGGAAGAATTCCTAACAAAGGCAACCCCAGATAAGAAACTGATCACATTGTTGATATCAATGGGGGAAGCATTAAGGACCATTGGATTTAAAGTGAGGACAGCTTCTTGTGGAGGAACAGCATGTGTCAATTCTTTTGGAGATGAGCAGCTTGCTGTGGATATGCTTGCTGATAAGCTTCTTTTTGAGGTCAGACTTAATCTATATATGCATATTGCACAAATGGGATAGTTTGAATTTTGCCGAAGAAATATACTTTTTTCAAAGAAGTTACCTAAACCAAACCTGATTGTAAACTCTGGTCTTCAGAATATTGTCAAAACTGATTTCTGTCTTTCAACATCTAGGCCTTAACTTACTCACACGTTTGCAAATATGCTTGTTCTGAAGAAGTTCCTGAGCTCCAAGACATGGGAGGCCCAGCTGAAGGTCTGCTAATCTTATATGGAAATTCATGTATTCATATGAGCACTCAATATATATTTGAACATTTACTCACTAGTTAATCATAACATAAACAGGTGGATTCAGTGTTGCCTTTGATCCACTTGATGGCTCCAGTATCGTCGACACAAATTTCACTGTAGGGACAATTTTTGGGGTGTGGCCAGGAGATAAGTTAACTGGGATAACAGGAAGAGATCAAGTTGCTGCAGCCATGGGGATTTACGGGCCTCGAACAACATATGTTCTTGCTGTTAAAGGCTTCCCTGGCACCCATGAGTTCCTTCTTCTTGATGAAGGTTTGCTTTCATATCGCAAAATTAAATCTCATATAAAGTTCTCACCCAACAATGATTTGATCAGCTCACTTCTATGATAAATTTCAAACTCAATACATGGCTTCCCTTAATTTTCTCTACAAAATGCATTGGTTAGGAAAATGGCAACATGTTAAGGAGACAACAGAAATTGGTGAAGGAAAGCTATTCTCCCCTGGAAATTTGAGAGCCACATTTGACAACCCTGACTACAGCAAGGTCAACTCTGCTTTCCTAAATTTTATTTTATTGATGTGTTTTCAGAAGACATGCTACTTTCTTTTCTTTTTTCACTCATGGTGTAATTTCTTGAATTTTTATTTAACAGCTAATTGACTACTATGTGAAAGAGAAGTACACACTGAGATACACTGGAGGAATGGTTCCAGATGTTAACCAGGTCCTTACTTATCTTAATTAATTAACACCATTTGACATGCCTGAGTTTAGTTAATTTCTAGTCATTAAGCAAAACAATGCATCTAAAATGACATACAAAATTATGGGTTTGCAGATTATTGTAAAAGAGAGGGGTATCTTCACCAATGTGATATCCCCAACTACCAAGGCTAAGCTAAGACTGTTGTTTGAGGTAGCTCCATTAGGCTTGTTGGTTGAAAATGCTGGAGGTTTCAGTAGTGATGGCCACCAGTCTGTGCTAGACAAGGTGATCGTTAATCTTGACGATCGGACTCAAGTTGCTTACGGATCCAAGAACGAGGTTATCCGCTTCGAAGAAACTCTATACGGATCCTCCAGGCTCAAGGGAGCAGTGCCTGTGGGAGCTGCTGCCTAGTGACAAATATTTACTTGGTTAATTATTTCCACCCCTTTTTTTTCTTTTCTTTTTTTGTTGGGAAAATCAAGCTATATAGCTCAAAATAGTTATTGTGAAATTGGAGACACGAGGTTGTGTTTGTATTAAGAAGTATAAATCAAGTAAAAATTGTTGAAAAACATTTGATCAGCAGAAAACAAAAGTGTCCATGATTTTTAAGATCCATTAACCAAAGAGTTATATATGGATAGAAATGTGCATGATAACTGGTATGCTTCAAGTCACCAGTTGAGCAATGCACTGAGGTACAACAAATACACATTTCTCTGATGCAAGAAACAGAAAACTCTGTTTAAGTTTTTTTTTATAGACAAAGGGGCATATCATTAGAATCATCAGAGAAAACGTTACAAAGGAACCCGCATGTAGGAACGCAGCCTAATTACAAACCTTTCTAGGAAAAACCACATTGTACAAAACCCTGGGGTAGGAAAAAGAGTGTCACCCATGCACTAGACTACAAAAGAGTCATAATAACACAAACACCAAAAGAAATAAGACTGACTGTTTAAGTTGTGCACACAGAAAAGTCCATTTGAAAAAAGCTGCAAGCCCACCAAGAAGCAGTTTGCTGTTGATGCAAAATAGGAGGCTACCAAAACAAAGATTTGAAAGATGAAACAAAATAGAAATGTTGAGCCATTTGAGGCCTGCAAATTCTATAGGGCCTAGAATTCATTCATTCAGATAAGCTTGGGCAAATTTTCAGGCCCAATGAAAATGCAATGCCCAAATCTCCATTATAATTTTCCTTCACCTATCATATTATCACATGAAACCATATTCTATCAACAAATTTGGAAAGAGTTAGAGCATAAAGACATGATGGTAGTTTACTTCCACATGTGATCATTAATTTTAGAAATCTGGATTAAATAGATTAACAGAGCCAGGTGTAGCTAGGCATGCTACTCTATATATGGAATACAAACTCCCTTATTATGCTAAAACCACTTGCCATAGCCAGAGAAAAATAAATTTATCAACATTATCAGCAAATTCATTCAAATTAATGTGTGTGTTTTTTTATACAAGTAACATTCTATTTTTATTTAATTTGAACTACAAAGATGAGGATTCAAACTCGGATGCAAAGTAACATGATACATATCGGCTCCAGCTACCTTGGCTAAGTACATATCTACATTAATGTAATTTTTTTTATAAAAAAAATCTTCAAAAGCCTTAGCCTTTAAGAATTGTAGATGCCGATAGTATATATGCCATCTCTTAAACAATTGGGATCAGAATATTATCGAAAATCGTACTATGAATTATGTCAGCTATTGCATGTGATGAACAAGTTGGCCCTTAATTTCCAAATATGTTTTTGTTCTTCACTCATGTTTCCATTAATGAAGATTCTGAAATTCCACAGCAGAAATATACCTTGGCTTAACTCGATTTCATGCACATTATTCGTCAATCATGCATGTGCTGCATCTTCTGGATCATTTACATTGGCGGTGAGTTATGATTTTGAACATGGCTGCGACTGCTGCTGAGAAAACCCGAAGTACTTAATTTCCAAGCTGCCATGTGCATCAGCTGTCCAAACAAATTAATATAATTATTAAGAGATAACTAAAATTATTTTATTAATTATTATGCTATATATAGTTTGATTAATGTAATGTAAGGCCTGCAGGTGCTGCAGGCTCATCATAAGCTGTAAGGCCGGCATTTATTTTCATATATTTATATCTGCAGCAGCTTCATATATAATTAGGTTGACAATATATATATATATATATATATATATATATATATATGAAGTCCTTGGTGATGAATTGGCCAATTCAAGAATTGAACTGTTGGACTGTAAGCTCTTGTTTTTGTATGTTTGAATTAAAGAAGGTATGAACACATTGGACTACGAATCATTGAGTCAAATCATGAACTCCAAGACCATCGAATGGTGGACGCTTGGCCAACTTTCTTGGAAGTTAAGATATAATTATCAAACATTTTATTTTAATTCAAATATTTTTGGGCAACCCATATCTTAATTCAAAGTAATTGACTAATTTTTATTTCGTTTCCTTAAATGTGAAATTTTCTATATAAGTGCTCGTATGATTGATTGGGTAAGCATATTATCCATGTATCTATCCATCTGGTTTATTAATCTTTAGTTTTTTTATATGAGAAATTCTGGAATTGAATTCATAATTCAACCAAAATAGCCACGCGCTACAAATGACTAATACAATAAATTTGAAGAGCGCTAATTGATTTTTTTTTTCTTTAATTATTTAAAACGTGTCTAAGGCCTAGGGAGGACATGAATCAAACTAAATCCTAAACACTTAACCTTAAACCCTAAATTTCCTTTTGTCCACAATCACAATATCAAGACATAAAAAAGTATAATTTATATGGGAGTAATACCATTATGTCACTACGCAACAAAGTCACTAATTACTATCCAACATATGATATGCCTTTACCGCTACTTTTATTTCGGTGTCTTATTGTGGCCGCAAAGACATTCGTGTTAATCATACTTATTTTTCCTTGGATTCTATAAGGATTAGTGGTGAAAGTTTTTTCAATCGAGTCCAAAATAGTAATTTGAATTATTTAAACAAAGTATGGATAATAAGTTATAAGGGGGTCTCATTATATACTCCTTCTTTAGAACAAAAATATAAAGAGGAAAATTATATATTAAACAAGTGTAAGATGACTTTTTTGGAAATATCACATGTTAACGATTGGTATAATGTCCGACATGCCGAAGAATTACGTACCCAAGGTAAATGCATGATTTTTCCTATACAACATGTGAACTTCTCTGAACGTCAAGGGGGAAAATTGCTGATCGAAGGCCTATAAGATCTCATTTCTCGTCAATATTGTCAGCTTAATTAGCTAGCTATATACCTATATACCTATAGCTCTAGGCTTGGGCAATGTATATCCATGCATGTGACCCGTATCACAAGCAGCTTCCATCACATTTGACATTTCTCCCCAATCGACTTCTGTTGTACGTACGGATTGATGAGATTTTGCCATTTTCACGGATCTTAGAGCTCATCCTTTTCCATAAACAATTCAAAATATTCCACAGAACCCAGAAATATACCTTCATGATTACAAAGAAGAACGTGCATTACAAGTTCTTGAACCCCAAATGTGCATGCCATGTGCCTCTGGGGGACCTCAAATAATTAGGTTATGTAATATTTTCACAGAGTTCACACCATAATCTCGATTGCCTCATTTCCTGCATACAAACCCAAACCCAGAAGATCAAATCACAAGTTGTTTCACACTGGCACGCGTAGCATCTCTCATCTAACATGATTCTTGGAATTTTTTTAAAAGATCTTAATGGGGAGTGATGAAGATTGGAGAAAAAACAATACATTTCTATACACACATGTACTGTCACAAAATTCCCATTCTAGCTAATCATGAACTCCACGTCGAAACCTATGTTTTTTATTTTATTTTATTTCTATATATATATGATATATATAAGCTTATGTAGCTGGCAACACTAGTCAAGTACGTACTTGAATAGGCTGGCATAAATAGGTTGTGTCTTATAATAATAAGCTGTAAAGCCCTCTCCACCACCTCCTCGGCTCCAGCTTTTTATTATTCCCTTTGTAAAATGTCTGGTAGCCTGGTACGGTTTTGTTCCAATTCGCTTTGGATTACCTTACAATAAGCCTTAATGAGCGGCAGGCAGCAACCCGACTTCACACTCCAATTAATTAACAACTCTATAAACCAACATTAGCCAAAGGTGATGCTATATAATGCAGTAGTGTACTTATGATACGCTCGCGCCAAATTCATTCATCACCGAATAATGATATCCGCGGTGTACATGTTAGTATCTTATTTGTTATATATTTGAAGATAAATGATCTCTTGCTAAACTTATACTATACCGGATTTGTGGATTTGAATCACGCATTTTGGCAAGAATTATTAGTGTATATGTCTGGCCTTCTTTGTATATACAAACGCAGTAAGCATGCAAGAACTATTTTCCCTATTGTGTTTGATTAATCAAGTAAGGGGAGATCAAATTAGCATAACTCTAGTTGGTAAAAAGCCTTTTCTCTGTTTCCAATGAAATCCGCATAATAATAACTTGCGGACGTCTTGATGAGAGAACTATATATACATTAGTTAATCAAAATGAAAGTACATAAATATACTAAGCTTATTCTCTAATATTCTACTTGAGTATAACAATCTGGGATTCGAAAAAGATAAGGATTTGCAGAGGAGAGATGAGCAACAATCCTAAATGATATTATTCTCTTTTTCACTTTTATATACCCTTTACTTGTTTGGTTTCACACTTGAAATTTCTCCAAGTGTTACTTGTAAAGACGGCAGCTCTTGACATATAGAACATCAGTCACTCTAAGGATATATATATATGAGCTGTCGTTAGTGATTGAGCTTAATTATGGATAAACTTAAACTAATTCATAATTAAGAAGGATAATCACAAAACAAATCCAATCAATGGTGTCAAAACTACGTCCTTGTGACGCCTCCAAAGTATTGCTTGCTTAAGGCCAGCATGCAGGCCCCGTCCTTCACTTCACATGATGATCAGTTTAGCAATTGCCACCATATATATATTTGGTACCTTATCTTTTTGCAATTATACTTGTCCATTTCTGCTTGTTTCCTTTTCATGCCGGATCGAATTTTGGGTCCACAATTAATCCAATTTCACTTGATTTACTCCTTAATCAATCAAAATTTGCTTAATTATTATTCTTCTTCTTCACAGTCCACACATATATATTATACACATTAGTTCATTTTATATATATTAATGTTCATAAAATAATGTTCAGAATTGAAATAATTTTCTTGTGGGGTCTTAAACCAAAATATTCTCCCACCACTCATTTTCCATGATTTCTTGTTTGAGACCACCTTAGCCTACTCATATGTCATTACATATATTTTACACTCATCAGAATCTGATTTCTGGTTTTTATTTTTTTATTTATTTTTTTTTATTCAATCGATACTCTATTTTAAATTAAGCAAAACTACATGGAGAGGGATTCGAAATCGGATACAGAGTGGGGAGCAAATCCTCCCGAAAAAAAATAGTCTCATGCGCCATTCAAAGCAAGGGAGCATTTTTGCTCATCACTTTACCCCAAGGTGTACCTCACCACCATTCTCAACATTTGACACGTGTTTATTGACATAATCATGGTTGCATAAATTCAAAGTAAAGAGTAAACTATGGTTATGCTATGGCCATGTTTGGCAATTGCCCCAAAAATGATTTCATGTACATTTTTAATGCAGGCAGATTTAATCAACCAGTCCCTAATTGTATGTATTAATTAGGAATGCCAAACACATCCATATAGCAAGTGCTCAAGTCCTGAGCTTTCGACACGTGTTAATTAGAGACAGCAAAGTAGATACACAAACAGAGAAAACGAAATGGTACGTAGAAGTGGAATCATGCGGACCAAGTTAACGGTTGTTCATGTTTAATTTTTGGCCCGGCACAATTCAATTGCTTTGGAGCTTCACGACATAAACTGCCTCCTTTGAGTAACGGCCCTTGCATTTTGTGTACTTCTTGTCCATTGGAACTAATTTTTCTATTAATGAGCTACTTAGCTATAATTAGTGTCTTATGTATAATCACTAGGGTTAAAAGTTTCTTGTCTATGCCTAATGCAATGTATGAGTCCGAGGCTTGACCGAATCGTACATGCATTTTTCTTTAATCAATAAAAAATGAAATTTGAACTTAAGATATTTGTCAAATTTAAGAAGAGAAGCACTAATAAATTCAAAGCTTGATAATAACACACACGAAATTAATCCCTCAAACACTTATTTTTATCCTTATTTTAGGGGTGAAGGTGTTTTTTTTTGAGAGAATAGCAATAGGATTTCATTGATAGGAAAAACTTAACCGGTACAAAAAACCTGGAAATGTCTTCGGGGATTAGGCGAGTTTCTCTACACATACGGGGACCATGCATGAACTTAGTAATTCGTAATCACCAAGCTTTGTAGCATAGCAATAATGTCCTTTACTCTAATTAAAGAAAGGTAGGTAGATTTTGTATTTTCTGTTCTTGTTTGTGCTCAAATTAAGATTTTGTTTTTCCGTGGCAAAACAAATACATACTTATAAAGTCAAATTAAGGGCATTAACATATAACATAGACAACTTTATTTAGTTTGGGGTGCCCCTAATCTTATTTAGGACGTTCTATTATGTGATTCTTTGAGTCGGGGTTAGACATTTTGTCCTCCCGTTGTAATTCTTCGTTTTATCAATAAAGTTTCCCTCGTTCCGTCGAGGTTATCTCAAAAAATATAAATACACTTGATTTTTATCTAAAGTTAAAATCCAAAATAATCAATCCCATGATAAAACTTAGGTATAAACTTGACTAATGACATATATGCATCACCTACTCAAGATAAAATTTGAAGTAATATTGGTATATTTGTTTGAAAAGACTAATAAAAAACTCACCTACCCAGAAATCTTTGACACGTTTTAGAGACAAAACCGAAGCATCTTTGACAAGTTTCTGTAATGTATTCTTGCATGGTAAGCTTTGCTCGAAGTTTCCTCTCCAAAATCAATCTACATTTCAACTAATCCGAGAGACCAAGCCTCGAGCTATGTAATCAAATGTTACTAATTAAGCTTAACACACACAAAAAATGTTACTAATTAAGTGTCCGTACAGATTTAGCAATTTCATTAGTGAACTAAAATTGGAATATTGTAGCCTCAAAAATAAGAGCAAGAGCAATATACTAGTGTGCAGACCGACCGGATGAGGATTTACCTAATCATATTAGGTGGCAAATGCATTAAGCCATTAATCATGGTGTCTATGCTTTAGGTGGACAATGCATGCCTTGATTTGTGTATATGGACTTATCTAATTTGGACTCTCTAAATCGTTGGTGGGTTGAATGAGATTGTTTTGACAGTTTCTTATAATCATTTGTGTTAGGTGAGATTAACTGCCGGATTATGTGCATGTTCATGTACATGCTTGGCCATATAGTTGGTAAATGTACTCTTTCTTCTTTTCATCTCACACATTCTTGCACCGGAGAAACTCGAGGCACACACTCTTGCATCGGAGAAAAACTTAATTGCCTCGAGTGATCAAATAACTGTGTTTACATACAACTCTGTTATAGATAAGTTTTTCTCCTAATACGATGCGGTATCATAGGACACAACTTTGCTTGACACTTAATTTATATTTCACCCTAAAACAAAAATATAAATCAGTGAAGCCAAAAATGTATTAATGTACACATTTTCTTTTAATTTTTGTGCAAACCAGAAGGTGCTTTGTGCTTCTACAGCCAGCCAGGCTTGAGCTACCACCGTCAAAACTCAAAAACAGCATATCACCATGATCTCATAAGCCACCGAAACCATCATCCCCGCAAAATTGACCAAAACACCCTCACCAGAAATCTAGACAGACAAAGTTATCGCCCTACCCAAAGAGCCACCAAACATCGCGTAAATTACAGTACAGAGACAAATCCAACCCGGTCATATCGTGTCAGAGATTTTTCCAGATCCGTTGCGGATGTTACTTAAACCCCCCAAAATCAATACAGTCCCAGTTCTGTAATTTAGTACCAACTTCATGTCTGGCTTCCACTGCCGCCCTGGAAATTACACCAAAACTCACTGCCGTGCCCGTTTGGCTTCCCGGAAAATGCAAAATGTATCAAACGGAAAACAAACCAATCAAAACCCCCAAAAACTCTTGAATCTCAAAAATCATCGTCCATTTCCATAAATTAAACAGAGACAATCATCCCTCTTGAAAATTGGCACTCACGGAATCCAAATTTTAGTGTTACATGATTTTCTTCACCGTTTCTCCCCAGGATTCCCGGGAAACAAACAGGAAGAAGAAAGAAAATAAGTCGAGAAAGAACAACACAAAAATTAGGACAAAAAAGTACAAGTAATTTTCCGTTTTTGCCATGACTGTAATTCAATTATACAGAGACCAGCACTAGCATTTCTAGGCACACTCTAAAGCCTGAGTAGTATTCTTTCCCTTTACAACACCCAAAAAAAAAAACTAAAAAAACTTTTTTTTAAGGACCTTGCAAGTTTGCAACTGCTCTTTACTCTTTTGCTTCACTTCGATCGAAAACGCCACCGTATTTACAAAAAAGGCCAAAACATTTCCCTAAATTACCGAATCTACCAAGATCTCAGGTCGTCGGAGATCGAGCTCAGGAGGTCGTGCAGGTCACGTGACGGGGGCTGCCCGAGGCGGAGAGCCTCCAGCACGCGCTCGAAGACGATCACGTGACAAGGGATCCGGAGCACGCCCTTTGCTCGTAGCCGTACTCCTGAGCCGACTTGTTCAAGAGCTCGACGAAGACCGGGTGGTTCAGCAGCTCGGCGTGAACCACGAACCGCTCCATCTCGTCGCCAACGTAGACCGGCACGTGTCCCTCTGGAACCACCGGTTCGCCGGCGGAGGACCTGCGGCGGCGGAGCTTCACCCGAAACGACTCGCTTCTGCGCGGGCGGGACGACGCCGTGTCGGCGGAGCGCAGGAGGCAGTACTGCGACGAGTCGGCGACCCGGGAGAGCCTTCTCATCAACTGCTTCATGATGATGATGATGTGTACGGACTGTGCGAGGAGCCGAAAAGAGAGAAGTTTTGTTTTAGAGAGAGAAGAAGAGATGATGGAGTGGTGGTGGGTGTGAGAGGTGTGAGGGGAGAAGTGGAATATATAAAGGGCAGGAGAGGGAATAAAGTAAGGAGAGGAGAGGGGGGAGAGAGAGAGAGAGAGAAGTTAATGTGAGACATGGAAAGGTGATGATGAGAGAAGGTTGGGAGGTACAATTAGGCGTACTTGGCAGGTACAATAAGTGAGACAGACTTTTCTTTTTTCTCTTTATTTTATTTTCCTTCTTAGTCTTAATTAAACTTCAATTAAAATATCATGCCTCTTTCTTTATTTCTTGATTAGAGAACTGTAGATTAATGTAATTTTCTTTTGTGGTTTTAATTGCGTATTAATAGGGCACCATCATTAGCAGGTAAGACTTGATGTTTGGCATTCATATTTGATCTGATTTTTTTTAAAACTTGAGTACGAAAAAGAATGCTTATATTCTACTATGATATCATACTCTTAATCCACCCATATCTTTGTCTATGCATACTCAAAAACTGTTCTGAATTTTCTCATAAGTTACATTATAGTGTAATAATTCTCGGTATGTTAGAATGTTGCCTATACGCGACACAAAGTTTTTTAAATTGCGGATACTAAATGGTATGAAGTGAAAGTATTCATTTAATCGATAAAAATTTCGTGTGACGCCACTGAAATGTGCCATCGTCTAATAATAACAATGTGAGACTTGCTATTTGTTTCTAGATATTGAATTGTTTCTGTGAGAATTCAACACGAGAAGCAAAGTCATTCATGCGAGAAATCGGCATGGAAAGACAAAATACTTTTTTTTGAGCAATCGGTGTGGAAAGTCTGCGCATTGTGTCCTTGATTTCACAAAATTTTCTCAGTATTTCTTACAAATAAATCCATTTAAAAGATAAATCAATCGTGAGCAACTATACATTAATTGGCACATACGAATAAATTTTTTCAACGAATGTATATTTTCCCTTTAAATTTTGGGTGTTATTTAAGCAATGTTTGGTAGTAAAAACATTCCCTTTATCCTTTTTTGTTTTGTTTTACTTCTTGGTTGTTTAGTATTTATCTTTCTCAATGGGGGTTAGAACCGTAATTAAACAATGGATTAAGGCAAATCTAGGGCGCAGATCGATGCCTTGATTGATGCACAAACAAGTTGCTATTGAGACTTTTGCATGCTCCAATCATTTGGTGCCACAAAAAGAAACCTAGATAAATAAATAAAAACATTCCAAAACATTTCACAAGAAATCAAACTCTCACGGGATGATTTTATGGCATGTTTGCCATTTGCTCAAACAGATGAGAACCAAACAAAAGTCGAAGACTGCCTCAAAGTTGACACGATAAAAGTATCGCACTGCCTTTTTTTCCCAATTTTAAGGTCAGATTTTTTCTTTAATTGTTTTTGGAAACCGATCTTAGATTTTGGTAGAAACTTCTTGTATTTACTTACGTCTTAATTTCTTTCTTTTTCTTTTAGAACAAAAAAAAAAGGTGTGATTTTGTCAGAAACTTCTTGCATTTTAGTAAGATATGATATACCCTCTTATTTGCACTCGTGTTCGATTCCCCCTTCCGCTTCGTATAGAGTAGTCAAAATATCGCTTCGTTTATATAATAATAAAAAGAATTCATTACACCTTATAATGTAACTCCAATATGGCAACTCTCACATAGAGATGAGAGAAGTAGGTCTACTTATGCTGCAATTTTATCATTATTCAACTATTGCTTCCTCTACTTTTCTAGGATGGCTTAATATAAAATGGAAAACGCGAACAAGTGGAAATTACATTTTATAATACCTGAGTTTAAGTTAAGATAATACTTAGCGAGTCCATGTCATGATGCAACATCTCTATAGTCTATAGTGACTACTCCGCAATTGCATGTGTGAACTTTGCAATAGATAATATAACTATATTTGAAATGTACGGCAAACCGTCCTAAAATTTTAATTGGGTCAAATAAACTTTGCTATAAAATTATTACTCCATTCAAATGAAATAAAATTGTATAATTCAGTTGATTTCTCAATGGAAGTTTCTATAAAGGACACTTCGAGAAAGAGGCATATTGCTTATTTGCCTAAAAAATCGTCCCCTCTTAAAAACACCTATACAATTAAACCAAGAGGTGTTACTTTACTAACCCAACAAGTTACTTTATCTAATCAAAAACAATTTTGGCGTTTTCGTGAAAAAAAATCAAGTTACTGTAACGTACGAGAATAGAATTCAGATGCAAGACGACGGACTCTCTGTTTAAGTCAACCGGCTTAACCTGTATCTACCATTTTGATTTTGAATAACATTTCATGTTTATAGATTAAGAATTTTATGTATAAAGCTAGTAAAACAGTAAAGATAACGGGCCAAAAAAGGGGGACAAAGTGAGATCAAAACCGCTGGTAAAGGATTTGGGCAAAACAGCAAAGCGAAAAAGAAGGGAGCGCAATTAGCGGTTTCCGGATGGGTCGTCTTTCCGTAGTCCGTTGCGGGTACAGTTCCGTGACTCTGATTCACGCTTTTAAGCATTTTTGTCCTCTGCCTCTTTTTCTTACGTGTCACTTTTCCACTCCCTCCACGCGGGCTCCGGTCCCGTTGAATCAACGCGCCAATAGAAAATCGCCGCTGGTTCGATGTGCTCGCTGCGGTCGTGCGTTGCGTGTGGCCCTGTGGTCCGCTTTATAAAGCCCGGATAAAAAGTGGCGATTTATGTGTTCGTCTTTTTCGGGATAAAGTATTGTATTGTGTTTTTTAAAGGTTTAAAAAGGTGCATTATATAAAATATTTTTTTGGATTGATTTTTGTTTTGTGGGGGAATCAGAGCAACTTGGCACCAGAAAAATTGTGAAAGAATCCCCACAAAGATAGTCCCATGTATGTCACATTTCGATTGCCAGTCTTGTCACGTCAGTGGGTAAAGGCTGGTTTACCAGAAGATTGTTGGTGTAATATCTAAGCAAAGATTTGGATAATATGATAATTTTTCTAAGGTGAATTTTCCTCCCGCACCATATTTATCGTCCGTCACAAATTATTCATATGTGCGTGTCACAAATTAAAGAACGGATTATCGATATTGTATTGATAACATATCAACAATAAAACGTACCGACATGTTATTGATACATTATAGCAATATCGATACAATTACATCCTTTATTAATACATAATGTTGATGTCCAAAACTGGATTCAACTTAAAAGGTGAAGTGTGGTTTCTTCAGCAAGTGATGGGAAGGTGTGGACCTTCGGTAGTAACGCTTTCAACAAGTAAGCGAATTTGCAAAAGGTGAGCAAAAGAAACAATCATCTAGATCTTGGCATTGATGTGGTAATTGCTGAAGGCTCTCTGATACTTAAGTCAGCAGAGTATAAGTTAAATGTGATTTTAGCATAGTAAGAATGTGGTATAGATTAATTACCTTTTTACCTAGGCACTTTTCCCCTTTCACAGGCAAAAATGAAGTGGATGTTTGCCCAACTTTTGATGTGGGACTTTGGCCAAATCCTAGTGGTCATGACACATGTCTAGAGATTTAGGTTATACGAGCTTGGTCTTCAGTAAGTGCCTTCAACATATTGTCGTTTAATTGAAGTAGGATGTTCCTTTCGGTACATTTGGTCAAGGGCGGAAGTAGAAATTTATCTGAAAGTAGCCTGAATATTTTAATTCAAAAGTATTTCTCCATCCTCATATTTAGGTTAAACTTAAAAGATACTTTAAGTAGCTTTATGGAGAAATAGGGTAAAAACCACATGTTGTAGTGGTGTGTAGCTAGTGGATATAATCCAATTTATTCGGATATGGATATAGTACCTCCCTTAATCAAAAATCAGAATTTGTGAGATTCACTAAAGTCGAGATTCATTTGTAAAGTTTAAAATGTTAGTCTAAATGAATTTGCAGTAATCCAAAACGTTTAAAATGTTAAGAACCACACAAAAGTAATATTACTATATAATCTTTATACACATAGAGATGTGCATGCGCGAAGTTGCACAAGAATTAAAGTTTGCTTTGTTTATCTGATTGAATGACTCATCCTCCCTAATATTCATGTCATACATGACACGAAAGAAACTTTGCTAGGTTGGATGTGGTACAAATGGACAAGAAAAATCAGGGAAAATATGTTTCATTCAAAGTTTGTGGACGGAACTAGCTAGGCAAGTTGTTTTTTTATCTTCTAAAGTTCACTTCAATTTGTAAGTATTTGATCAACCCTACTAGTTCTCATTGACACGTATTTTGCTTGTGTGATCACATGTATGAACAAAATTGTGGAAAAAGCAAGATTAAAGCTAATGAGAAATAGACTTATAGCTCAAGTAGTTTAGAGTATTTATTCATGCAATTGAGGTCTTAGGTTTGGTTTTTCCCCTCTTTCAGTATCGCCTGTATCAAAAAGATTAAAGCTCATGACGTGACTAGATCGAAATTGCCTCACTTTTGTTGTGGCATTAAGTTCCTAGTAACTTCTTGTTGTCCTAGCTAGGTCCTACTTATTCGTACCAATAAACACATGGTTTGAACAAGTGCGACTAGGTATATGCGGTCCACAAATTCAAAATTAGGGGCTACAACTTTACCCTAGTGTAAAGTTATTTCCACTAGCTAGCTAGGGCGGCTATGGAAGATATACAAGCTAGTTGGAAAATCCCTGCTTTAATATGTTGAAATCAGTACCCCTGCATGTACTTTACAAAGGAGCATCTATAGAGACGCATATGCCTAAGCTCCTCTCTTTACCAAATATTTTTCCAGATATATTGGCATAATTCTATTAGAATTATTAGAATATGTTGGACACATACAAGGCCAAAAATGAGATCATAATATTCAATATAATATATATATTCGTAAACAAATATATATTGAAAAATCAATGCCGTGTACATATATACATGCTAAATAGATTAAATAGAATTTTCTGAGATAGAGATATTTTAAAACAAAGTTGATCCAAATATATTTCAACTACGTGGGCATGGATAGACAATACTCACGGTTCATCACGTGTGTAAAGTGATAATTCGTTAATCACAATAGAGTGAATACCTGTACTTTATTTAGTCACGACGCTAACTTATCGTGACCAAATAAATATGTTAGACTATTGTACACATGCTAATTCGATTTTTAAAAAACTCTTCTTCCAAATGATTGAATCATTATTTTGTTTCAATACCCAAAGGGAATTAATGTTTGGAGAAGAAGGGTACTCCTAAAGCATTTGAAAAACATTGATGGCTGAAATGTGAACTCAATTTGGATCTTGATCCTCATCCAACAAAACACTGACATTTGGTATTCCAAGTCCTTCAACTTGTTAACTAACACATGTTCTTTAATTGAATCAACTAACCAACTGTCACATATATAGTTTATTAATTTAAATCAGAAACCCCAGAAGCCATGTTGATGCCTTACCAAGGTGCACCGCAAGAACAATAAAATATTTATTTTAATTTTCAAAATAAAATAATTTTTTTTAATGGCTTCGTCGTCTTTGAACTGTGAATGAACAATGGCCAGCTCGAAAATGTCATCTTTAATAATTCATGGCAACTCATCACCACCATGACCGTACCGCTGCTTCCACAGACCGCGTGGAGAGATAGCGTGTTTAAATTATTACCAATCATGCATGCAAAAAAACCAGGTCTTATTAATTCCATAGCTTCTGTTCTGAACCTTCCAAACATATATGTATAAATATTATATATATGTAATGAACAAGAAAGAAAAGCTCTGCCAAAGTTTCATTGATTGTGACGGCCAAGGATTGAAGCTTCACGAGCAAACGTCCTTGATTGATCTCTAAATATTTCAGGTTAGTGCTAATTACATGCTTATCTTTTTAAACAAGATTTAGGAACCTAATTAACTTTGCTTCCAAAGTTGGTTAATTAATCTATATGCATGCACGCAATGGAAGGGAAGCTAAAGCTTTCAAATGCTTTAATGTTCAAAGCATATGCCTTAATTCATTTGTGGTGTAACATTGTAGCATATTGGCAAGCTGAATTTGTTCGTATTCTAGCAGAATATTTAGAGGCTAGTTTTAGGAATATTCCAACTTCTAGGAGTTATGAATTTTGAAAATGCAATGAAGTGTGGAGGGAGGAGGACCATTTATAATCACTTTTAGGGAAGTCCAAAATTCCAAAAGCACTACTAAATGGTTGTCAAAACAATAACGTTTGGTTTGGTTCGGCTTGGAAAGCTACAAGAATTCATTTCTTGCAAGATATATATTGCACTTGATCAAGAAGATTAAGTCACCCCCTTCATCTCGTTTATCATTGCTAGATATTCGAGGTTTTCGATGATTTCTTCTTCTTCTTCTTCTTGTCGATGCGATGGATAGCATAAAATGCTTTATTTAGTGTCAAGAGAAACTATTGGCGCATATGAAGAACAAAACATCATAAGGTTGAAAAGTTCAATGAAGTACATAGAAAACAAAGTATATCAGAACAAAACATATGCCAAGAGAGGCAGAAAATTAATGAATAAAAAATTTCTTGAATTTTGAATAGTACTCGAATGAGTTTCCTGTAAAGTACAAAAAATGAATAGAGACCCAACAAACAAATTTAGACATGTTCATCTCCCTTCATGGCTACAAGCCACTCTGGGTGATGACAACAAAAATCAGACACAACCTGTGTGCAGTATACTAATATATTTTACATGTTTGACATCAAATTTTATAAAATGGGGCAGGCAGTGGATTGATCGATGCCACGTCCTTTTCTTGTTGTAACTTGTAGCCATGCGACTCTCTTGTCCTATTGGTCAATCAAAATGTGTTTATTATCAATCTTAATCCAATTCCGACGTAAATATGGTTGGATGACAGAAACTAGAGGATCCAAATATAAGATTCTGTTCACGCTATTGATATTTATACAAGGTACATGGCATTTTTCTAGTCGTGTCTAGAAAAGTACACAAACGTACATAATAAGGTTATTAAAATCAAATTTGGTTGAATATTTATGCTTAGATGAAAATAATATCAGGATTTGCCAACGAGGTTTAGTCCAATAAAAAAGGGTATTGATTTGTATAGAACAGTAGTCTCGTTCGAACTCCAATGATATCCTTGTAGCGTGTGTGAGAAACACCCTTCCTTCTTGTAGTTTAGACTATCGATTGTATTCAAAAAATAAAAATTAAGGTTCATTCTCACACACACTCGGAGTAATCAAAAAAGAAAACAAAAAGAAAAGAAATTCAACAATTGTAGGATGTTTTTTATTTTATTTTTTTTGTGTGGGACCATTTGTATTTTGTAGGGTTGTAGGTCGGGTTGTAGGGTTCAAGTCTTGTAGATGAAGTTGAAATCTACGCAATAAGTGAGACTACGAGAGCAGGGAGGGCAGGGAGGCCTACACACAAACATAGCCCGTTGAAAGAGGTGCAAAATTTGGCACACTCTAACCCTAATTTTATATAGATAGATAGATAGATAGATATAGACATGATATGGAAGCCTTTGCTGTCGTGCCGTACAGATAGCGAGTGAGAGTGAGTCGTATTGAACTCACACAACCACCAAGCCCAACAGAGCATTAAGAAAGAAAAGCAAAAAGGGAAGACATTTGTGACACCACACACCAACACCCTTCCCTGTTGTTAAAGTCATTAGCACTCTTGCGGGCTCCACTTTATCCACGTGGCTTATACTGTGTGTGTTTGCCATCAATTAGTATTACTAGTCAAATTATGTTTTAAATTCTAAGGTTTTTAGTCTTGTAGTTTAATTTGTTTTGCAATCAAGTTCAAATCATAAATTTCGTCAAATTAATAGATGTAATTTGACGTGGCAGCATGATAACGCTACGGGTAAGGGTACTTCTGTCTTTTTACAAAATCTTTGCAGTCAATCTTACGAATTTTGTCTATTTTTCTTGACATTGTGAAACTTGTTGGACTTATTTGTAACCAAACAAAACTACATGACTTAAAACTATCAAAATTGAAGTGACAATGATTAATAAAGTGGAAAATGAGCCAAATCACAAGGATAAATAATGCAATTTGGCCTAACCTTTAATTGTCAAAATTGAAATAATTGAAGTGAAAATTATTGCTCCAAAGAGGGGCATTTTTCACATAGACGCGGTTGATGTGCCATACTAGTCTGCAAGTCAAATCATTTTTTCAATAAATTAGACCCCGTTAACTAATTTCAAATAATTCAGTAAATGTTGAAATACTTCAGTTTTCGCATAAAATAAAATAAAACTTTAGTCGTTAAAAAAGTTTTGGTCGAAGCTTTGACTCCCTCGATCCAAGCCAAGCCATCAATAGAGAAAGTTTTCTTCGTAATTCTTTTTCCATGAAGAAAAAAAAACACAAGTATGAGTTGAACTTTGAATATTGGTTAGCACTTCGCCTTCAATTAGAACTAGAAAAAGGAACATACCAGGCAAGTCAAACCGTACATGTTCCAACCAGGAACATACCAGGCAATATCACCTATATATTTTCAACTTCCCAGTTCCTATAACCATTCTCTTCAGCTTCTAAGATCCTTGCCATCACATTTCCAGTCAAAGATTTGTTTTATTTATTTATTTCTGGTCTAAAATTCCAACAATAATCTTATCAGATTGGCCCATCCACAGCTTATCCATGGCACTTGACTGACCTCATGTCGGCTCTCTTATCAATTATGAATTTATGATAATATTTGTCAGAGAGTATAAACGTTTAGATTTAATTCCGTCTTCGTTGAATTTTCAAGATTTGACCAAGAAAATTGGTGGCAATATCAAACTATTCTTTAACTTGAGGGTTATTTATTTATTTTTTTATTTAAATAGTATGTATTTTATATACGTAGGGCAGCAGCCCGTTTCTGAGTAATCAAATCTTTTCAGTCTTGTGTGTGCAGCTTTCTAACTTACATAAAAACTATTTCTATTTGTCCCTAATGACTCACGGATTACATTGTTGCCAATAGATTTACGCTTGTTGGTGTCAGAGGCTGATTCCTCTAGTCGAAGATTGCTCGGTTAGTTATGGTACAAACAACGATTGTGAGATTTACTCCAAATTAATTCATGTGAATGATTCTTATTTTGTAACAGTTAATAATGCGATCAACAAATGTCATATATTATTACTCTTTTGATACATAAGATATTATTTTTTTACACTACTAAAGTGTTATGAGGGTTCGAACTTGATATCGTTAATCTATATAAGTTAAACCCGTTGACACAATACATTGTTAGGATTGCTCAAATTAGGTTGTCTGTATATGTATGTTGTATAAAGGAAAGGCTATTGGTTTCCAAGAGCGAGTGAGCTTCATTTCTTTAGTGGCAAATCTGATTCCAATAATTTCTCAACGGCTCTTTTGGATCTATCCATTAGAGTTTTATTATTGGTGTTTTGCTGATCTTAAAACAGTTTACTTAAGAGAGGTGCCCCACCTGTTGGCTTGCATGCAGTAAATGGGTGACGTTTATGAAGTTAGGTTCTGCACATATTATATATGGCCAGATATATATTAGTTCTTAATAATGACTTTGCAATCAAGCCAAAAGTAAGAGAACTAAGAGCAATTCCATTCATTTGCCATGGTAAAGGGTAATGGTAAGGTAATCGTTATTACTATTTACTTGAATAGTGGCAGCCCTTGCAAAAAGTTGTGGTGTTTCCACCCATTTTCATGGCAACAACTATTCACATGAGATATGATGAGAACAATTTATATAGAGTTTGGTGTGAGGAAGTGAAAAATATGACTAAATATTTATTTTTATTTATTTTTTAATTTTTTTGTAGATTTTTTATAAAAATTTTGTTCTTGACGTCAAGAAACCGAGCTTGAGCTCGGGCTCATTTTACCTGAGGGCTAGCCTGGTTTCATGGGCCCCTGCAGCTACCCCGACAACTTAAGGCTGCTGGAATCATGAAACGGGCTTGGGCCCCTATTGCCCGATGGAAAGGCTCTGAAGGAGCACCAAAGAAAAGTGCTTTAGTTTCGAGCCCTAACATTCGTATAGTATGTATGTATTTAGCATACTATTATCGTTCTTTTCAATAAGAAATTTCTTATATGAAAAAAATGCAGCACCAAATCTGTCCTCTTTCTCTTGTGCAAGATTATTTAATGTCCTCTTTTTCTTTTAAGTATATCTATATCCTATTGCATTTTGGTTTTTCGCAAAAGAAAATATTAAAACAAACAATTTTTTTAGGAACTTCAAGATTATGGGGAAAGATTTTATTAATATCAATCATCCCCCCTACGTGTGTACACAAACTGTTTTTTTTTTGGGTTTTGTAGGCAAATGTTGACTGGAATTTGTACACTATTATAGAGGAGATAATGCAGAAATTTTTTCTGTCAACTTTATTGCAACTTTATCGTACACTACACTATTTATGTAGTGGGTTATCCACTACTATTAGTGACCTATAGCTTTTTTTTTTTTTATTTTAAAGGACAAAATGATTATTTTGTCCACGAGAGTTGATTCAATTAGTAAGGTTCATGCATTGTGTATGGTCCCATTAGTGTTTGAGTCATGCTGCCCACAGTCCTTGTTGGTGTACGATATGCAATTTTCTACATAAATTCATGCCGGTGACAATGCAGGTGCCACGCTTAAGTCCTTTTGGCTCGAGGTTGTAGATCTACCATGCCTCTAATGGTGAGAGTAGTCAATTTCCCCCTAAACTTTTTGTCATAAAAAAAAATTCTAATTTTGATTTATTAATTAGTAGTATAGTTAACTAATATATATATGGTGGTACATTGTTGATTACCATTCCAAGTTTGTCTTAATTAACATGTCTAACTAATTTGGGGTAAGAGTTTCTAAGTTGAAGTAGTGATGTTTGAGCAATTGAGTCTACTAACATTTGTTTCAAACTTCCTAACTCAAGTGATAGCTCATTGTAATTTTTTTTTTTTTGACAAATTGATATTCTAAAGTGCTTTAATATATAAAGAGGAGGATTGAACTCGAGTGCAAACACATACACACTATCATGTCATTGCTATTCTTTAAGTACCCACGTTGTCTAGGGTGTAATATCTATATAAAAATTCATTGACACATTTACCCATTGGATTTGTAATAGATCACTTAGATTAAATAATAAAGGGCAGTCAAGACAATGAGAGGATCTAGATATCCTATATACTTAGAATTTTATGTTTGAATCATGTACACATCATTATTTTAATTCAACACTCCACTCATTACATTACATTTCATTTCTTCAATTACTTAGATTATGTATTGGTTAACCTACATATTGATCCAACTGCAACAATCTGATTGAGTCAAAATAATAACTTAAAAACAAAAATATGGACCCCATCAATTTGGAAGGATATATATGTATTTTTACTGCCTAAACTTGTTTAGTATAATTAATCAAGGTCCAAATCTTTTGGTTAATTAAAAAAATATAAAAATTTGGGGGTCAAGTTTTGGTTAATTTAATTGGTACTTAGTTTGATAGAGAAAGTTGCTTAAGTTTTATTCTACGTTTTAACTTTGAAAACGGTGTCTGATGAACACAGAACGTGGACTATCGGTGGTGCCGTACGGACGGAGAGTCACAAGTACGGACAGACACGGACCAAAGACCAATGGATGAGTGGTTCCCGTGCCTCTTGCCCCATTCCAAAAGGCAAGCGATAAAGACAAAGACGTGCGCGCAGAGAGTCACGGCTGACTCCTACTGTACAACACACTCCCACCCCATCAACAACTCCAAGGCAAGGCGCACTCTTTCCTTGCTTTGTCTTATTCTTGCGTAAATAACCAATTTTCCCACCCACTCATTTTTGCTTTTTCCTTTATGTGATGGATCGCGATCTTGTTCTGACTAGGTTAACCTAGGTATGGTTTAGATCTTTTTCCGTGCGTGTGAGGGAATGTGTTTGGAATAGTCTGGATGTTTTTCGTACGTATGAGGGAATGTGTTTTCAACATTCATTTCAAAACAAGCTCCGAGTCTAATTGGTCATAAATAAACTGTTTTACACTACGTAAAAACGAATGTTGTTTCAGTTTTTAGGTAAAATCAACCATGAATTAGAACAAGGCACTTGATGTCAAGGAACTCGGTAACTCAAAATATTAGTCGCATTTTTTTTATCAAATAGAGATTATATATGTACATATCTTTATTCAAAGAAATAAATAAACGAATTTTTTTGTCTGGCAATATGACGGATATGGATAAAATTTATTAGATCAATTGAAAAGTACATAGAGAGCCATCTTGATTAGCAATACAACGGATATGGATAAAGTTTTCCCAATAACTAACTAAAGTAAGCTCTAGAGCTGAAACGATCTATAAAAAAAAAAACAAATCACAAAGAATTTGTCTAGAAACCTCTATTACCATCAAAGTTGTCCTAGACTATCCCAATTCTAATTGTCATATTTGTGACCGCACTATCCCTGCATGTGTAGTGCATGTTTTTTAATTTTGATAGATGGGATGCTAGGAGGAAAAGTATGAGTTTGGTTTAAATATTCTTCACAAATTGTTTAAAGAAAAAAAAAAAGTATTTCATTATTTTGATAACGAAATAGAAACGAGTAATTTATACACAAGGATTAGACAAGCATTGCAGCATTCAAGATTTCCAAAAACTTGCTGCTGAAGTTAGCGTTCTAGAAACTCCAATTTGATTTTCCGATTATACGAAAAAGAAAACTCATGGAAACGTAAATGTAGTCTAAACTTTTCAAGTCCAAGATATGCCAAATCCAAGGGGACGACGAGGACACATGCCCCATTTTCTTCTTTAGTTTCTTTCATTGAAGTTGCATAGTCAAAGAATTATGTTATGTAGCAATAATCTCATCAAATTGGCCCCCACTGCTTAGCAAGGGCTGACTAGGCCTGAAGAACGTTGTACAAATTGGTCGACGGTTGTCTTGTCAATTGCCGTAACTTCTTTTAGTCATGGTTGCCTACACTGCAAGTCTTCCACTCCGAATAAATCATTCAACTTTGCGTATTCTTTCATCTAATTCCATTCAAAATGTTTGAGAAAATCTTGAAACACATCCCAACAAATTCATAATTCAAGAGGGCAAAATGTGCTTCAATACCTATCACACAAGGCTCCCAACATGTAAAATAAGTGTCAAACTATACTCTTTTTGTCCCAACATATTTAAGTGAAGAGGATAATATGAAATTCCAAATTTAGATTTTGTTAAAACCTTTACGCAAGGAGATTTCTTCTTCCTACCAAAACTTAAGGGAGAATTTTTATTTATTTATTTTTAATTTTTCCCATTGGTAAGCAATGTGTAAAGAGCCGTACGTTTGTACAGAGAGAGAGAGAGAGAGAGAAGCACATGCAAGCCCTGACCCACTGGGCGGAAAATGTTAAAGAAAGAAAAAGCAAAAGAAGGAGATGGAATTGTGACAAAATTGACAAGAGCTTATGAGAATGAGGCAATGGCGCGATGTTTGTTTGTAATCATATGATGGAAATGTAACCCTAAAAAGAAACCCACTTAGCTCTTCTTATCATCACTTGCATTGCAAAAACCTGAGGCAGAGAGAGAGGAGAGTTTTCTTTTTAATTACCTCTCTCTCTCGTTGCTAGCTTAAGTATCGTGTAGATATTGAAATGCAATGGCCATTCAAATCTCAACAACATTGATCATACGTGTGTGACACACACAATGACAAATCAGAAAAGTCTACACTTGTAAAAATCGAACGTATGAGAGGCGTTTAGACTTGGTTTTGAAATGGATCAATTATTACGTCTAACAGATTCAATTCCTGATTTTGAGGATATTAGATTATAGATTTTAACGTGTAAGTCACACAATTTTCTTATGTGAATCCAAAATTTGTAGTTATATCTAATAATCTACAATGTTTAATAAGCTGATAATGGATCCAAAAATGAAACGACTTAAAAAATCTAAGAATGAGGGAATGAGATAGTATTAAGATTTGAAAATGCTACAAAAGGCCAAGAGGGCATGGCCCTTTGTGTCGTTTAGGTACGTTAGTATTTAGTCACGGGAAATTATTTGGAATTGGGACGGAAGAAACGTATATAACAGGCAGGTAGGTTACATCTGAAAGCAACAAATCAACCACTTATGAAGTCTCTATGTCCTCCAAATTCTGTTTCTGAATGCAGTTGTGTCCAATCTATGCCTCCTTGTATTGACCAAGGGTAACATTTAGTACAGTACTAGTTTATACAGTTATTTGGTAAAAGTAGAAAGAAGCATATGGCAAAAATGCACAAAGAGGCATGCGACAACGATATTGATGTATGTGAAGTTCATGATATTAATCTACGTGCATTAACGGTTGACAATTATTCAGAAGCATATATGCTTGTGAATGTGGAGTACGTGGCTGGCCATCCATCTAGAAATGAGAATAATAGACAGATGTTGGGAAAGCGTTGAGATGTGCTGCTTCTAAATTTACCAGTTTTTTTTCATAAGAAAAAGTTGAACTTAATCCAAAACAAAGAGAGAAATGCTTTGGGCCCAAGGTCTTACAGGTAGCCCATGCCATGGAGAATTTTGGGTTTGATTCAGACATTCATGGACCTTTAACCAAAAAAAATTATTCATGGACCCCAAAGCAAAATAAAAAAGAAACTTAAATCAATGTTCTGATCTCTTGGTATTGCTGGCCGACTATATTGTTATCTTTCAAGGCTCTACATGGGGGCCCTTTATTTTCGGGGCACTTGTATGTGGGCTGGGCCGGGCCAGATCTCAACCCATGATTAAACAAACTGAATGACCATTTCTTTTGTAAACGGAATGTTTGGGTGTATCAAAGGTACTAAAAAGATTGTTTTCGACCAAAAAAAGAAAGGGTAAAAAGATGTGCGAATTTTATTGACACCTCCATATTTGCTGAATAAGACTCGTGTTACGAGTAGCTAAAATTTTGAAAAACAAAAAGTGATTTTATTAATAACTAGTATGGCCGCGCGGCTATACTGGGTCCTTATTAATTTTTTAAAATTAAATAGTATAGCCGTATGGCTATAATGTAGTTTTTATTTTTATTTTAATTAGTAGTATAGCCTTCGGCTAGGAAAAAAAGGGCCTCCTAGGCGCTAGACCGGTTTTTTCCCTAGTATAGCCGGACGGCTATACTATTACTTAATAAACACACAGTATAGCCATGCGGCTATACGGGTTCCTTTTAAAATAAAATAAAATAATAGTACACACACACACACACATATATAACATGGCCTCTGGTACCCTTTCTTGGGTTGATCTTCAAAATTGGGAGGGTATCTTGGTGGAAGAAATTACTGAAATGAAAGCTTTAAAGGAAGGTAATTTACTTGTTTAGTGTTTGCGCTAAAGGATGACCGTTAAAAGCATTTTATAGATATTTAATAGATCTTATCAGTCTTTTGTGTAATAGTAACTCTTCCCCATCAATCGGTACTAGTTATGATCGTATGAATGCAAACACCAATGTGAATGCTCGCAAAACCATTTGTGGGATTGCATGATTTTTAATCATGTTAATTTTCAATTGTCAAAAGTCATTTTCAAGTTATATATTATCTAGATATTGAGTATGTATATATTTTATACGTGTACAAGTTAATGGGATGACATACCCTTTTACTTGTGCAACTTACTTTATTTAATTCTTTCAAATTTGTCCAACTCACAATTGGTAATTACTTTATAATTTTAGGATATTTACCAATTTTATTATATTTATGCCTTTCATTCATTCAAGCAAACGAAAACAAAAAATAAATTGACAACTCAATCACATATTATATGTACGCATGCATGCATGCGTACGTGCGATAAACTCAAGGGTGAATCACATCGTGGACTCCATTGGACTGTAGCCCGCGGGGATTTTCTAAGGGGAAAAAAAAAATATTTATTCCTATTAGCTCAATATGTTAACTTAAAAATATATAAAGTTATAGAATTTCATACATTGTTAGAGGTCTTCCACCTTTATAGCTATTGTCAAAGAGTGTCTCAACACCGATACGCAGAATAAGGGTAAAATCCTTAGCCATAACTCTTTAAGTTTAATTTTTTTCATTGATTTATCTCCAAAAGAGAATTTTTTTTTTTAATAAATAAAATTCACCCTTTTGGGAATAATATGGCTCTAATTCCATTATTCTCGTGTTTACAACCAATATGCATGATAAAGTTAATTGTTTATGTTTTTACATTTTGTATATTTGGGAAGCTTATTCGGTTGATGCATGCCAATAAATTTTAACGGACTCAAACGGTAAAGGTCATATTTTCATTCTGACTATATGTGTTATTTGATTGCATTTAATATGTATTTGTTATATGTTAAAGTCTATAAAAAAAACTATAGAAACTGTACGTACAAAAGAAAAAGATCATTATATCTTAAGTTAATAATTTTAGCTAGCCCACCCATTGAAAATTTTCTAGTTCCGCCATTAGATAAACTATATGTTATTCAAATCAATATCTACTGTTAATTAATATTATTTGCTTTTGGTTCAGGCATGACATGTGTACGTTGAGATGATTTGGCCAACAACTTGTAGCTTAATAATAATTTAATAGAAAATCATATGGTCTTAATCTTAATTACGTACGTACATTTAAACATGCATGCCCTTATTGATAACGATGTTTCTTGGCATATGATACGTACGATTATATGAAAGTATAATCTATAGAATCCAAATGTGAACTCTATATATAATAGGCAGGTTTGAACAAGTATATCACTCGTGAAACACACCGTTTTGATCAATTTTTTTTTAATCAGGTAGATCTACCATTGCCATTTTGTCAAATTTGGTTGTCAAGATTTTGGTCCCATGATGATGATAATGGCTATTATATAAATAAATAAAAGAGATTAGCCACCAGAAGAAAGTTGTCATACTTGTGTACGTAAGATTAACCTTAATTAACTTTATTTGCATGTGCAAGTTTACATGGAGATTAGCTCTTGCAATGTAATTAACCTCAGTTTGGAAAAAATTGAATCTCATTCAAAGGCATTCTAGTTCTTGGGTTTGACATAGTTACCGACCGTTGTATTTCCCTTTCTTATTAATTTTTTTTTTTCTTGGATTGAAAGCGATAATTTTTATTAATGAATTTTACAATACTTGGCCAAAACTTAAGCAAGTAAAATAGTGGTTTTTTTTAACTGCTTTGGCAGGAGGAATGTAGACTACTAGTAAAGTTTAATGACCAAACTCTTATGTGTAGATTTACTCGCTAATACTCTTAGCCTGGTTCGCGCTTCGCCTTTTTCAATGCTTATAATCGATTTTTCTAAAAGAAAATACTTATGAATTTACGTTATTTGTCCAAAGCTAAGGAACGTAAAATATTAGTTCATGCAGTAAACTACGTATACATTGAATTATGCATATATATCTTCCCAAGTCAACCTGAATAAGAAATAAGAGATTGTTGAAGAACACATAACCTCATGATATTGATGTATATAGACCAAGGATTATATAAAATATATGATGGTGCGTACACAACGACACAATCTATAACCAAGTTGAAAATATTATTATTATGAGACGACCCAAATTGACAATTAATTGGGTACCATGCTGAGACTTTTCTCAAATAGAAGCGCGGCTGCATTTGAATGGCTCTCTGTTTTTGTGTTCTCATAAAATATTTTATTCAAATTTTTTTGTTTTTTGTTTTTGGGGTTTGAAAGAAAATTGGTTTACATATTCACCATTTTACCAAGTGCAATGCCTTGCAGCATTTGGTCTTTAAATGTCAATATTGTAAATTATTTTGTCACCCTTTGGAAGGTGACTAGAAATATTCCAAAGCCAATCTCTATTTATAATCCCATCTCTCAGTTTTTCCATATGGTTGATCTGTTCATGTCAGGAAAAGAAGATCAAATTCATGTCAGGAACAGGAACCTCTGCCTCCTCCTCCTCCTCCTCATCAGCTTTGGTAATTTTCATGTATGCTGCTGCTGCTTTCTGCTGCATATTCGGGTTTGGTGGTATTGGCATAGCAGAAGCTCAAGCTCCTACTTCTCAACCTCAAGCCACCACTGATCCATCCGAAGGTCCCTTATTATCTCCTCTTAATTATAAGCTTTTTATCTCTTTCAAGAAGAGCTCAAGTGTTTTTTGATTGAAAATGAACTTTATTCATGAAAAAAAAATATCATAGTACAAATAGTATTGTAACTCGAATGCAAATAAAGTGACCTCCTTAAAACATCGCCTTGAAAATGGTCTTCAACGATTTACTAGTATATAAATTTATACATGCATGCATCGATGGTGGTTGTATAATTAGATTCCATCTGCAATGGATCCATAAAAGGAAGGAAAATAGAAGTTCAGTAAAAATTCGTGCAACGAACTAGGTGTCATGGCATGTTGATCACAAGAATTTACACTAAAAATGCTTAACAAGCTAATTTCCTTATATTTTCTTCTTCTAATGGATTAAAATTACAAACTAGCATTCACTTCTATATGTATTATTGAACTACATAACTTCTTTAATTAGTTAAAGGAAATAATAGTATATATAGACATATAAAAGAGACTTGTAATTATATTTTTGTGTGTGGCTAATTTAGAGTTTTGGTTTTAAATTGTAGATTCTGTCAAATTAATGCATCAAATTATTCAATGTTGTAATATGTAACCGCTATGTAAGGGTATTTTTATCTATATATAAAGCAAAAGGCAAAGAATTGTGAAACATTCAAAATACCAGAAAATGCCATTGGTTAATTCAAATATTAAGAATTGAAATTATTAATTAAATGAGGATAATATGGTAAATTCAATTTTTTCATATTAAAAAAATTAAAATTAAAAACAAAAGGGAGACTTTGGAAAAGACCAAAGGAGAGAGAATTTTTTTTTAAAAGAAGACAAAATGAACAAAATTGCCCTTATTTATTTTTGGATTTCTTAAGGAATCCTTTATATTTGCATGTCTTTAGTTTGAAAGTTGAGAGGTTTTTCTATATTTTTTGAAAAAGTTTTGGCTTTTTCCAAAAGTGATTTTTTATTTTTAATGGCTAAAACCTAAATTTACTAAAATAAAATCAGATAATAGATCCTACTTTTATGGAACATAACTACCCACGTTATCTTTTTTAAATTCTAAAAAAAAATAACAAACCAATTGGTCTCTATAAAACAAATTTCGCCTATTATTCTTAATATTTAAGACTTTAGAAATTTGAAAAGAATAATCTTTTTTAATTTCCTAACACAAGATTTTTAGCCTTTTCTTTCAAGATTTAGAAATATAACCACTTAAAGAACCTACAAGTGTAGTGATTTAGAGCAATTGTTCTCTCATACAAAGTCTTGGACTCGAATCCTAGCATCCGTGTGTGAGTTTAGTATATTATCATCCTTAGTTCCTACAAAAAAATGAACAAAAAAATGAACCCCACTAGAGTGAAATCTTAGTGTAAAATTTCAAAAATGTCTATATTCTGTTATTTTGTTCATATGATATTGATGCATAAAGCAATTCATTGGCGGTGCAGTGAGAGCTTTAAACTCAATCTTTGCGCAATGGAAGATTTCGGCCAATCAACGGCAATGGAACACCACCGGCGACCCTTGCAGTGGAGCAGCCATAGACTCCACCGCCTTCGGCAACGAGGATTACAACCCCTTCATCAAATGCGACTGTTCTTTCGACAGCAACTCCACTTGCCACATTACCCAACTGTAAGTCTCTTTTTACGCCAATGCCATTCTGAAAGAGCTTCACTTTCTCTAACTTCAAAATCACACCTTTCATTGTTTGCATAACTGCATTTGCAGGAAAGTTTATTCTTTGGATGTTGTTGGTGTAATCCCAGATGAGCTCTGGACTTTGACTTTCCTCTTCGATCTGTATGCTTTCTAATTAGCACAGCCATTGATTAGTTTGTGTAATTTGCTAAATGCTCAAGCTGTCATTTTTAAGGTTCCTCCATTTTCTTACAGGAATTTGGCTCAGAATTACTTGACAGGACCTCTCTCTGCATCCATTGGAAATCTGACTAGCATGCAATACTTGTGAGGCCATCTGAATATTATTTGAGAAACTGATTCCACCCATCATAAATTTTGTTTTTGTTCTTTTTAATTTGTGGTGTTCATGATGATTATCTCAATTTTAATTTTAATTTCTAGGACCCTTGGAATTAATGCATTATCAGGCGAGCTACCGAAGGAACTTGGAAATCTCACTGATTTGAGAACATTGTAAGTTTTATTGTTTTTGTGTTCTGCATACGAAAATATTCCCCTGGCACACAGTCTACCATTACCCTACAAAATTGGACATGAAGTGAACCCCTGCCATCTGAGCTACAAAATTAGTGTCTTTATGCTCAATTCAAGCATGTACCTGCTGTCTTATAATTGGTTCCTGTACTTAATCTTGATTATCTGAACCTCTAAAAGACAATATTCATGGAAATTTTTTGATTGATGACTTGTCAATTTTGTAGCGCTATTGGAGCAAACAACTTTTCTGGTCCTCTGCCATCTGAGCTAGGGAGTTTATCAAAACTAAAAGAGATGTAAGTTTGATATGCTGTTCATTTCCTTTTTCTGTATGCAGTGCAAAATTCCAAGAATCTTTTCAGGATATGGTAGCAGGACTTGGAATTTTTTTGCACAATGTGAATATTTTCTACCAAGACAAGGTTCTCTGGACTCAACAGGGCCTCTTCATTTATAAAAGCAAAAACCTTTTTCCACCCAAATGTTCATTTTGCCAAGTTAAAGTGAATGTATAACAATAGAATCGTCATAATGTGGTATGATACCTCCATTACTTAGAGATGGGGATATCATTTCTTTTGATATCTCAGTTACTTTATTACAATATTCTATTGTTAGTTTTCCACATTCATCTGTTCTTTACTAATGACTTAGCATCATATTAACTCTCGATTGATAAAAGACGTACAATAGGAATAAATTTATGATATTTCATTATTGTTTACCTTGGCAGTTACTTTGATAGTTCTGGAGTTAGTGGCGAAATTCCATCAACATTTGCTAATCTGCAAAACTTGGAAACAGTGTAAGAACTTAAAAAAATTGTTTATTTTCTCCGGATAAAAAAGCTTTTATTAATAATAGGAAAAATTATTACTTTAGTATATATTAGAGGAATTCATTTGTTTGTTGCAGTTGGGCATCGGACACTGAACTGACTGGCAGGATACCTGACTTCATAGGAAATTGGTCAAAGCTTTCTGTCTTGTAAGACAATCTAAATTAGTGCTTTTCTATTTCCATGCAGTTGCATTTAAGTGATAATAGGTTAAGTCTTCAGTTAGATTTAGTAAGCTCAATGTTTTTTTTGAGAAAAATCAATCACTTCTATATTTCACTAATTCTTAGCGAAATATTTTCTTAGGAGGTTTCAAGGAAACTCTTTTGAAGGTCCTATACCAGTTACATTTTCCAAGCTGACTTCTCTGACAGAGCTGTGAGTACCTAGTTCTTCTCATCACTTTTTGGTTATTTATGAGTATATAAAGCTAACTATCTCATGTTTGATACGACAATAGGCGAATTAGTGATTTATCCAATGTCAACGGTAGCTCATCTCTTGGATTTATTAAGGATATGAAGTCTCTCAGTATTTTGTAAGGAGAATCTTTCTTGCTTACGTTTGAATCTATTATAAATTTATACAACTAGATCATACTTCTATTTTCTAGTTTGTTTTCCTTCTGAATCTAATATGATAACTTGGTTGCATATCCTGCAGAGTGCTGAGGAACAACAATATTTCTGATTCAATTCCTTCCAACATTGGAGAATTACCAAAGTTTGTCTCAGCTGTAAGTTTTTTTTGGTGATGGGTGAGCATACATTGGAAAACCCAAGGTGCTCAACCTTGAACTTTTTTTTTTTTTTGGGTACTGTCGTGTACCATATCCTAAATGCAACCTTTTCCTCTCATATAAAATAATTGAATTTAATATATTTGAGGTTTACTAATATTACCATGAGGGTATTCAATTTTACCAGTTTTCATTCATCAACATGATGGTTCTTGTTTTATAAGAATTTTAAGGACTAGCTGCTTTTGTCTTAATGGACATAACTGAGTTATTCTTTTTTCGCCCCAGGGATTTGAGCTTCAACAATTTAACTGGACAGATACCAGACTCGCTGTTTAACTTGAGTTCGCTCTCTATTCTGTAATATATCTTTCCCTCATAATTATTTTATACTCCTTCTGAATGTAAGCTTAAAGTATTGAGGCTTGTATTTCTGTCTTCATAATTAGGTTTCTTGGAAACAATAAGTTGAACGGTACCCTGCCTGAATCTAAAAGTCCGTCTCTTCTCAACATGTAAGTATATCAGCCTATTTGCTTTGAGCATCACTGTAATGCATTAAACTGGAGTTTTCTTTATGTCTACATTTGATAAAGTCATGTCTGTCTCGATGAATGGAATGCACTTACTTTGGGTTTATCTGAACTGTACAGTATCAGCTTCTACATGAACTTGAAGGATTTTGAATGCCCAACTTTTCTTCTTCCAAGTTTTTTTTTAGTGAACCTCTACTAGATGCTAAAGGTCGACTTTGAGTTGGAGATTTATACTAAATACCTAGAACTAAGCAAACAACTTCAGGGAAGTACAGATTTATATGCAATAAGCTACAATAAGTCGTGAACAAATTTTGCTTACCACTAGAGTCATTTCACCTAGGCTACTTTGTAACAATTTTAGTAATCTCAAATTGTTTTGAAGTTTTTCTTCCAGCAAGTTGATTTGGAGACCATTCCTAGACTTGCAGTCTTTTCTGTCAGTCATATTTTTTGTCCTCAAGACATGGATACCCATTCTTGCAAAGCAAAGTATTTTTAGGTTCATGAGGAAACACAGAGAAGTTGAGGTTTTATATTCAAATTAATATGCAGTATATATCACAATATATGTATGAAAATAATGATCACAGTATCGTTATGTTAATTGTATGAACTATGTATTTGATGTTTTTCTCATGATATGCATGCAGAGATTTATCTTACAATAATCTACTGGGGAGCTTTCCTTCATGGGTCAACGAACAGAAGTTACAGCTGTACGTTCTTGATATTTCACTATATACTTGGCCTTTTCTATTTCTATATAAATTTTTTCTTTTAGCTAAAAGGTTTTTAGTTTAATAACTTTGTTTACTCTTCGTATATAGCAATTGCCAGGTCTTTAGTGCCATTCTCTCCAACAGCCCTACAGATTTTGTTTTTGCAGGATGGGCTTGCTTTCACAATTTAGTTGAAACTAACACTGCAAGTTTTTTGCGTGTACATTGTTTGCAGTAATTTAGTCGCCAACAACTTCAGCATAGAAAGTTCAAACAGCAGGTGATTCTTTGGATCTGCTTCACACTGAGTGTTTTGAACATTTTTTATAATGGATGTGTCAGTTGCATGTCACTTTTAGAATGTATATGTGTCATTGTTTGGTTCTTAAGTATGGTAGTTGAAGTTACTAGTGTAACGCCAGTGTCTCAGGCTTCATCTGAATGGGTGCACTACTAACTTGGATCCTGAATCGAATCCCTCGTCAGTTCTGTCCTCAGGATCCTGCTATCACATTACAAGGTCAATCTAATAATGGGACCTAAAACGGTTAGGTGGCAACTTTTACCAAAACGGACCATTATGTCATATTGTAGCTCGTTTACTGAATCCTCATGTCATGGAAAGCACCTAGAATTCTGGAGTTAGGAAAATCATTTGTCTTCTCACTTGAAGATAATTTCCTATTATTAGGGCAGTTGTATTTAATTACAATTAGTCATTAGGTGCTCAAATAACCATTTTAGTTCTTATCTCTTTTCTGTTCCTTTTTGTCTTTTTTCCCTAGGTGGATGGCTGGGGACTGAGAGAGTTTATTTCTTGTTATCCAACAAATAATTGACATATTCTAAGTGTTTTTTTTCTTCTGTTTTTGTTTTTTTTATGTATTTCAGTGCTCTACCTTCAGGGTTGAATTGCCTTCAACAGAACTTTCCTTGCAATCGTGGCACTGGACTCTGTAAGTATAGTCAGAGCTTAGCTTCTTTCTGTGGTTATTGGAGTAGAATCCCTCCAAGCAGGATATGTATTAGAATGAAATTTTGCTAAAATGTATCACCAATCAAGGATCACATTATTTGGTAGTAATATGACCAGGAGTGTACATCATAAGAAAAGAAAATGGAGAAGATTAATAGCAAAAAATAAGGGCGCATCCCATAGAGGCGTCATGCCATAAATCTGATAAGATTGCCCAATTATGTTCGAAATAAATCATTATTTAGATTGGAGGCAATTTTCTCGTCATGCCAGAAGTGTTGCTCTGTGAAATCTGATTCTTAAGATTGCCCAATTATGTAAAAATGTTAGAAGAATTAGGACTGAATCAGATCTTTCTGAGGATCCAATCGGGTGTAGGACCGACATTGGGCAGTGTCGTTTGTTAACTTATATTTTGTTTTTAAGTTTGTGATTTACATGGAGAATAAGTATGCCTGTACAAACTATTATCCTTTTATTGCCTGAATATGAACATACTGTGATATGTACCTCTTTTGTATCTTTATGCAGATTATAACTTGGGGATTAAATGTGGTGGTCCTCAGATTACATCTTCCAATGGTATTGTGTATGAGAATGAAAATCAGACCCTTGGTCCAGCTACATATTTTGTGACTGGCACAAACAGATGGGGAGTTAGCAATGTTGGATATTTCACTGCGACCAACAATCCTCAATATACAAGTTTCTCCTCATCTCAATTCAAAAATACTTTAGATTCTGAGATATTCCAGACTGCAAGGCTTTCAGCTTCATCACTTAGATACTATGGCTTGGGGCTTGAGAACGGTAACTACACTGTGACCCTTGAATTTGCAGAAACAGCTATCCTAGATTCTACTACATGGAAAAGTCTTGGAAGACGTGTATTTGATATTTATATCCAGGTCTGTATCATCTCAAGGAAACTTTTTGCTTGTTTGAATTCATAAAGTTGAAAATTATTTGGTCGTGACTCATGGTTTCAAAGAAAACATTTTAACCGAAGCAATTACTTTAAGTGTGTATAACAAATTTAATAACCCCGTTTCATCTCTCTCTCTCTCTCTGTCTCTGTCTCTGTCTCTCTCTCTCTGTTTTCAGGGAAACCTGTTTCTAAAGGATTTTGATATACGGAAGGAGGCAGGTGCATCTTTCCAAGCCGTACAGAAGGAGTACACGGCTCATGTTTCAGAGAACTACCTAGAAATTCATCTCTTTTGGGCTGGAAAGGGGACTTGCTGCATACCTGGGCAGGGTACATATGGACCTGTTATTTCAGCCATCAGTGCTACACCAGGTAATATGATATTCAAATTTCAGATAAGATTTAGGAATTTAGCTTCTAATGTTTTCCCAAAGTGGTGCCATGCTGTTGACTACAGAGCTTGTCTACAGATTTCATACCTACTGTCAGTAACAACCCCCCAACTAGTAAGAAGAATAGGACTGGGCTGATTGTAGGAATTGTTGTTGGTGGTGGAGTTTTAATTCTGATGATGGCCACTTTCTATATTTTCCAAAGAAGAAAAAGGACTAACACAATGGACGATGAAGGTAAATTGTTACTTCTATGGTTTATCAATGCAAGTTTGACTTCTCAAAAGGTGTCTGACGATTGTGTAGAAACTGATTTTCCCTTAGTCATTCATATGATCATTATACAATATATATATATATATATATAATATATATAATTGATGCAAGAGAAAAAATATATTCTACTTTAGGCATCAATTGGTATTAGAGCATCCTTTGGTCTATCACTTTGTAGTCAAAAAATTTAAACTTTAACTCTTGTCTTCTAAATGTGATTCAATATTGTCGTTGGGCGAGCCACCTGCGCTTCCCATACTTGACAAAGAATGAGCTGCATTTTTGGGTGGCCCCTCACATGTTCCAAAAAACATTAATGAAAAAATATCCATGAGTGTTTATAAGTAAATCCCTTTTACATGTTCCTCTCTGTAAAGCTTATAAGCCACTAAAGCAGATGCAAACTTGAAAAAAAAAATGCAAAAAGAAGCAAACTTATTGCTGGATAAACAGGCTCACAAATATAACAGTTGTTATGCTAAATTTGCAGAGCTGTTAGGGATAGATATCGGGCCACTCACTTTCAGCTTTTCGGAACTGAAGTCAGCTACAAATGACTTTAATCCAGCTAATAAGCTTGGGGAGGGAGGATTTGGACCTGTCTATAAGGTAAGTTATTATTCTAAACGACATGTGGCTGCACCCATGTTAGTGCCTCAGTTTTTACTAATTGATACAAGCATAGAACTGTGACGTCTATCACGCCTTTTAGCAAGCATCATACGTTTTCATCCTCTTTTCTGATTTTGTTTTTCTAAAATTTTCTTCTTATGTCCCTGTTAAAAATGGTTGCCATACTTTTTATGGGCTGGCACTGGCAGCAGTGTACTTCTTACCATGAGACCATGTGTCGTGATTGGTAAGATGCCAGCCGTTGCAATTCCAGTGAAAGAAATTAACCTTATATGTAGAAGTGTGTATGCCTGTCCAAACCATCAAACTCATTCGCTGCTGAAGTTTCATTTTCACTCAAGGATATTGATAATATATTATTTTCTCTAAACATTAATGAATTTTGTAAACAGGGAGCACTTAATGATGGAAGAGTAATTGCTGTGAAGCAATTGTCTGCAGCATCCCATCAAGGAAAGAACCAGTTTGTAACTGAGATTGCCACTATCTCTGCTGTGCAACACAATAACCTAGTGGATTTGTACGGATTCTGCGTTGAGGGACATAAGCGACTCCTTGTTTATGAGTATCTAGAGAACAACAGTCTTGATCAAGCATTATTTGGTATGAGAATAACATTATTACTGTTTCATGTAGAATATAAAAGATTATAAAGATTTATAATAATGTCTTGTATAAAGCAGGAAAAAGAAGTTTGAATCTTGATTGGTCAACACGTTTTGACATATGCTTGGGCGTCGCAAGAGGTTTAACTTATCTTCATGAGGAATCAAGGGTTCGGATTGTGCACAGAGATGTGAAGGCCAGTAATATCCTGCTTGACTCTAATCTCATCCCCAAAATATCAGATTTTGGTTTAGCCAAGCTTTATGATGATAAAAAGACCCACATCAGTACCCGGGTTGCAGGAACAATGTAAGCTCTTAGCTCTTAAAGATTCAGTTACCTTACTTATGTTTTCAAATATAGCTCTTCATTTCCTGTTGTCTTATAAATATGTTATGTTGACAAGTAGTACACATTATTGTCAATGATGCAGTGGGTATCTTGCCCCAGAATATGCCATGCGTGGACACCTTACAGAGAAGAGTGATGTCTTTGCGTTTGGTGTTGTGGCTCTAGAAACTGTCAGTGGTAGGCCAAATTCTGACCCGAGTTTGGATGAAGAAAAGATTTATCTTCTTGAATGGGTAAGAAATTGTCATTTCTAACGCTTTTTGGACCAATACAGCTCACTCCATTTCTTAATGCACTTTCATGGTCTTACTTCTTAGGCTTGGTACTTGCATGAAACCAAACGTGAAGTTGAACTAGTGGACTCCAGATTATCCGATTCAACGAGGAAGAAGTAAAACGAGTAATTGCTATAGCATTTTTGTGCACTCAAGCATCACCATTGCTACGACCATCGATGTCCCGTGTGGTGGGAATGCTTTCAGGAGATATCGAAGTGGCGACTGTAACCTCAAAGCCTGGTTACTTGACTGACTGGAAATTTGATGACATAAGTGGAATAAACAGTACGACTATCGATATGTCAACTAAAGGAACTGATTCTAGCGTTTACAACTCATCGGCAAGTACAACCGTGGTGGGGGATACAAGTCAATTACCTGCAAAGGCCACTCAACCCATAATTTACAATACTGTTAGCAATGGCAGGTGAGAATTTTGATGGACTTGAATAAAGAGGTACAGCTCTAGTGATTGCGTTTCTCTTTTTATTGTTTTTCTTGGGAGAGGGAGGAATGTATATACACATAATTTTTAATTCTTGTTCCTATATGTAATTATGTGTAAAACAAATTTCTTATTTATTGTCTTTATATCTTATTCTTTATGTTTTTCGGTTGGACTTTTTCTTAGATTGATTGTGATGTTTGGAACCTTTTCTATTGCTAAGATAAATTGGAGCTTTGCATTTTCAAAAATCAACAGAATAAGAGGCACTTTCAAATTCACAAGAGAGAGATTCCATCCTTCAAAATTCCAGCATATCCCTTTTTGGTAGATATGGAGAAAGCTCCAAGAATCAAAAAGGCATTTTGGGGACAGCAACGGCCAATTTTCCAAATTTCCTAAAAAAAAACGAAAGGAATGTCTTGTTTCTGAACCGCATTGTTTATGTGGCTTATTATTAATACTAATGACTTTTTCCAAGCAATCATTGAAGGTGAAATCAAGGACGAAACAAAGAGAACTATAAACACAGTACAAGACAAGGGCAATAAACCCTGGTCTGGACAAGACAGAGATTCCATATGAGTTATTAGGGCACACGTGAATGTGATGCATCATGCATATGCATGGACACCCAGCTGGACATGACATAGACATTGAGACAACAGTCCAAGGCCCACTGTATTTATGCATATGATGATAAATTTAGGTAGACAGTGATAAGCCATTTAAGCTAGGGTAGCTAGTCCAACAAATGCAATAAACTTATTAATGATCATGTTCCCAGAAATCCCAAAATTAATCACTACTGAAGCTATACATAAGCATCAACATTATCAATTTATCATAATTTCCCTTACAAATATTTTTTCAACGATCCAAATTATCTATTTTTTAAGCCTGCATTCATAGATCATCCTTGTAAAAAATTAGACAATGAACACGGTGTTTCAAAAAAATACTAAAATTTCAATAATTCAATTGAGTAGTCAAATGATATCGGATTCAAGTAATTTTTTGTAGAGATGATCTTTGTATGAATATCTACAAAATAGACGGTTTGAAATTAGTAAAATACAATGCTAAATGGGCTCTACAAGAGGTGTTTCTCAAATAAGCTTATTTAAAGGATCTCTCAATAGAAGCTCTATATATACATATATATACACTCATAATTTCAGAAGTTATGGCCTCCGAGATACTCTCTCTCTCCAACATAAGAAACCATGTCAAATGAGTTAAGAACTCCACTAACTCAAAGCAGAGGATCCAGCTTCTTGAAAGCTTGCTTTAATGGAACAAATGCTTTCCTGGGTGAGTAGTTTATTTAAATTTGTTTCACTCTCATGTTATTGTGTTTCTATTTTGGAGGACTATTACAATTTATTTACCCTTGTTTGATTAATTTTTCAGGTGCTGGTCTTGTAACACTTCCTTATGCCCTCTCAAGGGGAGGGTGGCTAAGCTTGGTGCTCTTGTTTCTAATTTCCATTATCACCTTCTACACAGCCATCTTGCTAAAGAAATGCATGGATTCTGATCCATCAATTACGAGCTACCTTGACATTGCTGAGCGTGCCTTTGGTAAAACGGCCAGAATCATAGTCTTAATTATTTTGAGCACAGAATTGTATCTGGTTGCCGTAGGCCTCATAATATTAGAAAGTGATAGCTTGTATAAGCTGTTTCCGAAATTCGGGATCAAGCTCGGGTCGTTGTTAATCTGTGGTAGACAGTCATTTGTGTTAATTACAGCTTTGATCATCTTGCCCACAATGCTGATCACTGAGATGAGTATATTGTCCTATGTTTCGGCCACTGGGGTGTTCTGTTGCCTTATCATTGTTGGTTCCATTGTGTGTGTTGGTGCATTTGGAGGTGTTGGGTATCATGCCAGTGGAGACTTGTTAAATGCGGGGGGCCTTCCCACCGCTGTGAGCTTGTATATTTTTTGCTTTGCAGGACATGCAATCATCCCTTCAATATACATTTCTATGCGAGATAAAAATCAGTTCAGCAAGGTATGCAGGATATAGACAAAATAATTTCCAGTATGAAACAGAGATTAAAAATATGTATGTGTTATGTATGTATATGGATGTAAAGATAAGGAATTCGCAAAATTTATGGGCATGGAAGGGGTTTCGGTAGTTAATCCAAATTCCAGTTGGTGATTAGTGCGATGAGGGTTTGATTTTGAGCCATCCTTCGATTTCAAAACTAGAACAGAACCCCATTGAGCCAAACAAAAGGACTGTGGAAGTCTTTGCAAAATTTGCGTATGTCTACTTTAAAATCGGCCTATATAGTGTAATGTTCTTTTGTTAGACGAATGTTAATGTAGTGCGCATAAAGATTTGATGATATGATAGGCATTTTACTTCAATTACTTTTAATAACCTAATCCTTTGTTGATTGATATGCAGGTTGTGTTCTTTAGCTTTCTACTCATAACCATCACTTGCATGGTAACCGCAGTCACGGGCTATCTCATGTATGGAGATGGTGTCGAATCGCAGATCACTTTGAATCTACCAACAACAGAAGTGAGTGCAAGAGTTGCAATATACACCATTCTACTTATTCCAATCGCGAGATATGCGTTGATGGTAACCCCCGTAGCTAATGCCATTGAAGGTGGACTTTCAGAAGATTACAAGAATTGGAGATCTGTTAAACTGCTTATAAGGATGGCATTGCTAGTCAGCTCCACAGCGGTAGCCTATGTTTTCCCCTACTATGAGACCCTCATGGCGATTGTCGGCTCGCTATTTACTGTTTCGGTTTCCTTCGTTCTCCCCTGCATGTGCTATCTCAAGCTTTCTGCTTGCTATAGGAGCTGGAACTACAAGCTATTAGGCAGTGTAGGAATAATTGCATTTGGAACTTTAGTAGGTGTCTTAGGGACTTACTCATCGATTGCAGAACTTGTTCAAGAGTATTGAATAATTGTATTGAACTTCAGTCTACCAAGAAATTGTCACACTTACACATTTTAGCATTGAAAATATAATATATCACACTACAATAATCCATCACATGGCTTACATGAATAATGAGCACAATCTAGCATGGTCTCATCAAATGACTATGAACCTGGTGGGTGGTGGATAAAGATGAGATTTCTTGACTTACGAGAATATACAATTAGTTTCTCATCATCTCAATTCAAAAGTATCCTTAGATTTCTGGTTTCTGAACTGCATTATTTATTTATTATAAATGTGGGTTTTTATCACTAGTGTCCGTGAATTTTTTCAAAGTTTTTATTTTAGTTTTCAAAATTCTCAAATAAATCAATGTGGTCCTTCATCTAATAAAATTTCATCACGTGACCAACTTATTGTATTTTCATCAAATATCTCATCCACCTAAAATACCGACATTAAATGGGTATTTCCATCAAAACCCTGTAAATATTAATGGCTTTTCCAAGCAATCAATGAGGTGAATTCAAGGAAGATACAGAGAGAACATAAACTACAAACCCTAGTCTGGACCAGACAGAGGCTTGTATACCTTGTGCCTACGTGTTTCCCATTGCTTGAATATGGTTACCATTATTGCTCTCTCTGTCGTTTCCTCCTAATTCAACTACTCTGAAATGGTTAGTTTCCTTTTGGGATTTGAGTAGATTGCAGATGCAGCATTCAGCAAAGAAAATACCATACTCTCCAATTAGGATTGGCTGCTTTCAAGCTGAATGAACTGATCCCAGCAAGTACAAAAGTAAACTTGGAAAAGTTCAGGCTAAAACCAAAGTATACAGTCTAGCAAAAGAGAACTCTTCCTAAAAACAAAGCTAACTCTAACAAGGCTTGTAACTCAAGTGATTAAAAGTATTTACCTTTACACCCGAGGTGCTACGTTTGAATATCATTTGTATGAAAAATGAAAAAGGAAAAAGCAACCCCATTAAGCAATAATTGATGATGGGCTAGGCTAGAAGCCATTCGGTCCCCATTTTACCTATCCCCTCTCTGTCCCCTATATAATTGCATGACGCCTGTCCATTTACTCAACTCCTCATATAACAGAGTTAACTTCTAATAAAATTAAAATAGAAAACTAAAAATTCAGGAAAAAGGAAAAAAGAAAACCCAACAGCCATAACTAATCCTTGTGGCTTGGGCACCCTGCCGTTGCATATTGCAACCCCAGTAGCTGGTGGTATATTGAGCCGACAATCGCCGCGATAGTAATCCCAGTAGCTGATGCCATTGAAAGTGGACTTTCAGAAAGACTACAAAAATTGGAGACCTGTTAAACTGCTTATACGGATGGCATTACTGGTCATCTCCACTATGATAGCCTATGTCTTCCCCTACTATGAGACCCTCACGGCGATTGTCGGCTCAATATTTACTGTTTCGGTTTCGTTCATTATCCCATGCATGTGCTATCTCAAGCTTTCTGCTTGCTATAGGAGCTGGAACTGCGAACTATTAGGCATTGTAGGACTAATTGTATTTGGAGCTTTAGCAGGTGTCTTAGGGACTTATTCATCTATTGCAGAATTTGCTATAGGAGCTGGAAGTACAAGCTATTAGGCATAGTAGGACTAATTGTATTTGGAACTTTAGCAGGTGCCTTTGGGACTTATTCATCTATATTTCAATTGGGTACTAGCTAGAACGTAATGGTTAAGTACCGATTGATTCACTTGCTTATCAATTTGGGCAAAGTTTGGTTTCTCTCAAGGTTTCCATTGAGTTGTGCTCTTATTTGGAAGCCTCATATTCATCCTTGGATCTGTGGTGATTTTTTATTGCATTGCAATGAATTAAGATTTGGGCTTCCCTGTGCAGATGAATTTTGTTTGCACTCATATTTATGGGAAGGTAATTGTGTCGCATGTATGTTAACAAATTTTGGTGATGATAATCCTGCCTATTACTGGTGGGATTCCTTACCTTCGTGGGCTCTACCGCTTATGGTAAAGATTTAGTGAGTTTTTCCATGTTTCGCTTTCGTTGATTTTGTGTGTTTAGTTTGATCCCATCCTTGGAGTTGGTTTTGTTGAGTTTGGTAAGTTATACTCTGTTGTTTACTTCTTCTTTTTAATAATTTTCTCCTCGCAGGTTCCAATAAAAAAAAAAATAGACCAGATGTGATGCTTCAACTTGTTTGACTTGTTGGCCATCAAACTTGAAGTGTTTGCTGAGGCATTTTGCCTCTTTTAAAGCATTGAGGTTAATTTTAAAATGGGATCAAACTAATTAATGATCGTCAATCACAGTAATCTTATAATGAATCCAAGAACAACAAACAAATTATAACGAACATGCCAAGGCCAACAACATAAGCAGTCATCCAAATTTGCTTCATAACTACGTCATTGTAAATTCCTCAAATTACAAATAAGCAGAACAAAACATTCTGCAGTCATTTTGCTTCCAATTTATCCCACCACCAATTCTTTGACAGAATCCAAAATCTTCTGGCAAAACCCATCCAACCCAAAATAGAACATGAATCTAAGAACCAACCAATCCAATCCCAAAATCTACCCCATTTGTCAAACTCCTAGTTACACAAAATAGCCCTTGTGATAACAAGCACAAAGCAAGACATGGTGAAGAAAAACAAAGTTACAAAGTCCCTAGCAGACCACTTCCTCACCTCTTTAGCTTCAACTCTCAAACTCTTGGCCCTCCTAAGTGCATCAACTTCCTTCAACAAATCAAATTCCAAACCCTTCTTCTTCAACTCCTCGATGCACTTACCAAGAAGATTTTTATCCTCTTTTTCTCTCTCCAGAAGCTTCTCCAAGTGACCTTCCATGTCAGTCTTGTACCTTATGGCCCAAATGATCCCCAGAGAGAAGCAGAGAGAACAGAGTGACGGGATCCAAGACCGGCGGCACGCGAACCCATGTGGGTCCCTCGAGGAGGAACTGAAGAGAAGGATGAGAGCTGTGGAGTGGAAGAGGAAGAAGAATATGAAGAGCATTGTGATCTCTTTGCGAATGGAGTCGATTTGGTTCTCTTTCAGGGAGACCCTGTTGAGGATTAGCTCTTCTTCTTTCAGCCATTGCTTAAGCAGAAGCTTGTGGCTTGGAGACTCTGCGATTTGGTGAAGAGGGTGCCATGATTTTGGCTCCATGATTGACTGGTTTGCGTTCTCGTCGGCCATGGATTTGTATAGATAAAGAGAGTGAGAGTTGGGGCTGAGTTGTGTTTTTTTTGAAACGGTCGCGAGGTTTTCTAGTCTTATAACGGTCGAACTTTGAATAATTTGAATGCTGTATTCCAAAATTGCCCCTAGAGTATGCAGGTATTCACGAGATCGCGAGCTGTTGTAACGGCTAGGAATTTTTCCGATTATCAGACATATGACGTCTGAAATTCCATGTTTGTCCCCTTGGAGTGGCAAGCTCCAACGGTCATTATGAATTAAATAAGTGCCCTAATATTCTTTGCATGTTATTATTATTATTATTATTTTTTAAGGTTATCTCGAATAACATTCATGTTGTGAAAACTTAAATACAAGTAGCTTGATATGATCATAAAATTTTGTCTGAAAATAAAGAAAATTTTCATTTTCAAATAAGGAGCCATGGAAAATTCATTAGTCATGCTGAGTACTTAGATTCTCTCCTTGACAAAATTGTTTTGGTATTAAAATATCTCCCATCTATCTAACCATTGAAAGTTGTTAAATGATACGTCAACAGATTACTTCATTGGGATTCCAAAATATCTCTTTTACCACAATTAACGATGATTTTTGTATGTATCTGTGAATCTATCTCTCTCATCACGTGACTTATTAAAGAGCGTGTATAACCAATAACACCCAAAAATCTCTTCAGTTGAGAATAAGGCGTTCGCGGGTATGCCATATTGCTCATGTAGCAAAGGTTTTTATTTGTTTCAACCCAAGAAATGGTATGATTGAAGTCAAACTTTGATCATGCCGGTAGTAAAATGATACTCACCAGAGATAGACTCTAGTGGCTCACCTGGGACAACCCACACCAAATAGTGACCCATTGGTGAGGTCCATAAAGCCAGTCTCAAAAGTATGGGGCCTTCTATAATGACAAATTCCAAAACTGCAAGTTCCCAATCAAATCTAGCAAATGGGTTTGAAGTGGAGCCCAGAATAGAGATGTATTAAGCAAATCATATATTATAATTGATATACAATATTTTCCTTTTGGAACCGACAATAATTTTACTAACTGAAGCCCCCAAAAGAACTACAATTTACTTGTGTATGATTGTTACATAAGATTTCATGGTTGACATGACGATTTTAGATCTTCTAATCAATATCATCTCACCGGTCTCGAAAATCATTGTAATATGAGCGATTTGAATGATTATATGCAGAGGTCTCCTGAAACTGCAGACGAACCAAGTTCCTGCCTTCTTGCTTACAAGCCAAAGCTGCCAGTTCATGAAAGATTTTGGCTTTCTCTATGGCCAAGAACACATAAAGTGAAGCCAAAAGAATTACAGCAAGAATAAGTAGATATCTAGATGCATTGAAGAAAATGCTATAGGCAGCTAAAGAGAAATAATACATAGAGCCTGCCTTTTGCTTGGAGAAGGAGAGAGAGAGAGAAATGCCTGAGAAAATATGTTCTGTGCACTAAGGTTGATATAGTGGAAGATGTTATATAATTTGTTAACGAAACGCAAACCCCAAAAGTTGACAGGCAACAAGTGTGAGGCTGCCCCTATAAGGCATTGATTTAAGGGAGTGATTTGTGGTCACACAATTGACTTCTCATCACCAGGCAGTTGGACCTTAGGCTATCAAATTAAGTTTCAAGTTAACTAGGATATGTTGCAGCTCCATAGCCATACAATATAATACCATATTTATATGGTTATTTGTCAATTTTTATATTACCAAATTTATTATCATCAATCCTTAATTGGGTGTCCAATTTTCATACGCAAACTCTAAGGTGGGTGTTTGGTTGTGGAATGGACTGGAATGAGAAAAGGAGTTTGTTTGGTTTGAAAATTTGAATCTGAGTTTAGAATCAAACTTGTGGGACTTCATATTCTTCAACAGGGTCCTAGCTGCCAAGTTTAGAATCAAAGTGTAGGTCTCTGGTCCCAACACCCGGGTTGGGGAGTCGGGGACTTATATGCCTGAGAAAATGTATCATTAAGTTCTTCCTCTTATAAACCAATGGAACATGGAGAAGGTTAGTGTAAATAAGTTACAAAAGGAAAACACCATGTACATGAGTTTTTTGCTAAAACATTTTTCTTGTTTATTATATATATCTCGTGAAGTACATAAGAGTGTTGACTGTTAGCACTTCATTTTAAGTTTCCTATGATCAGATTACAACTTGCATATACACAGCTAAGCACATTTTTCCCTATATTTCCTAACCATAAACATCCTGTCAATGCCCCATATCAACTGCATTTCTATTTCATCAAATAAAAAGCCTGGTAAAGAAAAGAACTTTTCTCTGTCAACCTCCTTTCTTACCTCTGAGTTTATTTACTACATGCTATAGTTACACCTGATAAAACATTCCCACTTCAAGCAGTGAGGTATGTGGAACTCCAAGTGCAATTGCTGGACGCCTGCAATTCCGTCTCAGAAAACCATAGACAATGTTAATGGCAAACTTCTTCAGGAATGGTGATACCCCACTTGCCACAATATAAGGATTGCCCATCATGTAGGCCACGCCACCAGCTTCCCGTGCCTCCATGAGTTTCTTCATTTCCTGACAGGATCCCAAACTTTGAAACCCTGTGTTACTCCACTGCTCACCACTGCCCCCACTAACCTCCTTCCTCTGCTGCTCAGCAATGTCATGACAAACCTCGTTTCCCACTGCAGCAGATATATGGTTTGGTGACTGCCCTCTAACTGTCATGTCTTCAATAGTACTCTCCTGTTTCAAAAACTCTGCCACCTTTTCAATCAGTTGGGTTTCAAAGTTGTAGCAATCTCTCACTTCCTTGTATCCATACCTGATTCATAACAGCATTAAAGAATTTCAAGAACTATTCTTGATTCAGAATATTTAAGAATCAAAATTCAGTTTCATGCAAAACATGATGAAGTTCAGCTTCATACCACAAAAACTTTATGGAAAGTACCTTACAATACACCGGAAAATGGATAACTCTGGTGGGCCAATTCGGTTTACATGAAAACGCTCAACAACTGGAACTTTTGGAACCATCAAAGACTTAAGGGTCACAAAGATGAGAGTATGATGAAATGCAGGGAAGTTTGTGACAAAATGTGCAAACATTGGAGGTAGTCCAAAGGCAACATTAGAGTAAAGTAGGCAGATTCCAGGGACCCTTGCTATACCTGGCTTGGCCCAAGGCTTAGAAGCCTGTCCAATGATACCTTGTTTTCCAGCTCAAATGCATCTTTCTTCATGGTCCCATAATTCCAGATAGACATCAAAGACACGATTACAAGAGCGAATAGAAGGGGAAGCCAGCCTCCATGATGTACTTTACCAAGACAGGCAGAAATATAGAGTAGTTCTAGAGATCCGAAGACTACGAAAAACAAGACTGCCAGAAGAACATTTTTCTTCCAAACCGTGCTAATAATTAAAAACATCAAGCAGGTTGTGATGAACATCACTGTCACTCCAGCAAGCCCTGAACATGCAACATGGCGTAAAAATGCTTATTTCAGAAACGCAAAACTGCAGAGAGAGAGAGAGAGAGAGAGAGAGAGTACAAACCATATGCGTTGCCTATCATACGAGTGTCTCTGAACCCAATAACCACAGCAAGACATGACATCATCAACATCCAATTCACCTCAGGTATGTATATCTGCCCATGTATCTGATTTGATGTATGTTTGATCTTCACACGTGGGAAGCACCTCAGTGCCCTGCACTGACTGACTATTGAGAAGGTAGCTGAAATTATTGCTTGACTTCCCACCACAGAAGCAAGAGTTGCGATAATAAGTACCGGCCAAAACATAACCTCTGAATAGCAAAAAGAGATCAGATGAAATCCAAAACTGGTACAACAATGCACACAGATTGACACTTCTAAAGATTCAGAAGCTACAATAAAGGTTTACTACACAGTAAAAAGCTAATGATATAATGGATATTAAAAATAATCGCCCAATACTTTAAAGCCTGCTATACCCAAGAATAATGACATGCCTTAAATTGGAAGTGGAAGCTAAACTTGTCGAAATCATTGCTTTTGAGAATTGAAATTTAGTTCCCTAATAAGAAGAATGGCTTTTCATTAAAACAACTAGCTGGTGCATTACACCAGAAAGATATATTAATCAAGCTTTACCAGGGATGGCCTTGTAAAAACTGGTACTAATATCCATTTTGTTCTTGGAGAGATAAGCAGCTTCTCCCATGTATGCCAGGACTAAGCAAGGATAAACAAGGCCTGTAAATGCAATCTGCCAGAAAAAAGAAAAAAAAAAGTCATAAATAAATGGCTAGAATGAAGAAAAACAGCTATACATGTGGTGGTACCGCTAGAAACAAGCAAGAGAAAATTGTCCATCAACCAAAAATCCTTAAAAGACAACTAAACAACTATTAAGCAGTTTTATGCTTCAAAGAGTCAAATTAAGATATGCGAATAAGCTACCCGGATAGAGAGTTTGGAAAAATGCCCAAGATCAGCAAACATTGCTTCTGTACCTGTCATAGACAAATATTATTTTAGCCTTAGAAATAAATATAGTAGGGCGACAGAGAACCTTTTTCCTATCAACCAACCTGTCAGACAAAGAACAACGCCTCCAAGGGAACTCCACCCAATTCTTCCAGTTTTTCTAAAGAAGTTATAAATATAGTAGGGTGACAGAGCACCTATAACACGAGGGTTCCAGCGGAAGATATTGTACATGCCTACCCCAGAAATGCATAGCAACCATATTAACATGATTGGAGCAAAAAGAAACCCAACTTTGTGTGTCCCATAATGCTGAAGAGCAAAAAGCCCGACCAAGATGATGCAAGCTATGAACACAGTATAATCTGCCATGTATGAACGTAAAATGCAATTAGAAAAGGTAGTTCTCCATAAAAATTGAGTGAAAATTATATTGCATGATATCAGACAATAAGTAATGCTGCGCAATATTCATTCACCTCAACTCAACTCCATGTATTGCCGATGCAAAAATCCTTATACAAGATTTAAATTTTCAAATTGACACCCATGACGTCGAAAGAATCACACAAAGAACATTTTATTTATCTATTTGTGATTCACTTACTCTCATGTAAATCCGGAGCTTTAATTCTGATTCCATAAACTGCAGAAAGAACTGCCAGCATATATAACAAAACCTCATTAGGTCAACATCAGTGACTGCAGAGAGAAACCATGAACTGGAAGATACTCCCATGTTCAATTGAAGAAAGGGTCAATCAGAAAGGCCAGAGAGATAATTTTGGAAATCATACCAGACATTGTTGGAGTAAGGATACCATCACCAATTATCATGCCAGTTCCTAGGAAAACTACAAGTAGCAATACTATTTGAGAACTCTTATGCTTCTCAAAGAATTCTTTTATGAGTAAGCTCATTCTTGTATCCTTGGTAGGTATTTCAGAACAGTAAGAAGATATACGTTCATGTGCAGGATGAACTGTGTTCAAAAGGCCCATTCTTGAGTGCCGGCATAGTGATGAATACAAAGCAAAAGTTCCACCTGTAAAACTAAAAGTGAATCTCAAACGTCCAACATGAACCAATTATAATCTCAAACCCAGATATGCTAAAGTTAACTGAGGTTACTGTAAGTACCTTCACCATTGTCATCTGCTCCTAACACAAATATAATGTACTTGCAAAGGGGATGAGAGTCAAAGTCCAGAAAACGATAGAAAGTACTCCAAGAATCTCATGATCGTCCTCATAAAGATGCAGATCACCTGAGAAAGTGCTCTTGTAGACATATATGGGGGATATGCTTAGATCCCCATAAACAATACCAAGGCTCTGATAAGCAAGGCATAGAGTTGTCTTGTACAGATTCTGCAAATAAAACAAGTAAGATAAGTGTTACTATGTTTGCAAATTTTAAAGTGAACTGAATTCCATTTACTAATATAACCAAGCAGAGGAAAAACCAATAAGAAAATAAATGCAGAACAGAATTTAGACAAAATGTGTGCTCTATAATGAGTTAATCCAGTCCACAACCATATTAAACTCTCTAGACCGACAATTGTGGATGTTGAAATCAACTCCAGGTATCCTGGAGTTCGGACACTGTGAGTTCTTCTCACATCCTTTGTCTTCAATGCAACCAAATGAATTGATGATGCTCAAACAGAAGGATCACTTAGTTAGAAGTGAAGAAGTACTAAACTAACAAGGTGAATAAAGGTAGATTGAATTCGTGAATTTAAGGATGAAAGCCTCTAAAAATTCTGGTTGATGCAGCACCAGTGAAAGAAAACTAAGAAGCCATGAAGGTGATTGACATGGGAAAACTCAACTTCGTTTTCTTGAATAGATAAAATATAATTTTACAAAACAATACATATAAGCACGACAAAAATTATTTAGCAACTGTCCCGAATCAGCTAACATACCCAAACAAATGGAAAAACATAAACTTTATATCACAGCCAAAAGTAACATGGAAAACGAGGAATTTCGGTGATTGTACGAACACAAATAACAAGTCAGATTCGTACAGGAATACAAAAATGACAATGAGATATAGTCTAAGTCGATAAGATCGATAGTCATAGACCAAAAGATAGTGATAAAATGAAAAGGAAAATGCATCTGTCGTTTGGTTGCTAAGAACATTCCGGAAGAAAACACATGATAAAGATTGAAAGTGTTTGAAATCAAAAACAACAAAACCCATTTTCCAAAAACAAAAAATGGTGACACAAGACTCAAAAATTTCACTCTTTCCTTTCCCATGTTGCTTACTTTACTTTCCCCGGAAACAAACACAGAAAGAAAGCAAAACAATGGGCATAGGAACATAACGAAACAGAGAAAGTAGTAACACTCACCGGTCGAAAACCCCGTAAAACAGAAGCCGACTCTGTGTCCATTTGCCTTGCCATTCAGGCCCCAATGCTCTTAGTCAATGGTAAGTTCAACACAGTGGTCTGGTACCACTAAATCTGTGTATATTGAAATGGGTTTTGTAACTGGTGAAGAAGAAGAGCACCCAAATGGAAAATAGTGGAAGATAGAAGCAGAACTTAAAGATCCGAACTCGGGTTTCAAAGTTTCTAGTGAAATTGTGCTCAATGAAGCCACTTACGGCAATAAACAGAAAGAGGGAGGGAGGGAAGAAGAGAAGGCAGTTATTAAGAATCGAACTTTCAAGGGATACGTGCGCAAGTTACAAGTTACGTGTCAAGAAAAGTCATGCCGCCTTTTCTTTCCTTTTTTTTTTTTTTTTTTGGTTATTGTTGACTGTTTGCTACAGATGGTCAATTTCTTAATGTTAAAGAATGCTAATGTCAATTGATTAATCAACTTAGGAAGTAGATTTTTTTCCAGTACAAGTGATAATGACTCTAAACAATAGGAGAGGGGGTTTCTCACACATACATACATAATTGATGATATAGAGGTTTAACTTAAGATTTCTGTTATGTAAGTCAATGTCATTTTTCATTCTAAACAAGGGAAAAAGTTTCTCATACTCACACATAATTGATGACATGGGGTTCAACCTGAGACCTCTTGTATGTAAGTCAAGGTCCTTTTATGCTCAACTAGACCTCGGTCGATTTTGCATACTAGAGGTCTCAAGTTTGAACTCTCATAACATAAATTATGTGTGTGAGAAACTCTAATTTAGACTATTGCTTGTATTTAAATAATAATAAATAAAAAGTAGATATTTAATTCTATTAAAGAGAAACTAGCCTTTTCGCGCCTACGAGAGATTTTTTTAATTTAATTTAAAATTTATTTTTCAAATTAAAAAACATAATGGGTAGTTGTGTTCCATAAAAATAGGATTTATTATTTGATTTTTCTTTTAATTTTAATTTTTTTAATATAAAACAAATGTGAATTTACCATATTATCTTCATTTAATTAATAATTTCAATTCTTAATGTTTGCATTAATCAATGGTATTTTCTTGTATTTTGAATGTTTCACCATTCTTTACCTTTTACTTTAGGATAATATTCTTACCACATTTGTATATCACGTGATGATGTGGACAACACATCAATTAAAATTAATTTAAAGTTTTCTTAACTTTTTTGATTTATTGACACTTTTAATTGATGTAATTGTCTTATATTTTGAATGTTTCATCATTCTCTACCTTTTACTTTATATATACATGAACAAGATTTCTTGCTTTTTTCTTCCCTTTTAAATCTATGATATCTTGTACGGCGTCGAAAACAAAAGATACTCTTGTACGGCAATGGTAGAGGTCAATCACAGTTTGTCATGGAAATATGTGTGAATTTGAAGATTTAATTGACAATTGATTAGTCATATGCATTTTCAATATTGATGAAAGCTGAAGATTTAGAAATAAGAGTATTTACCCTGCACCTGTATCTCGTGCTCGTAGTATGAAACCGGTTCACAAGAAAATCAACATCCTTTTTCCCAATGGCATTCTTATTTTGCGTGCGTGTTTACTTCCAGAAATCAGAAGTCAACATGAGTAATCTCTTCAAAATGAGTGAGAACAAAAGCAATAGCTTTATATATTGAGTTGAAAATATTAATTAACCAGTCACATCGAACTGAGAACATCTGAATTGGGAGCTGGTATCCTGACAGACGGCAACTAAATTTTCTGCATAGGAATAATCTGGTATTCTCTCAAGGCAAACAAAAAAAGCCGCCACCAGATTTTTTCTGCACTGCAAAAAACAAGAGCAGAAAACCAAAAATAAATATAGAACTCCAAAGCCAGGGAACTATGTACGGAAGACATGCGTTGCCTGTCTTTCTCATTTTTCTGCCACTTTTTTTTTTTTTGTGTGTGTGTGTGTGGGTGTTCTTACGCAAGAAATTCTGCAGCATAGCATGTGGGCAGTGTAATGGATGAGCTAACAAATCATCTTAAGTAAACAATTGGGACCAAAGTTTGCTTCCTTCTTTTTGTTAAAAACAATGGCAAAATGAGATACACAAAAAGCTTTGTATGTCACATGTGATTTGCATAAATTCATGCATGGTCTCACTGGGCTTGCATATATTTCAGTCAAACAACAAAACTCAAATCCACTGGTCCAGCCTCTTGGCCACATTTGGCTGCCAACCAATAAGAGTATGCCATATAAAAAAGAAGCCAGAAAAATAATTAGTCTCTGTTTCATTTTGGTTGGTGTGGTATACAATTATGCATGCAATTTCATCACTTTCTGGTTGGCATTCTTTGTGATCTTGGAAAATTATGCCCAATTGATTGTTCTGGACCTCATATTGCTTATATTGACTTAAAGAATATAGACAAACAATTGGGCATGCGCGCTTTGATTTTATTTCCATAGAAATATGACCTCTTTCTTATGTATGAGTTCATGACTTGATGCAGTTTTCACCCAATTATTGAAGTTGGATTGATTTTACATCTTTGACATCTTTGACATCTTTGACACTTAGGATCTCAATAGGTTTGCTGACTTGGAAGAAAAGGTGACACAGAGTTCAGATAATCGAGAGGAAAAAGAAACCCAAAGTTAATCATATTTTACTAGTAGCGTACTCGTTGGATTGTTGGACAATCAAGAAAAGGATTGACAATTCAACTTTTGTGGGTTTATAGTATTTCACAAGCTTGTTATTAGTATTACTACCATTTTGGTGCCTTTTTTTGCCAAGCATTTTGATGTTGACCCAAAAAAGTTGTACATGTCCAAGCATTTTGAATCTAACTTAACTCGAATTTTTTTTTTTTACATTTGGAGGAAAGAAATCTTGGAGGTTCGATCCTGGGTGCCAAGCAAAGGGAAAGGGGGAGGGATTAACCGCTGTAATAACCCTACTCGACAACTTAATTGGATTTGAAACTTGGAAGTTCAAGTGAATTACAAGTCTATCTGTACAAAACAGAGAAAAAATTAATATGGGCTTTGAACAGAACAGATGGAAAAGATACTTCATTATTTATGAGATTTGGTGCCCATAATTGCAGGTCTTCTGATTTGGTACCCATAATTGCAGGTCTTCTGATTTGGCATATTGCAACCTTCAGACTGCATTTAATCTTAATGTGATAAGAAGTAGATATTTGACTCATCTTCTTTTGATCACGAGTGTTTATGGGGTAATAAGTCTAAATAGGGAAAGGGTGATCCAGCAGTTGCCAATTCAGTTTGATCTCTGAGTGCAAAAGGCTTTACCAGTGTGAATTGGAAGTGCATCAAGCAGGGCTGTTGATGGACTTGATACCATGAAATTGGGCCAACCTTTGCATCACAAGTTTACTGTCCCCGCATAAGCTCAAGTTGCGATGACCAATCTCTAACAAGTATTTTAGGATTTGCAATTTCTCAGCAAGCAAACAAAATCATATTTTTCTTCTTCTTCATACAAGCGATAATAAGGAGGGGGAATCTGAACACATGAATTTTGGTGTAAAGATAAATATTTTTAACCACTTGAGCTAAAAGCGCCTTGCGCTATTGCATAAAATTTAATGTCTCCCTACTCTATAAATTTACTCAAGAAAAACCGGGCTGGGCTAAATCTCCCTACTGCATACATTTACTGAAGAAAAACCGGGCTGGGCTTGCTAGGGCCCAATTTAGTATATGTGCATAGAAATGGATGGCTGAGATACACTGCGAGTCTGTGAGATGCATCTCAACCATATAATAATATCTACTTTATGACCAATCTCCAGCAACTATTGTCAGGATTTGCAATTTCTTAGCAGGAATACGAAAATTGACTCACATCTATTGCAGTAAAAAACTTGAAGTTCTATAAAATTGTGCTTTACTAATTTTGTTTCCATAGAAAGAGGATGAGTAAATCTGTGTAGAAATGCTACCATGGCATGCAATTCATGCATCATATACATGATGAGTCAATGACAGCAAAGAAGTCTGATCTGAGAGATGATCTTCACTTCAAACCAACCCTAATGAGACAAACATTACAATGTAAACAGACAACTGGTCAGTGCTCTAATTAATAACTTGTCAACCGTTTAAATGCAGATGACAAACTAATCCCAGCAGAATGTCACAGTGCTGAGGTAACAACATCCTGCATCGAGTGCCTTAATCCAATCGGCGCGCTGACAAGGCTGACAAAGTCGGGACTGCAACTATTCTCATAAGTTGTCTAGCAACCATGCCAATGCTTTGGCAACCAACATGTCAGGCATTGCTTCTGGCAACAAAGATCAAGTTGTGAAGGGTGTTCTTCAAAGGGTTTAGCAAAGGGGTATTCTTTTGCAAACAAAGTGCTTTCTTCTGCAACAGTTGTGTAGAAGAATGGGAAGTATGATGATGCTGAAAAGTCCCTCACACTGGCCCTCAACTACAACACGCGTTGTCTTCCGAAGATTGACATTTACAAAAGTCGAATTCCAAGCAGCATGTCGTTTGAACTGAATGAATAACTTCAAATACATAAAGTTCGAAGACTAACTTCAATGACTCATGAGGCATGTAGAAGATTAACCGAGGCCGCAAGGATCGAAGACTAACTTCAAATACATAAAGAAAGAAATATAAATTTATTTGAAGCGTATAGCCGATCGGCTCTACTCGTTATATATTCAAATATTTTAACGGCTATACTTTTTAAATATATTTAAAAATTAGGACAGTATAGCCCGCCGGCTATACGCTTTAAATAAATTTGAATATTTAAATAGTATAGCCGACCGGCTATACTATTTCGAACCTTCAAGCGTATAGCCGGACGTCTATGCTCGTTGAACATATTAAAATTATTAAAATGCGGTATAGCCGAACGGCTATACTTGTTAAATATATTCGAATATTGTAACAGTATAGCAGCACGGGTATAAGCTTAAAATATATTAAATATTTGGAAAGTATAGCCTGGCGGCTGTACGACTTAAATAAATTCCAATATTTAACTGGTATAGCCGCACGGCTATACTTTGTCAATATATTCGAATATTTTAAAGGTATAGCCGGCCGGCGAGACTACTTAAACATATTAAAATATTAAAATCGTATAGCCGACCGGTTCTACGCGTTAAATATATTCGAATGTTTTAATAGTATAGCCTCGCGGCTATACGCTTTTAATATATTAAAATATTTGGAAAGTCCAGCCGAACGGCTATACGCTTTAAATAAATTCGAATCTTTAAATAGCGGCTATTCTAGTTAAACTTATTAAAATTCACACGTCTGTTATTTTCTTTTTTTAAATATAGCATTAGTTCCTTAGGTCAATAAATAGTTTTTGTATTTTCTTTTTTGTAATTAAATAATACCTTTGCCTTTTTTTAATTACTTTAATTATTATTTATTTAGTGAATAATTATTAGTAAATATTTTAATTAACTTCATAAATTATATATATTAGTATTAAATGTTTTAATTGCAAATATTAAACTAAACAAACTAATTTTGTATATAAAAATTCAAAAACAAAGTCCACAAAATAATTTAAAATAATTAATTACTATTTATTGAGTAATTTATGAAACTAGTAAAATATTCATTTACTAAATAGATAATAAATAAAATATAATTAGTAATTAAAGTATTTAAAAAGACTAAGATATCACTTAAATACATACATTAAACTAAAGAACTTTCGTCAGGAGAGATTTGTTCTTTTAAATAAATATAAAATTAGTTTCTTTAGGTCAATAATTATTTATTTATTATCTTTTATGTAATTAAATAATATTTAGCGTTATTTAATTACATTTATTAGTTAAAGTGGTGTTCGTTCTGATAAGGCGAAGGAGATCGGCCTTGAGGGTTCTATCAGGGTTCATCAATAGGTTATTGCAGGAATCGGCCTTGAGGGGTTTATCAGGGTTCATCAATAGGTTATTGCTGGAATATTTGTGGGCTTGGCATCCGATTAATGTTCCGTTATCTAAAATTTCTCCTCTTCAGGTTAAGTAGGCGAGCCTAGAGTGTAGTGTTTCTCTTGATGAAAGACTTAAGTCTTGTTTTGGTAGAAGAAGTTTTTGGACACCAATGACTCAATTAGGCAATCAACTAACTTGATTTAGATTTAACTTTACAATTATAGAAAGGAACCACCTTGTTTTTAAATTTTTTGTATTTTCGATTCTTATGGGCAACTTTATATTGGAAAAATTGTTTAACCTGGAGTTTATGAGTGTTTAAATCGATAAGTTATGCGTCAACTCTTATAAAAGTTTCTATTGTACATGTTTTTCATATTTTCTTTTATTAAAACTTCAAATACATAAAGAAGGAAAATATATAAGAGTATCGCTGCACGATTATACTTGTTAAATATATTCGAATATTTTAAAAATATGGCTGCGCGGCTATATTCTTTAAATATATTATAATATTTGAAGTATAGTGTCAAACGGCTTACAAGATTTTATCAAAATGTCTTGATATTAGTGTGTGTAGTCTAATTGAAATATCATCTAATTCATTTCAATGTTTCATTATATAAGGAATCATCTAAGCCACATCTAAGATGTCAACAACCGAAAAGACGTATCAAGACAACACAAACACATAATAATCCAAGAAGATTCCAGATTTACATAGTAATTCAATATCCACACCATCAAACCTGAAAGCAGAAAACAATCAAACCCCACAAAGATTTATGTACAGAAAAGAAAGATCATGGTATATCCTCATAAAAAAGATGAATGTATTTTTCTCAAATATAGACAAAAGAGGCATCAAACTTGAAAACTCAAATTAAAAACTCCCAAAACAACAAAGCAATCAAAAACCACAAAGATTTAACAAAAAAACAAAATTTATGCGACACTTAAAAAAAAAAGTTTATTCTCAAAAGACCCACTAATGTAGTGATTTGGAGCAATTGCTCTCCCATGAAAGTTCCTAAATTCGAGTCTTATCATTTTTATAGTGTGTGTAAGTTTAGTATAACTATCCTCCCTCTTAATAAAAAATGTCTTAAAAATAATAATAAAAAGCTTATTCAAATTTAGTAATGGAATGAAGTTGGCTAACTTTTTACATTTGATGCCCTCATACGCAAATAACAGACTCGTTGAGTTGTTGTCAAGCCTTGTCATCACTCTGTCTGAAGTTGACACTGTTCAAAATTCCTAAATTAAAATCTTACACGTTAAAACGCTGTCGTTTTAGGTTAAGAGATGAGATACTTTCACTTTCTCTCTCTATTTTCTTCCCTTTTTGCTACCAATTCTCGCCTGTAAAAGCAGCCTCCTCCGCCAACCCCTATTTCGAACGTTTTCCTTGCAGCCGAAAACAGAGGATGGCTTCCCTCCGCGTTTCCCCCAACCCCATTTCTCAACCTCTCAATCTCCGCCGTCGATTCAGCCCCAGCTTACATGGACGGGTCCAATTAATCAACGGCCGGAGAGCGGTGACCGCTTGCCTTAGCGTGGACGTGGAAGTACCAGATACCGAGTCAAAATTAGGGCTTGCGAAGAGCAAGGAGGTTATAGAGACGGAGGCCAAGGTCGTGGTGCAGACCTACGCGCGAACTCCGGTGGTGTTGGCCAGTGGCAAGGGTTGTAAATTGTACGATGCCGAGGGGCGAGAGTATCTGGACTTGACCTCTGGGATTGCGGTGAATGCGCTTGGCCATGGCGATGAGGAGTGGCTCAAGGCTGTGGTTGAGCAAGCCAGTACCCTCACTCATGTCAGCAATGTGTACTATTCCATCCCTCAGGTTTAGCCTTCTTCTTGATTTTTTTGTTTTTGGAATTATGCTTTGTTTGGTTGCCGAGAAAGTGTAGAGAAAATGTAAAAGGTTGCATTTTGATTTTAAAGATAAGTTCATGTTGCCAAATTGTTTGGTATATATAGGTGGAACTAGCAAAGCGTCTGGTGGCTTCTAGTTTTGCAGACCGTGTGTTTTTCACAAACTCTGGAACTGAAGCAAACGAAGCAGCTATTAAATTTGCAAGGAAGTTTCAGAGACACACTAATCCTGATGCAAAAGAGCCTGCTACAAGCTTCATATCTTTCACTAACAGCTTCCATGGGAGGACCATGGGGGCTCTTGCCTTGACTAGCAAAGAGCATTACAGGTCTCCTTTTGAGCCTGTCATGCCTGGAGTCACATTCGTAGAGTATGGAAATATACAAGCTACCAAAGAATTGATTCAGCCTGGAAAAACTGCCGCGGTTTTTGTCGAACCTATCCAGGGTGAAGGAGGAATATACAGTGCTTCAAAGGAGTTCTTGCAGTTTCTGCGTAAAGCTTGTGATGATGCTGGTGCTCTTCTGGTGTTCGACGAGGTAATCTGCTACTTTTTATCTTCAGATTGTGTCCAAATTTTAGTGCAACTAGGTGGTGTATTGTTTGGCTAGTATATCTTATTTACACTAGTTCTATACTTTCATGTTTGCCCCAAAATGGTTTTGATCTTGTTTGGTTTAAGGTAGCAATTGCATTGGATCGATTCTATTTCATCGGCCCCTTGAATAATGGTCATTATGTTCTTGAGCATTGGATCGATTCTATTTCGTCTTTCAGTCCATGTTTTAAGGCTCTTGAAAATATTTCTTTATTATGTATTTGATTTTCTTGTATTAGTTTCTTCCTTCCTTCTCAATTCTTAAATCCACAACTTTGTCCCCATTGCCCCTTTTATCTTCTGCTTTCATAGAGTTGGGATTGCGGATATCAAACAAACTATAATTTGGAATTCTCAAATGCCAAACTTCATACATAACCATGCGCAATATAATGATTCCATTGTTTGCAGTTTTTGGATACTTATTACTTTTCATTGTGCATACATAATTGTTGTTCTTGTTGGTGTTTTTTACTTGTTATCATAATCATCATCATATTCTATTTGAAAGTTATACATTATACCACTAGTCTCTTTTTGGTGCAAGTTCAAGGGTTCAAGTTTATAGAGCGGATTACATGTATTTTGTCTATGATTTCAATTTCTCTCAATTAATTATGTTTGTGCTTCTTTCACTTTTTTCCTGTAGGTTCAATGTGGTTTAGGCCGAACTGGGTATCTTTGGGCTCATGAGGCATATGGTGTATTCCCAGATATAATGACACTTGCTAAGCCACTTGCTGGAGGCCTACCCATTGGAGCAGCATTGGTGACCGAAAGAGTTGCTTCCACCATAGCTTTCGGTGACCATGGAAGTACTTTTGCTGGTGCACCTCTGGTCTGTAGCGCTGCCCTAGCCGTTCTCAACAAAATATCAAATCCCAATTTTTTGAACGGCGTCTCCAAGAAAGGTCTCTACTTCAAAAATATCTTGAAGCAGAAGCTGGGAGGGAACCCACATGTTAGAGAAGTACGTGGCTTCGGGCTTATTATTGGAATTGAATTGGATGTCTCTGCCTCACCTCTTGTGGATGCATGTAGAAATTCTGGCTTGCTAGTATTGACTGCTGGAAAAGGCAACGTTGTGAGGCTCGTGCCTCCATTGATCATAACAGAGCAGGAGCTTGATGATGCAGCTGAGATCTTGTGCCAAGCTTTGCCAGTACTTGATGCAACTAATTCAAATTAGGAGGAAGAAAATTGCATCATATAATATATTGTTGTAGCTGTTGCTTCTTAAGTTATTCTATTTGATGTCGATGTATTTTTGTAGCCCAAATGGCAAAAGTTGGCATGGGGACTCTATTTTCTTTTTATATATATTTTTTCTTCTAGGTATATCTTAGTATGTTATTATATCTAGGTTCTAGAACCGTTTACTAGAAATAAGAAAGTGCTTAAATGTTACTTTAGTTTTTTTTATTGAGTTTGCTTGTTATTTGGATTGACATATTGGGTGGCGGCCCAAAACACTTCCAACAAGTTGGATGCCACAAATTTTAGGCAAATTCTCTTATTCGTTTCCGAACTTTACAAAAAAAACAGAAATCAGGCCATCGATTACCGATTTACGTACTCCACATGACATGACACCAGAAAATACAATAAAAAAATAAATAAATACAAGTTTGTATCATCTTTCTGGTCGACAAGTTGCTTGAATTTGGTAGCAATCTTGAAAACTTTTTAGTTTTCATTATTTTCTTACAAGCATTACAATAAAAATTTACAAACGCCATCACAAGAACCAATAATTTACCTGACCCTGCAAGCACTAATAAGCCAGGACAAGTTTGATTTCAACTGTTTGCGGACTGAGCCTCCACTTATGTTTGTGTCACAGCATGAATTGTTTGAAAATCACAGCATAACAGGAACTGCACAAAGTCAATAAATCCAACTTCAGCCAGAGAACTAAAATGCAGAATCCTGTTTCTTACAAATGATATGTTTCCAAGCTCACCTGCTTGTTGAAGACAATATTCTCATAGGTTTCAAAATTTATGAATATGAAACTACAAGAACTTTCCCCTCCTCAATTCACTGTGATATTGACTTTGTGGCTGGTTTTAGCAATAATGATGGCTATCTATCTTGTGTATTGTGTACATTTGTTCATCTGCCGCCTCTTCACTTAACTGGTCGGACACCAACAGTTCTTACACGGAATCTATACTGAGGTTGAGACTCTTCATCATCATCGTCGTCGTCATCATCTTCACTAGAGTCATCTTCTACTGTGTCCCACCGTGCATAGTCCAGAGAAGAGTGCCCCTTCGGTTTCGGGATTGCTTGCCATCCTTTTTCTTTTTCAGACGGTACTTTGATGAGTTCTGCACGAGGGGCAGCAACTTCAGCTGGGGAAGTAGTCTTTGTGTAATTAACTTTTGGATCCTTTCCTAGTTCAGGAACTTCCCTGTTTACTGGTGTCTTGGGGGGAATAGCATCAGCAACAGCAGTCGTCCTATTAACCTCAGCAAACTGATCCTTTACTGCACCTGAAAATACTGCATCTTCTTTTACTGCACCTGAAAATACTGCATCTTCTTGTCCTTCGTATTGCTTCTCTTCCTCTCCATATCCATTTAGCTCTACTTCATTCTCGTCTTCTTCCTCTTCTTCTAGCTCTGCGTCGGATTCAGGTATTGGAGCAAGGGACTTTCCTCAAGCAGAAAAAATAATTCTTTACTCACAGCCAGGAAATTGACAATTGCAAATTTATGATTTCACCACCTGCTGCACTGCTGCTGCTGATGATGATGTTCATAATTGTAAATTTATTGCAACAGTGGTGTTCATAATTGCAAACATCATGACGATGATGATGATGATGCTTATAACTCAAAAAAGTGTTTCAAACAACAACAAACAAAACCCTAGAGGTTTTCGGAAGGGTAGGAACAAAGAATCTCTTTCCCCGGTTTTAGGCTCCAAATGCAAATCATTCTATAATAAATTAACTGACCACCAAACTTATGCATCAATCTTAAACAGCCCCTTTCGACCAAAAAAAAAAATCTTAAACAGCCCCTAATCTTCAACTAATGTACTAAATAAGAATGTGAGAAACCTGTATCAAAAAACTCTAAAACGAAAAATTCAGCAGCAAGAACAAAGGAATTATACCACTTGTGTCTTTAAACGGGCTTGAAGGTTTTGATACACTTCTGATGATGGATTTAACTCTATCAGCCGATGAACATCAAAGAGAGCTGAGTGATATTCCTTGAGGGTCACTAGGGTCTGCGCCCGCAACATCAAAGCTCCAGTGTGATTGAAATCAAGCTCAAGCACTGAGGTGCATTCGTCTGCAGCCTAATATAGTCAAAATATAGTCAATTAATAAACCAATTAAGCCATATTTTCATCCTTCAAGTCCATATCAGATTCCAGAACACTAATTTCAGCAGAAAAATCATGTCTTGAACTCGCGATTTCCTCTCTCTCACCGAACTGAGCATTCGAAAACAAAAATTACTAGCTCTAAGCAACTCCTTTGAGATCAAGATTTCAGAACTAGAGAACTTCCTATACAGAAACGAAAAGAGAAAACGATAGAAGAAAAAAAAAAAAGCGCGAACCTTTTTGAAATCGTGAAGCTTCAAGAAGCAAGCAGCTCTGTTGCTGTGCAAAGCAATCTTCTGGGGCTTCGTCTTGGCCATGGATAGGGCTTCCGTGTAAAACCCTAGGGCCTCCGAGTACCTCCCTTCCCGGTACATCAGGTGGGCCCGCTCGATCTTGTTCACCGGCGCCGACGCCATGCTATCCTCCTCTGCCCGCCAATCTCAACCGTCCAAAATTTCACAAAATTGTTCAGCGTTCGCTTATGAATTTTACCCCCCAAAAAATTGAATCAGAGAGAGAAAGTTTGGGGTTTGAGTGATTGTGAATTGTGATTTACAGAGCCTGAGAGTATGAGATAGCGATTTTGATTTTGATTTTGATTTCCTTTTTTGTTTAAATTCAAAAATATTATACTTTTTTTTGCAAAACTTTAAAAAAAATATGGGTGGGGTCACACGTGATTGCCGACGTGTAAATCAATCTAACACAACAAATTGAGAGCTTTGATTCGGTGATTATATTAAAAATATTAATTTTAGACTGGAATTAAATTAAATCGTAATTAGCTGATTTAATTAGAAGCTTCGCAACCAAATCATCAAATCGCATGATACCCTTTTTCTTTTTCCGTCATTAGAATTTATTAATACATTTAGATCGTCTTATCCGTCATAGAATTTATTTAATGCAAACAATTCAAAATCTATTAATATTGTATAACATAAAATCCAAGAAAATGATCTAAAATAAATGGAACAAATATAGAAATAGATCCTTCTATCCACCGTCAAATTATATTTATTTGATACAATGTTGTCAAAAATATATAAAATCACATGCCAAATTGATGTAATATCACGATTTTGATTATGTCTCAAACCGCATACCAAACAAACATTACGGTTCGAATTGGGGTGAAATGTAATGAATTTTGTAATACTCCAAATTTCCAAAAGGTCAATAATTAGGTGAATGGTGGTGATATATGTATATATATATATATATATTGCAAATCTAGAATGATATTTTTAGTAGAAGGTTCGTGTTTTGAACTCACAATTTCCTAGCACTCGACTCATCTTAAGAGAACAAAATTTACTTACTTTGATTGGGATAAAAAAGGTGAATCAAGGTTAGGGGTGGGAGGGTTTGAGTAACTGAGGCCTTCGTGAATTGTGATTTTTGACCTCATTTGATAGCTCAGTTTGAAAATGGATTGAAATTGAGTCTAAGCTAGCATTTATGAGTTCCACTCATCCAACTTAATAAGTATAGTTCACAACATTTACAAGTTCATCAAACAACAATCAAGATACTTGTCTAATTTAATTGATATGCAATTGAGTTGGTTTCACAAACTACATGTAGAGAAATTTGAACACGGACCTTGAGGTAACTAGACCATAATTAGCATGATATATTATTGATACTTTTTTGTATATATAGAGGAATTCAAATACAGAATTTTGAGTGCATAGATAACTGCTCTTAACTATTTGAGCTACAATCTCCTTGTAAAGAAACACCTGTATGAGGGAAAAGCTTAGAATGAGGTAGGTCTATCCAATGAATTTTTTTTATCCCTAGTTAGGTTTTTGTTTTTTAAATCTTATTATTAGCGTAAATATTACTAAAAAATAGTCTAACCGTTTAACAAGTAATTATTTTACTTATTTATGAAGAATAGCATTTCAGGAAAAAAGAAATAATTAAGAACCATGTCTTTTAGAGAATTCACAAAACTAGATCGATTAATCGTTAATTTAAATTCAAAAAAGGAAAGGTCCTTAAAAAAAAACAAAGGAAAACCCATGAGATCCCACACATCCGTACGTGCCTACGTGGCAACCATGTAAAACCAATCAGAAAAAGCGGAAAAAAAGAAAAAGGAAAAAAGGAAAAAAGAAAAAGAGTAAAAGTCTTAAAAACACAGCGATTATTTTCTCTCGCGCTCTCCCTCTCCAGAGTCTGCACAGCATAAACCCTAAAATCCAAATTGGGAAGATTGGGTAGGTTTTTGCCTTAGTTCTGCTGTCTTCGTCAATCCAAGGTAACAATAACTTCTCTTAACTTTGGTTTCGAGCTCTTAGCTTCTCCATTTCATTATATTTTACTCATTCGAAATTCGAACCCGTTTAAGATAATTTTACGTAAGTTGCTCATTCGCAATCCTACGTACACAAACTTAAAAATGGGTTTTGTCTTTTGTTTGTGAGGAAGAACCTTTCGTTATAGTTTTTTGTTTTGTTTTTATCTGAGAAAGATTGGGGTTTTAAGATGATGCTCTATTTATGTTAATTGAATTTTCGAAGAATAGGCTTAAAAAAGGAGCGGGGTTGGCTTTAAGGATTAAATGTTGACTAGTATACACATATACGCGTGAGTGTGTGTTTGGTTTTCTTTTGCTGGTATTATATGTGTGTGTGTGGTTTAATTATAATCATAATAGAAAAATTTCCAATTTGTTGTTGAATTGGTGAATTTCGTAGTAAGCAAAGAAGTAACAAGGAGACCACTCACTTTGTTCATATATTGATGAAGTTTGGGAATGATTGAGGTAGCTCTAAGAAGTGGTTAAGAAAGTCTTCTAGATACTAAGAATTCCTAAACGAAAAATTTCGTTATTCTATATCTTTCAAACTTGTGAAAGTGGAACAAGTAATAAATTGGTTATATTTCCAAGATAAAAATATGATACAGTTTTTATAGTTCAATGATGAATGAAAGTGGTTCTTGTCATGTCATAGATTTTGAGCTTTTGGTAAATTCAAGAGAATGATGGCTTATGATAAAATAGTTAATGGTGAGGCCTACATTGTTTTCCACTGTAGTGTATAGATATATGATAGCGATGGGAGGACTTGAGAGTGATTGGAAGAACTCTGACATTTTCATCTTAAAACTTTATTACATAAAGTTAGATGAGTTTCACAATTTGGACCTCATCAAGTAAGTCAATTAAAGGATTATTAGATTTGGACATTCTCTTGGTCATCATGTTTTTTGTACCTGAATCATAAGTAGCTTTATTGGGAAGACACAAATTTGACTTTTTGCACCGTTATGCAAGAGTATTAGAGAAATAGAAATTTCAATTTGAAGATGAAGATGTAAATTCCACTATGGAAATAAAAAGTTAAAAGTTGGGAAAAGGAAACAAGAAAGAAAGTTTGATTTAGTGGAAGATGAGGTAGAGTGTGTAAAAAAACAATTGTGTTTGCTTACCTTGTCCTCTTCTATAGCCTTAATGCTAGTAATTGAATCATTGCTGAAGTTTACAGTTCTGTAATCTATCATGATCATGATTGCATGCTATGCTTTCGTTTATGGATTTTAGTTTTTCACTTTGTGTTTACAACTCATTTCTTATATTATTTTACCTTGCTACATCATAGTCTATGGCCTACTGTTTCTGACCCATCTTGGCGATCCATGAACAGGAAGCTCGTGGACTTTGGTGATATAGTCTTTATTGTTATCAACCACTCAAGTTGTTATATTTGAATTGTTTTAAATTGGAGAGCTCAGATACATATGGCTGGTTTTTTGCCTGCTGAATCCTCTCATAGTGAAATGAGTGATGTTGGTTCTTATAAAGATGGGCAGGACCGGCCAGAGGAAGGAGCTTGTTGGTACTTTTATAGAAAGGAGATTGAAGAAAATTCTCCATCTAGACGAGATGGCATTGACTTAAAGAAAGAGACATATTTACGCAAGTCATACTGTACTTATCTACAAGATTTGGGTATGAGACTTAAAGTGTGAGTTTTTTAGCCTTATCTCAAATTTTGATTTTATTTTTCCCTTTATCTTCAATGAAGTATTATTTCTATCGTTTGTGATTCCATCTTCTATAAAAAAGGGAAAAACAAGAAGATTGCTATACCATACTAGAATAAAATGTAACTAGTAAGATTTAAATTTGTGTCACTCAATTAATTTGTTTTTTAGTTCATTATTGGATATAGTTTGGGGCTTAGAGTTTAGCGTTTAGTCAAGATTTAGGGTTTCAAATCTTGAACATCCTGTTAAACCTTTTAAGCAATAATAAATCTTAAAAGTCCCTATTCAACTATATAGCCATACCAAACCTTTTATCAAAATAACAAATAAAAAAAATCTGTGTTTAAGCCACTGTAGAAGGCGTTTGAACGCTACTCAAACGCTACAATGTGTAGTAAAAAGGCATGTGACCTTTGCATGGGTTTACAAACAAATAGAACTCTATTCGGTTTATGATTGAAACCCACAGATTTTTGTGTGTGGGTTTTTTCTTTTCTTTTCTAATTTACAAACAATTCAAAGTCTAATATTCCTTTGAACCCTAAGAATTAACAATTTCTCTTTCAAAATTTGTTAACTGAGAATTCTTGGATTGTGTAATGGTGTTGTACAGTAGGTTCACGATTGAACTTATATCTACTGTTGATGCATTATGAGCATACATAATCTACACTCATTAATAAATTCTGGTTCATTATGAATGTACATTCCTTAATGAGTGCATATAGTAGGCTTATATATAAGTCATTCTGTAGCCTATGAGGGGCACTAAGATTATGATATTTCAATAACAAATTTCAGGGAGTTTTCATATATTTTCCTATTTTTCCTGGAGTTTCTAGGTCCCTCAAGAGAGGATTTCTCTATGATGCATAGTTTCCTGAGGAGTTTATCTCTTTTAGTGCTTCCAGTACATTTATTTAAATTATACATAACATTATCATTTTTGTCTTGGTCGTGGAGATTCATCCAAGACCAATGTCACTGACTAGAACGTTTCTTTCCATCAATGGTCTCTAATTAGTTCAAGGCAAAAGGACAATTAGAATGTGTAACAATGTAAATTTAGAGCCTAGATTGCTTCCGTGCACCAGAGATGATGTTTGAAAACGTCAGGAATACCATTGAGAAAAAAAAGATTCTTCATATAGACCTTAAAAAGATTAAGATGATGGGAGACAGTCCTGATGAAGTTTTGTTCCTTGCATTTTTCTTTAATTTTTCAATGATCTGATTAACTAAGTTTGATGAAATTCTCACTACTTTTTATCAGCTTTGTGCTTGTCCTGTTATTACTGCAAAGTGAATTGTTCATATTTTTTAGTGTTTCTATATTGATTTAAAGTTTGTGTATTACTAAGGGTCCATTTGGTAGTGCCCCAAAACTGTTGTGAAAAATAAATTGATTGTATTTGTTAATGTTTATGCAGGTAAGTGTAGTTTTTAGGTAAATGCTATTCTAGAAGTGATATTGCAGTATAAAGGAAGAGAAGAGTAATGCGTTGATAGGTTTAATTGGTAGTAAGATGATATGAGTGAAAATGTCAAAAAACAAGTTCAAAGCATTAGTAGCTTTATAAAAGTTTCTTTAAATTTTTTTGTGGAGCACCTAAAGATGTGAAAGTAAAAACAGAAGCAGAATCTGAATCATCTTTGTTAGAACTTACCAAATGCTTAATTGCATAATCTCAAATGCAAAAAGAGAACCCTGTTGAAATGCAATTCAAAATTGGGATTAACTCTTGGATAATGTGTGAACATTATTACCTTAGGCACATTGTATGTTTAATGTACCTTTCTAATCCTTATTTGTGTAAAAGGATTATTTAAATCTTCTGTGGGTACAGTCAACCTTACAAAAAGCGGTGGTAATATTTTCTGAAATGTCATGAGAGGTTGTTATATATATCTTTAAGTCTCATTAGTACAGAAGGTATCCAGCATGCTCTTAGTTTCCATCTAATTGGTGCATGATTTTTAAAACAGAAATAACTTTGATTCGAATGTTAATAATCATGTAGGGTTGAAAGGCTATTAACCACTGGAACTAACATTTTAATCTCTGACTGCATGGTAGGGTTGGATATATTTTCTTTTTTGCCTTGTTTTGACTTATTGATTCAGCGTGATAACGATCCTGGATATTTCTTTATGCAGACCCCAGTTGACAATTGCAACATCCATAATTTTCTGTCATCGATTCTTTCTTCGTCAATCACATGCAAAGAATGATAGAAGGGTGAGTATTGAAAACTTGAATGCCCTCATCCCCTATGGCTAACTTTGGCTATGTATCTATATCTGAGTTAGCTTTCAACTTTCTACTTGGGGTGATACCTAATGCGTTGTGTTAGCTGTCGTTGGTGCATCTGTTTAGCCTTAGTGAACTTCTTTTTATGAGAATACTTGTTTGAAGATTTCAAATTTTAGCTATACTACTATTCAACTAGGGTCTTAATTGCAACTTCTGCCAACTTCTGGATTCAACTAGGGTCTTAATTGTAACTAATTGGTGCATCTGCTTTGGCATGAATGCTCACCCATTCCTATTCAAACCTGAAGATTTGTCAAACTTATGTTGTAATTATATTGTTAATGGCGTGCAAGGTGATGGGGAGAATAAGTTGATTCACAAATTCGAGTTTCTTGTAATTTGTTAAATGAGTCATACTTTTTGTTAGACCTGCGAATAAGTGATTATTTTCATTACTGGACCAATGATATTCAGTTGTCTAGCATATGAATGGTTGTATACATGTAGTGGATCTTAGAGTGGATACATTAACCTCATTGGCTGACAAATATGCCATGATGTTCTTGAAATTCCCATTATTTTGGCATCAAAGTCCCCTCTTAAAGGATTTAGGGTACTGTTTTTCTTGGATGGGATGGGTGATAAAGGATTAAGGTTAATAACTGTGTATTGATTCTGATGGAGTCAATCTATCATTGATTCCACTATCACCACACTAATTTCTTGAACTTAGCACAGAGAAGATAACCATACAATTTGTTTCTTATGGAAAAAAAACCCAAGAATTACTTATATTGCTGCAAAGTTCAACTTCATCCTTTGTATATGTGCACCTGTGGTGTACATGTGTGCATGTGTCATAAAGAGCAGGTAGAAGATTTAGGTTTCTCTTCATCTTGGTGTAAGAAGAAGAGTAAGAGAGAATCAATGTAAGACTCACATAGGACAAATGATCAAATTCTGTTCACTAAACTCAATTAAAATGTGCCGCAGACCATCGCAACAGTTTGTATGTTTCTTGCTGGGAAGGTTGAAGAAACTCCGCGGCCACTAAAAGATGTTATCCTTGTGTCTTATGAAATTATTCATAAGAAGGATCCTAAAGCAGTACAGAGGATCAAGCAAAAGGTAGTTTCACTGCAGTGCCTTTATGCATGACATTCCTCTACCTCATTTGTTAAGATTTTTCCTATTGATGCTACTTATCTTTTGTGAACTCATTCAGAACTTCATAATAAATTTTTTTATGTATTCATGGCATGTGTAACATTATTTTTGCTTCTCAACCATACCACAAGTTCTCAACTGCATTTGCATGCCCCCTTGGTAATAGAATGTGGAAATGTCAACTTTCCCCCTACAGTTGGGGCAGACATGCACAATTGTGTTGCAACTTGCTATACTACTAGACTAGACTTTGATTAGTTTTTTTTTGTTCCGTTTTCTTTTTACTTTTGCTTTTAACTGAAAACGATACTATTTCATGATCCCAGAATATGTCTTGTGTATTCAATTATGTTTTCCAATTTGTCATTTGTGTTATAATACAAGTTGAAATCCTGCAGGAGGTGTATGAACAGCAGAAGGAATTAATTTTACTTGGAGAGAGGGTTGTTCTTGGGACTCTTGGTTTTGATCTTAATGTACTCCATCCATATAAACCTCTCGTGGAGGCAATAAAGAAATTCCAAGTGGCTCAAAATGCCCTTGCTCAAGTTGCATGGAATTTTGTCAATGATGGGTATGCTTGTCATAGTTAATATACGCTGCTCATTTTTGACCCTTCATTTCCTTCTTGAACTTGGAATCTGCCGTGCAGACTTCGGACATCGCTTTGCTTGCAATTTAAACCCCACCACATTGCAGCTGGTGCCATTTTTCTTGCTGCCAAGTTCCTAAAAGTAAAGCTCCCATCAGATGGCGAGAGGGTGTGGTGGCAAGAGTTTGACGTCACCCCACGCCAATTGGAGGGTGGGTGTCCTCGTTTTAATTCAGTAGGTGATGCTACAGAGCAATTAACAGTGTCCTTACCCCCACACTTATCCTTCATCAATCCAGATTTTTCTTTTACTTTTGTCCCTCTAATTCTTTTTGTTACTCTATATAGATTCGGGGTTTGAGGAAGAACTACAAAAATCAAAGTTTCAAACAAATTAAGAAGATTGTTAAATATTTTGTGAAGGCATTGGGTGTCAGCTTTAATTGCATTCAATTGTTTTATGCAGAAGTAAGCAATCAAATGTTGGAACTATATGAACAAAATCGAGTTCCAGCTTCCAATGAAGTTGAAGGGACTGCAGCAAGTGGCACTGCTCATCGGGCTCCAGCAAAAGCTACAACTAGCAATGAAGAATATGCTACAAGCAACAGTAATCTACAGGGTGGTGATACAAGACCTGGAACCTTGAAGCTTGCATCATCTAGGCCAGAACCCGACCAATTAGATGTTGGAAATGATAATGGACCTCCTAGAAATACCCAAAGTCTAAATAATGACAACAGAAGTACAGATATCAGAAATGCTCCAGACCACGATGTGAATGTAGAATTCAAAGATAATCAGCACTCTGCACCATTGTCATCGCACCAGGAGCAGATGGGAGATGCTCAAAACGTATCAAAATCTGGTTCTGAGGGCCGTCATGAAGAAGGTCAAGAAGATAATGGGAAATTTGACACAAGAGAAGCAGGGGAATTAAAGGCCAAACAATTTGGCCGAAGTTTGGAAAATGGACAAGGTGCACTTGTTCAGTCACCTCAGGATGTAATAAAAAAGATTGACAAAAACAAGTTGAAGGCAGCACTGGAAAAACGAAGGAAGTCCCAGGGTGATGTGACTCGAAAAAAAGATTTGATGGATGAGGATGATCTTATTGAGATGGAACTCGAAGATGGTATTGAACTGGCTGCTGGGAGTGAGAAAATCAAGGGAGACGGGAGTCAAAGCTGGGTTAAGTCCTCAAATAGATCAGAAAATGAGGACTTGCATCAGGGAAAACAACGAGAGGATGCCAGTAATGGTAGAACTGATTTAAGCAATGTGGAAGAAGGTGAGGTATCTGCACTTGCTGATGGTGGCCAAGGATATCATTCTCCCATTTCAAGTGACCGCAAGAGAAAAAGCCCTCCACTCAATGGTGTAGAGAAGAAGCAGCGGTGTGATTATTCACCTGGAACTGCCCACCATAATCAGTTTGATCATGCAGAAGATCACAGCGAGGTTGGCCGGGTTGTACACACAGAAATGGATCACAAGAGGCAAGTACAGGAAAATCATGTCTGAGGTGGTGTGCACTGCTTGCAGTTGCTGGAGAGGTCTTGATTTAATGACGTGCAAGTTCTCTTCATGTCCAAGTGTATATTGTGATTTCTTCGCAGACCCCGTCCTTGGTATGCTCTAATCCTTTTTTGATGTTCCCCAGAGGCACCCTAAGATATGTCAGTGCAATCTGTTGGCTCGGTGTCTTGACTAACTTCTGTGTATTCCTTCCCCACTGTGATCTTTTGCGGATATATAATTGGCATGAGAGCGAGGTTTATCAGTCCTGAATAGGTGCTTTTCCATCTCATCTAATTCTTAGAATGTTTTGGACACTATATTTATTGATGGTGATGATACAAGTAGGGGAAATGGTTAAATGGGGAAGAAACTTTTGACATTGTTGAATCCAATCAATTATATATTCAATGGTTACAAATTGCGCATCTCTTTTTCTTTGCACTTTCCTTTTTTTTTTTTTTGGGCCATGATTCTTTGCCCTGACCTTCTCTCCCTTTTTTCTCAACCCACTGAACTCTGGGGCCATCTGAGCAGCAAGCACATGTCATGACTTAGTTCCGTGCACAAAGTTGTCTGGTAAGGATTGTGTGATACCTTTCGTTTTGGGCCTCACCTTCTATCTGTACGGTTAAAGATTATGCGGAGTTCGTTAACTTTCTAAATGACACAAATTTCCATCTCATTTTTAGGGTTTTAGATAAATAATTTTATATTCCACCAAAAAAAAAAAAAATAAATAATTTTATATAAGCATGATAAAGTGAAGAGTATTTTGCGAATTTCCCCTAAATTTTTTAAGTAATTTTCAGTTTTCCCTATGTTTTTTTAATTATAAACGAATAAATTAAAGATTCGAATTATTGAAAATGGCAAACGTGCCCTCTACCATCAGATTTTACCCTATTTGATCCAATTTGCCATAAGGCATTTCTGAGGGCAAATTGATCATTTCATGTTTCATTTAGGTCGTGAAGGGCCAAATTGAATTGAAAAGCTCTAGTACCAATTATAGTCTTAACCAAAGGGTTACACAATGATTTGCAATATTGGGAATTCAACAAGTCTTAGTGAAATTGACACTCGAGTTGACAAATCACTTCTAATTTTGAAAGATTCTTCAACTCCATAGCTCAAGAAGACGAGTTTTGTGGTGAGAGACTTATGAGACTTAAAATAATTAAAATGTTCTCAAAAATGAACAACGTGACAATAAATTAGATGAAATATGAAGAAATCTAACGATATAAGGGATATCGTGTTCAAATCCTAATTATTTTGAAAGTGACCAACAAATTAGGTGGAAGTTGCAGAATCACTCGTACATAAAATCATGATGATTATTATATTATCCATGGTGGCTTATATATGCTACCACTGGATCACTTGTAAACAAAATAGAAAGTTTAGACCAAAAAAAGGGGAAATAGACAAACCAAAAGAAAAACCCACAAAACCCAAAAGCAAAAGGAGAAATAAATAAAAGAAACCAAAATACAAAATTCACAAAACAGGAAAGCTATCGATCTCTATTCTCTATCGTCTCTCCCTCTTGCTCGCTTCACTGCATAAAACCCTAAGTTCAAATTGGGAAAAGTCGACACTTTTCTGCCTGGGACTCTCGCCTTCATCAATTCAAGGTAACAATCACTTGTTTAACTTTGCTTTCAGGTTTTCGTTTTTTTCTTTTTCTGTATTCAATTGTGTTGAAGGCATCGTAGTCTTCGATCCCTATCTAAGCTAATTGTATCAAATTTAGGTTATCTTTTACCTTGCACATACTCAATACTGGGTCTTTTCTGCTTCGACAGAAAAGTAATTGCGTGCTATAATTTCGCGGAACATGTGTATATGTGTGTCTTATTTTCCCCTGGCTCATTGGGAGAAATTGAGTTTTAAGATAATAGCCAAGTGATTTTCAGCCATATAAGGAACAATACATGATATTTCTTAGTAGAGGAAGCCCCAGAAAAGATTCAAAGGACCAAAGAACCGAACTTTTGAAAAAATCACTTGGTGGGTGCCGAATTTCACAGTTTTCTAAATCAATGTGTCTCATTATTTTTTGCAATGTTTTTTTTTAATGAAGTTTTTTGTGATGCTCATACGGCCCACTGTTTCTGACTTGATAATCCATGTGCAGGAAGCTGCTGGAATTTGGTGATTAGTCTTCACGGTTCCAATATTGATGAACTGTCTATGTCAGAGTTATATTAAGTGCTGAACAAAGATACATATGGCTTCCTTTTTGTCTGGCGATTCCTCTAACTATGGTATAAGTGATACTGGTTCCTATAAACACACTCAGGATAAGCTAGACGAAGGAGCCTGTTGGTACTTTTCCAGAAAGGAAATTGAAGAAAATTCTCCATCTAAAATAGATGGAATTGACTTAAAGAAAGAGGCATATCTACGCAAGTCATACTGTACTTTTCTACAAGACTTGGGGATGAGACTTAAAGTGTGAGTTTTAAGCCTTATCCATTATTTCCTTTTCCTTCACCCTTTATTTTCTAATAGTAGTTTTACTGTTGTTTGGTTGTCATTTATTCTCATTCTCCTACGGCATAGTGGATTTGAAACCCTTATCTTGTTGTGTGACTCAAATTCTACCAAATCAAATAATTTATGATAAAATATTCAGCATTATGTTGATCCTGAACATTTTATTATGCAGACCCCAGGTAACGATTGCAACAGCCATAATCTTCTGTCATCGATTCTTCCTTTGCCAATCCCATGCAAAGAATGATAGAAGGGTGAGTATTAACAACCTGGAATAGCCCCCATCCCCTCTGGTTTTATAGTTTTATTTGATATATATTTGAGTTTGCTTTAAAATTTCTAGTTAGCGCATTTTGTTCGCTGTTTCTATTGCATGTTTTTAGTCTCTATTTTCCCTCTTACTGGTAGTCATTTGTGAGTGTGATTCAGATGAATGAAAACCTCAGTGTGCTTGGAATATTATGCCTTTCATGGTTGCAGGATTCTTTATGTGGGGTGCACGAAGGTTTTTACAACTGATTGATGTCAACCTCTTTTGTCATGACTTTCATGCATATTACTAGAATTAGCATTAGAGTTTTCTAATCTCTATTGTACTTGTATTGCAAATGCCATGCAAGACAATTAGTATTAATTGATATAAGGAATTCCAGTGACATGTGATTTCTTTAGAAGGCTCATGCTTTCTATTAGACCTTTGATCTTCATTGTGTGGCATATATTATAGGTTTGAGTGGATCAACCAACCTCATTCAATGGCTATCACTATGCCTGTTTTCCATGATGTCATTAAAGTTACCATAGATTAAACATAGAATCTGTTCAACTAAGCCTTAATCTTAATCCTGATTAACTGGGACATGATGCATGTCCCTGAAATATGCTGGTACAAATTATTTGTGGGATATAATTCGATTCTGGAGATCTATTTTAGAAATATACCAACACTTACATTCTGGAAAGAAAATTCATACTGTCTGTGGTTGCAATTCCGCATGATGGAGTGATCGAGTTTACATTTCCTATTGGTGTAACCTAATATACAATTCCTCTTGACTTTGTATGATCCTTAACAGTGATAATTGAATTGCCACAACCGCATATGAGATGCGATCATTTTATGTTTAGGGGTATTTTCATTTAAGTATCTATCTAAGAAGAAGGAACATATGAAAGATTTAAGTCGAAACCTTGATAATCTTTAAGTCCAAAAACACCCAAAATAGGGGCTTAAATTATAAAAAAACCCAAGCACTATTTAAACATATAAACACACCCAAAACCCATCATTACACACACTCAAAATTCATTTATAAACACACCAAAAAAGTTGATTTTGGAGTTGATTTTGGGTGTGTTTCTATGTTTAAATAGTGCTTGGGTTTTTCTATAAATACATGTCTAGGATTGGGTTTATTTATAAATTTATATAATCTTTAATCCAATGAATAGGAAGCATCTGAGGTACAATATTTGTGTCTTATCTTTTCTCCCTTTCTAGGCTTTCCTCATTGCATAATGTATTCCATAGGTAGCTAGTTGGTCTTCTCTACTTTCTAATATTCCGGAATCTTAATATCCATAGAAACCTGAATGATATTAATTATTTTCTCTCCCTTATTTGATTAAAATTTCACTTTACATTTATTGTGATTTCGATAGGTCATGTCATTGTGAATCCTTGGTTAGTTATTTGTGCAAGTCTTGCTATGCCCCCTTAATTGATAACCCTTCTCTTCCTACTTTTCAACCCATCCTTAATGATTTGAAAGGCTAGAGCACCTTTTTAGGTACATTTATGTTTCTATTATTGCTCATGGGAGAGTAAATACTTGTGATGTTGTTGGAAGGAAATAGCCTACTCCTATTTATCTCCTCACTGGTGTGTACCATGTGCATAAGGCATCCAAAATCACTGATCAGATTTTTCCTCATTGCCCTATTGCCTTGAGTTCAGGGGTACAAGCTATTCCTGTTAGCGCGCTTGAGCTGGGTGGTCCCCCTGCTTGTGCTTGGAAAAAGACCTTTTAGTGGAATTGTAATGTGTTGGCAATTTTCTGTTTGGATGGCAATGAGTAGCAAGATGTTTGTGGGTAAGGGTCCGTAGGCAGTGGATTCTTATGTTATAGGGTTGCCTGTCATTATGGGCTTCAGTTGTAGATGAGTTTAAAGTTTGTTCTTTCTTTGGAGACAACTGTTTGTTTGGGTTTCTGTGTGTTATGGTAGGGCCTGGTTGTTAGATGTATTTGTTAGTTCTTTTTAAAGGGTATACTGCTTTTCTGCAATTGTAATGTTGGGCGAACCCTCAGTGTGTTGCTGCTTCACTGTTTTTGTATTGTTGAACTTTCATTTGTAGACTTGTTTCCTATCCCACAAATGATTAAGGTGAAATTAATTGGGAAAATGATTCGTATCAAAGAAAAAGGGAAGATGTTTTATTTTATTGACTAAATTCTATTGAACTGTTCTGCAGACCATTGCAACAGTGTGTATGTTTCTTGCTGGGAAGGTTGAAGAAACTCCCAGGCCGCTGAAAGATGTCATTCTTGTCTCGTATGAAATTATTAATAAAAAGGATCCTGCAGCAGGTCATAGAATCAAGCAAAAGGTAGTTATCAACTTATCACTAAATAGTGCATTCTGGTGAAATGTGGTAGAGAGGTGTTTTATTTTTAAGATTCTGGTGGTTGTATTTTTGCTGTATTTCTTGTTCGCCGATCTGTACATTCTGGTGAATTTTTATAAAAGTATAGTTTCTTACTAAAAAAAATTATCATTAAGTGCTTACACTTGGCATTCCTATACTTATCTATCAACACATTTATTGATGTTAGTTATGCTACTTATTTAGTTCTTCCAAATTTCTGTAAAGATAATCCTGATGTGTGCACTATTATTCTTCTATCGTTACCCTGGTTTTACCATGTAGAAATGCCAACTTCCCCATATAGGTTGAGCACAAAGACTGCATATCCATGCTGCAATTGTACATGTCAAGAGGTGTAGCCAGTTGCTAAATCTCCTAGACATAAATCCAACTGGCTTTGATTAATTGTTCTCTCTCTCTCTCTCTCTCTCTCTCTCTCTCTCTCTCTCTCTCACCTGTTGCTTTTTCCCTTTTTCATTCTAATGTTTCTTTTATCCCAGAACTACTATCCAAATTTGATTTTAATTTCTTATGTGCTTTATAATGCAATTATTTATCTATTCTCATACATTTGGAACAATCATGCAGGAGGTATATGAACAGCAGAAAGAGTTGATTCTACTTGGAGAGAGGGTTGTTCTTGCAACTCTTGCTTTTGATCTTAATGTAAACCATCCATATAAACCACTGGTTGAGGCAATAAAGAAATTCAAAGTAGCTCAAAATGCCCTTGCTCAAGTTGCATGGAATTTTGTTAATGACGGGTATGGTTCTCTTAGTTCATATATCTTGCTTGTTCGTCTTGGCCTTTCTTCAGTTTCTTCTTGAACTTGGAATGTGGCATGCAGACTTCGGACATCACTTTGCTTGCAATTTAAGCCCCACCACATTGCGGCTGGTGCCATTTTTCTTGCTGCTAAGTTCCTCAAAGTAAAGCTTCCATCAGATGGCGAGAAGGTCTGGTGGCAAGAGTTTGATGTCACCCCACGCCAATTGGAGGGTGGGTGTCCTTGCTTTATTTCAATAAGTGATGCTACAGAGCAATCATTAGTGTCCTTTCCTAGCCTCTTATTCTTCATCTGATGAACTTACTTCATCACTCTTCACTCTTCCAATATTTTCGGCTCTTATTCTTTTTGTTAGTCAGTGTGAAACCAATCAATTGCGGGGATAAAATGTTTTGGAGAGGAATGAAATCTCTCCCTCTGTTTCTTCCTTCCTCCTCCGTTCGTACAATCCTGTGATCATGTCTAATGTATTTAGTTAAGAATCTTATTAAATATGTTGGGTATCAGTTTCAATTGACCATTATTTGCTGCAGAAGTGAGCAATCAAATGTTGGAACTATATGAACAAAATCGGTTACCGCCGTCCACTAATGAAGTTGAAGGAAGTTCAGTGAGTGGCGCTAATCATCAGCCTTCTGCAAAAGCTACAACTAGCAATGAAGAACATGCAACAGGCAACAGCCATTCGCAGGCTGGAGGTACAAGACCTGGAACCTCAAAGCCAGCATCTAGGCAAGGGTCTGAGCAGTCTTATGTTGAGAATGGTGGACCTGCTAGAACTACCCACAGTCAATGTAATGACTACAGAAGTGCTGAAATGAAAGGTGCTTTGGATCAGAATATGGATGTTGAATTCAAAGATAGTCAACCCCCCGAAGCAGTTTCACTGCACCTAGACAAGGTGGGGGAATCTCAAAATATATCAAGGTTTGTGTCAGAGGGACATAGTGAAGAGCAAGAAAGAGAGAGCAATGTCGGGAAAGGTGATACAAGGGAAGGATGGGAACCGAAGGATAAACAATTTGGCCGAAGTTTGGAGAATCGACAAAGTGCACATGGCCGATCACCACAGGAAGCTATAAAAAAAATTGACAAGGATAAGGTAAGGGCAGCACTGGAGAAACGAAGGAAATCCGTGGCTGATGTGACTCGGAAGACAGATGTGCTGGATGAGGATGATTTGATTGAGAGGGAACTCGAAGATGGTATTGAACTGGCTACGGGGAGTGAGAAGAACAAGCGGGACAGGAGGCAAAGCTGGTCAAAGCCCTCAAATAGACAAGAACATGAGGGCCTGCATCAGGGAAAACATCCGGACGGTGTTGGAGATGGCGGACCACATTTAAACAATATAGAGGAAGGTGAGGTATCAGCACTTGATGCCGGACAAGAATTTCAGTCACCAAAATCAAGCAGTCGTAAGAGAAAGGCAGGAAGCCCAGTAACAGTTCCTATGGAAAGGAAGCAGCGACATGATTATGTGCCTGGGCCCCATCACCATAATCATGGTGATTATACAGAAGATCACAACAGGGTGGGCCGCTCTGGCCATACAGAAAGGGATAGCAAAAGGCATGCACCGGAAAATCATGTGTGATGTTTGTACTGCTTGCCACAAACGATCCTCGGTTTCTGCTGTGATTTCTTTGGTGATGATCATGGGCACACTCTCCTGTCTTCTCCCAGCTTCTGGGAAAGTATTTATGTGCTCTAAAGCTCCTTCAGCTCGATGATTTTGACCAGCTTCCATGTATACTACATCCTCTGCCCTTCAGAAATCTCTAAGAGGCATATCAAAGTCCTAAGTGGACTATACATAAAGGTTCTTTTTGAACCTCATGTCTTTCTAAAGATGTTTTGGATGTAACCGTGTACGATGTATTTTAGTTTAGATGATGATAATTTGATTGTAGAATCATAGTAGTAAAAATAGAGAAGAAACCCTTCGATATTGTCTAATCAATTCAGTTTAGTATATCCATCTCAGTCGTATATGGTTGAAATGGATTCTTGTTTTTCTTCCTTTTGTTTCTCGTGCCTGTCTTCCCCTTCCTTTGTTCAAACTAATGCGAAATGTTGGATCTTGTATTGGATTATATTACTGTAAACTTCACAATAAATATACCACACATGTACGTATGAATCATTTCCTCCTAACTTCTAGAAATTGTCTAAAATTCCTTCCATAAAGCAGTATTACTTGCTACATTGTCTTCTTACAAAACTGTGGAGTATCATCACTAATAGTCTTCAATCTCGTAAATATGTTTCTATAGGCGATCTTTTTGGTGCTCCATTTAAATGACTTGTTTTTAACAAATTAATAATACGAGTGAATATGTAACAAAACATGATTGTCTCACGAGTTTGCATGCATAAGCTGACAAAAGTTAATTTAATTCCTTTGGTAGAGAAGTGTATTGCTACAAAAACAAAAAACCGTCTGATTCAATATTCTGAGGTCAAAATTATATATCACGAAAAGTAAGTTCAAGTCTTTTTTCTCTGCTCAGTGCCATTTCTCGGGATGAAGGTCTCATCATTACCTTCCATGTTCTCTATCTTCCCTTTTACCTTTATAGGCATCAATATCTGCACTTCTTCTCTTGTGCACTGGTTCATCTCTCTTGTTGCGTCTGTCATCATCCGCATATCTCTTTCTATATTCTATATCATCCCTCCTCTCTGCACTTCCCTTTTTATACTCTCCACTGTCCCTCTTTTCTGAAAGGCTATCATCAGCCGCACTTCTCTTTCGGTACTCTCGGTCACTACCCCTTTCTGCAAGTCTATCATTATCTGCACTCCTTTTTCTGTAATTTTCATCACCCCTCCTCTCCGCATAATCATCTGCATATCTCTTTCCACTCTCCCGCTGATTCTTATTATCTACGTTTCTTCGCCTCTCCTTATATGCATCTCTATCACTATCTGTACTCCTCTTTCTGTAATCTCCATCACCCCTCCTCTCTGCATAGGTACCATCATCAGCATATCTCTTTCTGCTTTCACGCTGATCTCTCCTATCATCTGTGCCTCTTTCTCTGTCCTTATGCCGTTCTCTATCCCTTCGCTCTTCAAGATAATCTTGACCGCTTCTACTTCCACTGGATCGATTTGCTTTACTGTCTCGACTTGAATCCTCTCTGTACTCTCTACTTCTGTCACTGTGCCTCTCCCTATCACTTGAGTCTTTATGTTCTTGATCCCTATGCCTTGGGTCCTCGGAACTCCGCCTATTTATCGTTTGTTTCTCGACTCCACGGTCATTTGGATTGCAACCTTGATTTCTCTGTTCTTGTCTTGGACTTTCCGGAGTGTCTCCATCAAATACCATCTCATAACTACAACAACCATTTTAATATCAGAAATACAATTACATAATATATATAAGAGAGAGAGAGAGAGAGAGAGAGAGAGAGAGAGAGAGAGCATGCAAGACTACCAACCTAGAGTTGTTGCCTCCACCACGCTGTGCATTGTCATCCTTTAATATGTACTTTTGAGGTTGCTGTCTGTTGGCAGAATCACCAGTGCAATCCTTGGCAATGTGATCAAGCGCACCACATTTGAAGCAACCTTTGCCTACAGCCACAGAAAATAGAAAAATATTAACCCTAGGTATTCTAACTAAAGAAGGATCCAAAACAATTTCGAATACAGGACACATTCTTGATGCAAAAGTATGTCAGATTGCCCTTAGCATATGCCATAGCAACGCACATATAGCAAATTCCTTCCAGTAAAAAACAACATTCAGGCATTTACTTAATTATTTATTTTTCTCCCAACAAAACATTCCTTTGAGCAGTAGGATGTGATCAAGCAAGCTGCATCTAGGCACACATTAAAAATGGACAAAAAGAAACTATGTATGTTTGTTTCCTGCATCCTTTGAAGTCTATACCTTTGCCCATTTGTTGATCTTTGCGCCTGTACTGGGACCACAGCTTTGCAACACTCTGACTAAAATCCACATGTATTCTCCGGTCATCAATTAAAGCATTATCCATCTACCAAAAATAAATTCAATAAGGCAAGGAAAGCAAAATGGGCTCATATATAAAACAGAGTCAAAGGATCCCACTCCTTATTTTAAAAGACTGCCTACAAATGGGAAGCCTTCAGCAAGGTTTACATAAGTTCTGCAGCAAGTATTTTTACAACCCTATTGTTGAAACTTGAAAGGACTATCTGAGCATGCTTTTAAAAAATACATGTGGAAACAAAGCACGCCAGGAAAGGATAACAAATCTATAGTCTAAATATGAAAATGTCAACCATTTTGTTGCATGAATACAACAAAGTTTTTATTTTCCTATCCTCTACAATAGGTTAATTTCTTTTAACATACCTTAAAATATGCTTGTTCACATGCCTCTCTGGTCTCAAATTCTGGCATTACAAAATATCAAACATGTCACTGGTTTGAGTACACAATCAGAAAATCAAATACTACTTTAAAAAATTAAAAGGAAAATAACAGGAAAGAAGTAAGCAGAAGGACAAAGAACTTGATAGTACTTAAGGCTGACCAATGAACTTGTGCACAAAACTTAAGAGGATAGGAATATTGGAAGGAACTCATCAAACAAAGGTGCTAAAACCATAGCTTACCAGGCACAGCAGATAAGGGATAGTCAATTTCCTACTATAAAACAGAAAAATAAGTAATCAAATAAAATATACTCACCGATGAATGCATAGCATAAGCTGTCTCCAGTCTTGAAATCACGGATTATATCAGCCCTGTCATCAGTAACATATCATCAATATGCATCATTACAATCCATCGCACACACTACTAATAATTAAAGAACAAGATCAATACTTACGCTTGCACAGTTCCAAAACGTGAAAAGATTGTGTGCAAGTCCTCATCCTGCACCGAAAGCAGACAATTATGTGCACCACACCACAAGTTAAAACTATTAAAACTATTAAAGGAAATGGAAAAAAGAAAAACAACTTACTTCTGTGACTGGATTCAATTTACAAACAAAAAGCACGTTGTCAGGAGGCTTTATCTCAACATCAGGAATATCCCCAATCTGTTAAACAGATGTGGCAAGAAAAATGGGAAAAAGAGGATTAAGCTGTGAATACACAACATCAAACGCTGCAACTAGAATAATGGAATTATGGTTGAGGTGCTTACACTCTCAAGTACAACTGCACTGGAATGTGCGTCTTTGGCACGAAGACGCTCTTCAAGTTCTTGTGGACCTAATTGTTCATCCAGAGGAACCCAGTCATCTTCAAGCCGCACATTATCCTCAACCTAGTCAGAATAGAGATAAGTAAGAAGTTTGAAGATCTGAGAACATATATAAATTGTTAGCCCTCATCCAAACAGCTTAAGCTTTTGAGAAAGGTGGTGGACTAACAAACTTTATCATCGTATCAAAGCATTCGGATCCCTACAATTGCAACTTTCCAATAAAAGTTTAATTTTCAAAAGTTGGGCTACCTAATGATAGAGACCCAGACGTAAGGGTTGCTTCACAAAGCTTTTGGACATAGTGGTCAAACATAAACATGATCGGTACTAGCCAAAATACGAAGTGTTCATACTAAAGATCGGCAACCATGCTATTTGGGGAACCTACGATTTCAAGTGTTATATGAGCAGTTCATGTTTCATTTTTATCTTCATTTTGGGGTTTCACACTGCACAATAAATGTTGAAAAAAGCTGCAATTAGCCACTACCTCATCCTTTGGTTTTCCTTCTGGGGAGGCATCAGGAATTAACTCAGCTAATTGCGAAGGATCATCAAAAGGATCGTCCAAAATGTAAGTATGCTTGATTCTGCTAACACAAATAAAATATAAGCGTAAGCCATAATGAAGCCAATCTAGCTTGAAACAAACATATAATTGAAGAATATATTCAAGGAAAAACAGAAACCGACCGGATATTTTTAAAGGGTTTGTTTTTCTCATCCACATAAGCCTCATTGATCCTTGTCAATGTCTCAAACCCCTCTGCTATCTCCCCAAAAACCTGCATTGACATACATCAATTAAGTTATCAAAGAAAACCAATGGCAAATTGCGGGAGCACAAACATAGCAGAGCTTCTATTTCAGAACTACCAGACCGACAAGACTACTTCTAAATCATACATTTCCTCTTGGGTTAATTAGGGGTAGACCAACTGAATAATCACTGGACATGCATATGCCATCTGCTTGCAGATTTTGCAGAGTTATTGGAAGAGACTATCTGTTAGCATAAATATATGTAATACACTCTACATAAACATACACAAGGAAGGATAATCATGCAACCCCATCAAACAGAAAGAGAACGCTATTGCACAGGAACAATCCTATGTTCACAATATGAAACACAAGCCCTAAGCATTGATGCATAGGAAGGTGATAACAATATCATTTTCCACATTAAGTCAGTGCATCAGTAGATTGACATTCCCTCTCCCACTATCCAGCATTTTCTAGCAGATGTAGCAACAACGAAATATTGCCCATTTTTATTCATTATATTTTTAAAGACATTGAGACCAAAGAAACTATCGTACATGCAATATCACAATATTGAGTTGTCACTTGTCTGCTCCTATCAAGATTGAAGTCTCATTGACCTGAGCATCCATCCACCCAGCAAGGAATTTAAATTTAATAAAGTTTCTTATATTTGACAAAGTTGAGAAAGAGAAAACAATTCAATACATATAAATAGTAAATATTAGTAGATGGGACTGGAGACTTACTGTGTGCTTCCCATCGAGATAGTCTAGATCATCACGCAATGTAAAGTAGAACTGGACAAAAACCAAATTAACACATCACTGCAATGTAATTGAAAAGTGAAAAGTTCAACATTAAAAAAGCATAAGTTTGATACACAAATCAACTAAACAAAATCTTATTCCCAAAATTATTGATGCAGGAAAAACTAGCTTATACCAGAAAAAGAAGAAGCAATAATCTTATACCTGAGAAGCATTGAGATTCTCTCCAGCACTAGCCATGGAAACAGTTCCTGTCTTAGAATGCTTTAAATCAAGATGAATCTCATCATTGAAAAAGCGAGCCTGATCACCATATAAAAATCTGGAAGTAGAACGTGGTCCAAGGTGAGTATATGGAGTAATTTAAAAACTGTAGTCACTTATCATTAAGTACAGCAATTGATAACTATAAACACATGCAACTTAGTGACTTTCACACTCCCATTTTGTTTGTTTTCACTCATCTCCTTGTTTGTATGCTTTGATTCTCCTTTCGTTGACTTAATTACCAAAGCAATGAGGGAAGAGTGCAAATGGATAAAGTGGGAATGTGAAAATAGCCATTCATGCAGTAATAGTTGTTGATGTGAGGAAGGCAAGAAAGAAAAAAGAAGCAAGAAGTGTAGAAAGAAAAACATATTTCAATATTTTGGCACAACTAAAATATTCTCTGCGAAATAACCATAGCACTGAATAGCACAGGCAGACTCCTTACTTGTAGATTGAATCACCACCAGAGCCTGTTCCAGTTGGGTCACCAGTCTGTGCAGTAAAATCCTTCTGAACCGTATGAAAAAGACACCCATTATAATACTTTATCCTGAATCATTATAAAGATTAAAGAACAGAGAAAAAAATAAGATGATATACCAAAATTGAGATAGATAATACAATTCATAATTAAACTCAACAAACTCAAAAAAGTACGCATTCAAGGAGAAAGGATAAATTCCAACCATAAAACATTAGTATGATTCTTAATAATTATATTCCAATCAGCCATGAAAATAACATGCCAAAATTTCTGGGGCAAGTAAGAAACTCTATAATCCCTAACAAGCCTGTAAGCAATTGAAAATAGAAACTAGTACTTAATCAAAGTTTAAATACAATCGCAAGACTCAATGAATAAGGGAAATCCCACATGAACCCATTTTTATGTTCTCAAAGTTCATATATTTAATTCATAGCTGAAGTAACAAAAAAATTTTGGCTGCTGAGAAAATACATGAATTTAACAAAATAAAAAAGAAGCTAGAGGCTTAGATATTTATTTGTTTGTTAAGTTTCTTAACTGAAAAAAAGACCTCTCCTCAATCTACATATATTAACACAACATAAAACAAAAGTAAACTGAATAGTCTTAGTTAGAGGGTAGTGAAGATAAACTTACTTGCAGAGCTTTAAGAAGTTTTTACAAGTCAGAGGGCACTTGTCTGTGTGCAAATCCACAACTATCTCCCCTAAGCTTGTCACTATAAGCACTGACATAGTCTCTCTCTGTGTCAAACGCAAGTATTAAATTCATTAACTAATCACCCAGAAGAAGATTATATATTTTTTCTATAAGTATTCAAGTTAAATTGAAACCAACTTATGAAAATTGTACTACATATACACATGTATAACTGACAAATTCAATTGGGCCCAATCTAATCTGAAAAATACGTTTTCAAAGACTAGCAAAACGCAAAAGAAAAGAAATTTATTCATATTTTAATTTGTTTGATTTTCAACAGAGCTTGAGCACTAAGATATCAGAAATAAACCCGCAAAATGCATTATCTTGACATAAGATTGAAACTTTAACAACCCAATATTGCATCACAAAAGAAGAAAAAAGAAAGTTTAAATCTCTCCCCTCCTCCCCAACTTCAAAATAAAAAAGGTACTTTAAATCTAAAAACCACAGCTGGGTTTCGACGAACCTGTTGTTTTTCCTTGTTGAAGCTGATTGAAGGGCTATTATTGCAAGCCTTCTGCGATGTAACAGCAGACAAGAAGAAGAATATGAATAACAAAACTCCAAACCCTAAACAGACAGCACCAGGGAACAAAATTTTGCGGAAAATTACGATTAAAAGTAGCGATTTGAGAACTCACTCAAATCTTCGAGTTACGTTCAGGGCAATTGGAAGCAGGGAGAGAGAGAGAGACAGTGTGTCTTGTTGGTGGTCTGGGCAAAAGCTAAAAGTTCGTTCTACTCTGGGCCTAGAAAAAATCAAATCTTCGTCTCCCAATTTTTGAACGAGACCCAATATTTATTGGGCTTTATATGTTTCATACCCAAAGTTTGTTTGGATTTTGGAGGGAAACCCCCCGCACATTTCGAACTTAGACAGCAACCTCAAAAACAAAAGGAACCAAACATTAAAATAAAAAATAAATTTCTTTTTAGGGAAAGGACAGATAGTGGGAAAAGTCATTCAAATGAAAAATTGAAATTAATTAAAAAATAGAGAAAATCCTATTCAACTTCATCGTTGTGCCCAAAGTGTGAACAGAGAATCAATCAACAAATCAACAACCAACAACACAACCACCACCACAGAGAGACTCGGAGAAGGAGGAGGAGGAGCAATCAGCTATGTCGCAGGGCAGCGGAAGCGCAGGAGGTGCTGGTGGTGGTGGTGATGGCGGCGGGCTCGACTTTCAGCTACCGGAGGAGATCTTATCGGTGATACCTACCGATCCATACGATCAGCTGGATCTGGCGCGAAAGATCACGTCCATGGCCATAGCCTCCAGGGTTTCCAAGCTCGAGTCGGAGATGGGGAAAATGAGGCAGAAACTCCAGGACAAAGATAGGCTTGTATTTGAGCTTGAGGAAAGGCTCTCGCGCCTCCAACATGCAAACCACGAGGCTGACTCCCGATTGAGAATTGCCCTGGATGAGAATGTAAGGCTTAAGACCCCTCATCCCGTACTTTATCATTTTGAAATTTTGGGAGTTGTATCAAATTTGTATTCTTTCTTGTTTTTTTTATATGCGCTGTTTGGTTGCTAAGAAAATTATGGAAAGGGAAGAGAAGGGAGGGAAATTAGTCATTTTTTGGGGGATTTTTGGGGGTTTCACTATAGTTGTCTTTTCCCCCTTTCAATTAGCATCCAAGAAATGTGATACCTTATTCTGAATTTCATATATGGTCCTTATTTTTAGCTGTTTGGTTGCTGAGAAAATTGATAGGAATGGAAGAAAAGGAGAGAGTTCTGGGGGGAGATTGAGTGTTTTCCGTTGATACTGTTATGGTGGTTGTTTTTATTAATTGTTTTCGTTTAATTGAGTGGGATATGAGGGATTTAGGTCCAATGGGATTGAGTAGTTGGGTTAGGATGAGGAATTGTGATTGTAGATCATATAAGTGTGAAATCTTTTAATTATCGTCTGGAGTCAGGAATCAAGAGTCAGTTGAGGGAGAACCATAAATATTTGAAGATTGAAGTGCTTTTCAATTAGAAAAGTGAGAAGCTGGGGTGATGCTTGATGAATGTAGCACAGAAAGAGTGCAACCACTAAATTCTTAAGTTTGACGATGCTATTCCTTAGTTCATTACTATATAAACAAAATTTCTTCTTTTTCACTTTTGGCTCATAATAGAGAAAAGAAAAGGAAGACACTTTTCAATAAAGGTTTTAGGTCTTGAGATAAATTTGGTAGGTACTATGAAGTAGAAAGGAACTAATTTCTTTGTTCCTATATAAAAAAGAAAGGTAGCTTTTAATGTAAGCAATGAGATATTAACATTGCGTTTTACTCCTCTTCTGCTACCATTTGATTAATTTTTTCTTCTGTACAACCTGACCAGGAGTTCCTATGAAAAAAAGACCTGCAGGAGTGATGAAAGCAAATTTTTATTTTAAAGTTGAACAGAATTGTCATATTGGTCTTTTGTGTGTGTGTGTGTGGATATTAGAGATAGTTGTATTAGGCTGAGCGACTGAAATGTGATAATTTTTTCTTTTCTAATAAACACGCACGAATGTTTCTTTCAATTTTGTTTATAAAAAATAAAGATTTACTAACATAGTGCACATGGTTACATCAACTAGTTGTAACACTGTTCAACTAGGTGGAGGCATCTTCCTTTTGTCATTTACTTTCTGGAGTCTTTATGCAAAAAGAATAATAGTACTCACAATTCAACTATTGTCTTTTCTTCTTAACTTCATGTCCTCAACAATGGATGGTGCATCACCTTTTGAGTTTCTTGTGAAAACAAACCTGCATTAATTATGGCTATGTTACATTCTTGTTGTTCCTGAAGGTGAAGCTTTCCAAAGAACGAGATTCACTGGCAGTGACTGCGAAAAAGCTCAATCGTGACTTGGCAAAGGTGTGATTTGTTATTTGTTTTAAGTGGAAGAGTTTTATTCTTCGTTTTTCAAATTGTTCAAACAATTTATGCACTATTCTTGTTTGGAGATTGAAACACAAAAGTTTTTACACGTTGCAAGAGGAATTTGGGGATGCCTTTTGGTTTTTAGTTGTATTATTATTTTCCCTTTGTAAATGTAGTTTCATGGATGATATATTCTAGAATTTGTAATACGTTCTCTGTGTAGAAATGAAAATGATATGACATTTTTTCCAGAATTAATGGGGAAGCCACTAATCACTCAGTGTTCCTTAATGGTGAATATATGTGCTAATCCATTTCTTTCTCTCTTCAGATGAATTATTCCATCTCATTTCTTTTTGATAGGAAACTGTGTGAATCATAAGATGAATTTGTTATCTGTTTGAACTTGTGCAATGTGACATTTCAAAGTTTCCTTTCGTATCCTATCAATAACTTGTTTAGAGATGCAATATTAACTATTGTAGTTCTTCATTAACTTCAGTAGATTATGCCAATTACATGGTACAAGGCCCTATGTGGTCCAGAAGTGTAGTAATACATAATCTTGTCTCCTGCATACCTATGTTTGATTTAATCCTAATTCTGTGTTTTCAAATTATTATATTAATTAAACTGTTATAGGAATTCATATCAATAAAGATTGGATTCTTCGTGTTATGTGGCAATGCTTATATATGCTTTCTTTTATGGGTTCATACTCCACCTTGCCTCACAAACATGAGCTTGCAGGCCTCTAAAATGAAAAGAAAAGCTAGAATAATGTGAAGATAAACTGTTTGGCTTACTATTGGGTAGCTGAAACTGACCAAATTTATATTATGTTTACAACTGTATGGACGTCAGCGTTTTGTGTTATTATTCTTGTGACTATTCAACTCTTCCAGATCCATACGGATAAAACTCCAACCCAGTAAACTCATGATTATTTCCTTGTTTATTTTCCTCGTTTTGTTTATTTTTATTGTTTTTGTATGGTTGCAATTTGTATCTATACTAAGGATGTTGCAAACTTATCTCTTCAACTTCTTTTCATTTGTGTAGCTTGTTGACCTAAGGAATGACAGTTTTTTTCCTGTTGACAGTTGGAGACATTTAAGAGACAACTAATGCAGTCTCTAAATGATGAAAATGCATCTGTGAGGACTTCAACTTTACCAATTATGGTTTTTAATATCTTTGAAAATCTAAGTTTGTTATTGTTCTTCCTCTCATGGAAGTTTGTTCTTGGATAATTTTGCTATGGCAAAACTAATTAACTATATTTTCCCTTTCATAGCCAACTGAAACTGTTGATATTGGCACCTGTGACCAATCAGTTCCAAAGGCATATCCTGATAAGGGTACTGTTTCTTTGATTTTATCAAGTATTCTATAGTCTTTCTGTAATAAATTAATGATGTTTAGCAACTCTTTTTTTTTTTTTTCCAATGGTCAAGGGTTCTAACTTTGCTTCTTATTATTTCCTTTGATTTGGTGGTCAATGTGCATTATTTCTGTCTGCTACAGATGAGGAGACAAATGGCTACACACTACAATATTCCTCAAGTGGTTCCACAGATAAGGGGAGTACAACTGAGGAAGGTATTTAAACTGGATCCTGTTCATGGATCTTTATCCTGCCTGTATAATACCTCGTAGAATAAGTAACAAACATTTAGAATCATATTTTGTCATACAATAGAGGAGAACATATTTGTCATCGAAGAATAAACTCACCATATGTTCCTAATCAGTATCCTCTCATCATATGCTCCTTCATATAATGATTGTACAGACACCTCTAACAGAGCTTCTCTACTGAACACTAATAACACCTTTTCATTTAAAGGTGAGAAAAAAGAAAATAGCATAGTGCATTGAAACATCAAAAAGTTAGGTAGTGTCTCTGAGATAAATAATTCTACGGTACCAAATATTTTCGAGGGATTTCAATAACTTCACATATTCCTCTACAAAAGAAGTGAAATTGATTTACCTTTAAGGCGATATCCCTGACTTGTGTGGTTAATATGGTTATTGTATTGATATCCAAGTAATTAACTTCCGTAATGCCTTATCATCAAGATTCAAGATGTATAATCAATGGTTTAGTTCAAATCTTGAATTAAAAGTAATAACAAGACAAAATACTCCCTCTCTCTCTCTCTCTCTCTCTCTCTCTCTCTCTCTCTCTCTCTCTCTGTGTTGGTGATTTATGAAATGGTAATGAAGGATTTTGTGATATTGAACCTCTTCCTCCTCCTCTTCAAAATCTAGTACCTCCTCTTCGAAATCTAGTACTGGGACTGAAGACCACAGCCCTGCTCATTGCTTGCAAAGAGAGCTCATGCGGATGGCATGTTTTGTGGGTGATTTGGGATTTTTCTGGTAGCCATAATCGATTTCTTGTAGGGATTGTTAACCTAAGTTTCTTATGGCTTTATATACATTGGTATCATATATAGCCTCTCATCAATCAGGGAATTACTTAATTAATTATAACAATTCTAGAATCACTAGGAATCCTTCGAAGGTAAGAAATCAACTAATTACTAATTACTAGGAATCCATCTAAGGTAACAATTATAACAATTCTAGAATCACTAGGAACTAATTACTAATGTACTCCATGGCCGTGGAATTTGGGTTATCATCTTCTTTTTTGATCTTCTTATTTGGTTTTAGACGTTTTCTGTGTGTTTTTCTTTTCGTAGCCATATTGTCCGTTAGTTAATAAATTTGCTAATCACTTGATTGATTCCCGCTATTTCTACTTTTATACTCTCTTTTTTTGTTTCTCATAATTGAATTATGTCAATTTGGTACTACGAAGTTGCAGATTTCGTTCGTTTACTGAAAATCATGAAACCAAGTTAGTTCAGAGTAAGGGGGTTTTTATTTTATGATTAGAAACCTAATTATTGGTTCACAGCCTTGAAGACTTCCGGGCAAAGATTTTCTGTGACTCCATATATCACACCGCGGCTTACTCCAACTGGAACTCCAAAGATTATTTCCACAAGTGGGTCACCTAGAGGGTATTCTGCTATTTCATCTCCTCTGCAATCCTCTGGTGCCACATCTCCCACAAAACCCCACTATGAAGGACGGACGTCACTGTCTTCATGGTACTCATCAAGCCAGCAGTCATCAGCAGCAAACTCTCCACCTCGCGGACGTCCACTTCCAGGTTTGGAATTCTGTTAATTTCACTGTTTTTCTTCTAAACCTAAATAGGAACTGCCGGTTCTCTGTGGCCTTTTTTTCCCTTTGCCCCAAATCTGCAATTATCTATCAAAACCAACCCTGCCCATCGCCCCCCCCTCCTCAACATAATTTTTTTATGTGTTTTCATTACAACAGTGAGTTGTAGTTGATGACACTATATGAACACTCTCTTCTACTATTCTGTCTTTCAATACAACAGTTAGTTGTAATTGAAGACCCTATACAAACACTTTCTTCTCCTATTTTGAGTTACCTTTTAAAACTTTTCATCTTCTGCATTGCAAATTTGGTAGGGCGCACTCCTCGAATTGATGGAAAGGAGTTCTTTCGTCAAGCCAGGTTGGTGTAATTATTGCAATGCCAATACACTTTGATTGATTTGTTGCAATAGTAATGAGGCCCTTCATGGACTGATTTGAATACACTGCAATTTAGGAGTCGCCTGTCATATGAGCAGTTCAGTGCATTTCTGGCTAACATCAAGGAACTAAATGCTCATAAGCAAACCCGAGAGGTAAAACACTAGTGAATTGTTTGATTGAATGATTATTTGATGCAACTAAACATGTACCAGACCCATTGATTACCAAATAAGTGAATGGTTTGTATATATTGTTTTCCAGGAAACTCTAAGGAAAGCAGAAGAGATATTTGGGACTGATAACAAAGATCTTTATTTATCATTCCAAGGATTGCTTAACCGCAACATACACTAGCATTCAAAGTTTAGTTGCTGGGTACTTATAATAATCAGTATGTCCAACCTCTCTCTCTCTCTCTGCTTTCATATGTGTTGTTGCATGCCAGCCATCTTCCAAAATTTACATTATTGTTGTGAGTTATGTGAGAATGGCATACCCCTCATGCTTGAATTGACCTGAGAGGCTGGAAATTAAAGGTGCAAGGATGGTCAGGAGGCCTTTTTATATGGGACAATAACAAAAAACAATTCTCTTTGATTTTTATAATTTGTGAAATCCATAATTGATTCCTTCGGATGGGTTTTATGCCTTTTGGAGTTTCATAATTTTAAAAACATTTCACCTATGTTTATCCTTCTGAATTACCCCAAATGTTGAGTTCATCATCCCTGTCAATCGTACTGAACAATCAAGTTCTTTTTCACAGGTTGTGCAAAAGTTGTTCGCAGATCCTCTTTCTGTGTGTTTCGCTGTGGATTGAGCTTGTTCTCGGCTGTGTTGGTCCTTTGGATGGAAGGTCCATGGCTCATTCTCTGTGGCATATCATTTTTTGAGATGTAATCAACATCAAGTTGAGTTTCAGCAAACTAGAGTAGGGTTTTGTAGGTTTCACAATGTCATAGAATGCAGGTATGCTGTGTAAATAATTGCTTTATTTTTCAGTCTACCTGCTTGATTGTTTAAGATGGAACTAAATTGACCTTACCTTTCTGCGGTTGTCAAATGAACCTTGGGAGTTCTCCTCAATGCATCTCTCTCTCTCTCTCTCTCTCACACACACACACACACACATAAATGTATGCGTGTGGATCAGTGAACATCCGGTGGTACTCAACAATGTTGAGGAGCATATTTTACATGTTATCACACATGATAATAGTGAAACTCCCTATTTAGTTTTAGACCACCTATAGATAAGATTATATTTTTTTAAAAAAAAAATTGCAATATCTATGTAGTTTCTGTGGGTTTTTTTAAATATATAAATTAGTTCATCTACTATGATAAACAAAATAAATATTTCATCTACCGTGCAAGTTTAGTCTCTGTTTTGTTCAATATATATGTATATATTGAATGGTTAGAAACTATCGGCTGGAATGATGATCAGTGCAGAACATATGGTCCCTAATCAATGTGTACAGAAACCAGGAAAGAATCTCCTATGTTTTTCTGTCTCTTTGAACAGCTGTAGTGACCTTTGGATTATATCTGATTTCTCAAGAACATAGCATCTTACTTACACTCACATATTTTGTCTGTCGTGCACATTATGTTATTTGCAATCAGATTTGAAAGGTTCTCTCAAATTCATATTTTGCAAGCATTGTGATAAGTGAATGTTAATTTTTTTCTTGCTCGAGTTAATCTTATGATCCGAGATTTACGAGATATCTTTTTTCCATCTGCTTTCAGAAGTATTTTTGGATTTGAAACAAAATATCAGAAATTACATGGGAGATGAAAATCAAGCCTACTTGCTCTACCTGTTGGCTTCAACAATATCTTGTCATTGAATTGATTTCAAATTTTCCTCCCGACCAAAAAACAAAGAAGATTTCAAATTTGACCAAAGTACATTTGTATTCCTATTGATTGACTGCAAACCAAGCCTCCTCTCTTTTCATATCTTCTGGTTTGAAACAAATCTTTCAAAAGAATATGAAGAAGAAGAAAATGTGGTGGCATTTGTACGAAGGAGGCCATGCTTAGCCTGGAAGAGGATAGGCCTGTTTGGTAAAGTCTGGACAAATCTGTGCAGGTGGATCTGGATTTGGCAAATAGAAACAAAATGGAACCAAGAATAAATCTTGAATGGTAAATGATGGGAAGCACACAAAAATGCTGTGGTGATCTTATGCTCCAAAAATCTGCCTAGATTCATTTTTTCCAGCAACATGCACGTTGTACCAACATGAACATGTCATGTTGGACGACCAGGGTCCAATTGGCCAATTAAATCTCATCTTTTTAGTTCTTGTTTTTTTGGGTAACTCAAATATCTTCTGCATGATTGCTAATCATTGTTAATATCTTAATAATCCCATCTTCTTTTGATAGAAGTGGTACATGATTGCTAATTAATCTTGTTTCGATTTTACTAAGATGGATCATAAAGTTAATCTTCTTTAGATGCCTCGTTGGCCCAACTTATAAGATAGCTTTTTGAAAACTGAAGATAAGATAGCTTTTAAGTTAAAGCTTTCTCTTTAATTTGTAAGAGTTGTGCTACACAAACAATAATAAATAAATAAAACAGTCGGATCCAACAGGTCTTAGGTTCGTGGACTAGCACATATTGAATCCAGGTATATTATCAGAAGAAAAAAAAACATACAAATTTGGATATGTACCATTACCACAGAAGCTTAAGATCATATATATCTGTGAGATTTTAGACAATACTGTATTGGATTTCATTCTCTCTTTGACAAGGTGAAAAGAACAGAAGTGAAGAACAGTTTTTCACATGCAAGTGGGTTTCAGGGGAGAGGCTGTAGATGGCTGGCTGGTTGATGGGATGGGCAGGTTTACCAGAGGACCTGATGCTATGTACCAGCCTACAAAATCTTCAATTCTATCTCAATTTTTACTTTTTGTGGCAAATAGCCTGTGCTGGAGATGAATTTTGCACACATGAAGTGTACCCAAAAATGCTCCCTCACCTTAGTTTCAAGATAAAACAGGTCCCCAACTTGCGAGCCCTTTTGAAGGATCAAAATGTTTTAATTGATACTGGAGTTGGTATGAAAGAAAGTAAAGCCAGGAATCTTTCAAAGATAACAAAGATTGTGCAAAACCACCTTAAGAAATCAATTTGAACCAGATACCCTCCTTTTTTGTAAAACAGAGCTCTCAGAAGAATAAAACAGGAGACAACAAAAGTGCTTCATTTCTGCTCTAGTGCATGACAATCTTTGTTGCTAAATTTCACCACCATCACCCTTTGCCAAATGTTTCGAAGTCATGTAATACATGCATGGATGCTGTAAAATCACTATTTATAATGCGTAATTAATACGACCCAAATCACTTTTTTGAGTCTCATCTTGTAATATCATCTCATGATCCGAACTGTTTACTTTTTTGTAGTGTTTTTATCATTCACTTCAAGTTGGTTTTGGCTGATTTATGACTACATCATAAATTTATACTGTGGGGGTGAATCTGAAAAGGTAGTTACGTCCCCTATTAAGTTATTCATGGCTTTGCCCAACCAAAAAAAGTTATACATGGCGTGTGTCATTTGAAACTTTTTGGAATTTCTATTCCTTTTTGTAAATCTTTTTTACTTTCTTTCTTATTAGTTTATAGCTTAGCTTCCAAGTTCCAACAACATAGGAATAAATTAACTTTTCATAAATAATTTGAATATGGGTGGTACTCGTGAGCTGGTAAGTTAGTCAATTCAGAAGAAACTACATGGTGTATGGTTTAGATTGGTTGGGTTCGAAGGATTAATTTTGATATATTATTCCCATTTTGGCTTTTACAATTGAAAAACCAATCCAATCCAATCAAAAATCATAAGAATCAATCCAATCAAAACTAATCTACTTTGAGATCCTGAGCCTCTGCATTTAACAATCATGCATTTATCTACATTTCATTACATTTCGACTGTTTTAATAATCTAACGACTTAAGGTATGACAAGTTAACGGCTAAGTTAACATTGTTAAGTCTATATAAAATTTTACTTTTACAATTAAAAAACTAATTCAATCAAATCAAAAAATCATAAGAATCAATCCAATCAAAAAATCAAAAGAATCAACATCCAATTAACTCATCTACTTTGAACACAGAGAAGACAAGAGAAGGTGGGTGACGAGCATTTGTGGCTGAAAATGATGAGATCGTAAATATCATGCAATCTCTATTCTCTACCAAACGAAGACACTTCTGGAACTTGTATTAGCATTGGTAGGATTGGCAGCACTTTTCATTTTTAAAACCTTAAACCAATAATTCCTCCAATCCAATGTGAACCTTGGCGTTGTTGCACAGCCAAAATGGGGCCAGCCATCTTTATAAATTCTCCAACACTTAGGATAGGAGATTGATATATACACATATATGTATATATATTCCTTTCTCATCGTTTACATAAGGAGAAATAAATTTCTGCCATTTTACAGGGGATAAATTCTAGAAAACCTAGTCGCGTACGTATCACATGCAAATGCTAAAGAATTGTTTACCCAAAACAAGAAATAGAAAAACTATAAGAACCTTCCCATATATGTGATGAGCAGAACATGTATATTAAAAACTAAGCTGTTTCCTAACTACGAGGGGCATTTGTCCTTGCGCACTACACATATCAACACAAACATATATTCGTACCTAGCTAGAGAGGCATTAGACAACGGAATCTAGCCTAGTGTAAAATAATTTTGATTTGCAGATCGATTGTCTCAAGTTTGAATTCCCATGACACCTTGGTTGTGTATGTGTGTGAGAGAAAAACCCCTTACTCTTCCTGACTTTGGGAAAAAGAAAAAGAAAAAACTAGAGACAGTATATTTGACATTTAACCGACTCTGTATTTGATTAGACCGATGTTTTTTACCAAAGTTTGAGGCATATATGTTTTACTTGATTTGTTGAAGCAAAATCATACAATACAAGCCCATGTGTTAGATTCTTAGCCTATATAGTAGGCTAGTACTTGTGGGTGTACAGGCAGCTTTAAACACTATAAGAATAGTATTCACATGAGGCCCTCTATTTTTCTCCTTTTCAGGTCCCTTCTTTCAACATCCTTTTTTGACCCTTATAAAACTAATTTTTTTTAAAATTATATATTAAATAATTTTGGTAATCTTCTTAGTTTGTGTAATTAATTTTGTAATCCGCTCCTTATTGCTGAATACGGCATCCTATAGTACATGGCATGCATGCTAATTTTGGTAAGATTGTATTTGAAAACTCTCTTAAACCGAGTTTCTGGAAAGAACATATACAAGCTCAACTATTTAATAACACACACTAGCTAGAAACTAGTCTTAACAAAAATGCATATACAAACTTATATAGTTTAACAACAAATATTTACGCGTTTACAGCCTCACAAAGCACTACGCTGGAGTGTGACAGTTAGTTGTGTTAGCTATGTTGATTAGCTCGACTTAGCTATTTTTGTCTAAGAAACACCACCCCAGTCAGTTGCCCGAAACAGTACGGGTAGAACAACTTGCCTAAAAGGCTAAAAGCCAGTGCACTATCCCCATTGCTATATATATTCAAAGCCTCACTTACACAAAGTGCCACATAACATAACTGACCCACAACCAGTTCCTTAGCCCCCACCAGCTAGCTTTAGCTCTCTCTTGTCCATGGATTCCCTTCCTCATCAATTCTACAATGACTATTCACTCCCTTGTGGTTTTTACGGCTACCCAACTCAGGAAATGGCCGGAGAAAATGGCTGTGGTTCGGTTTTCGGTGGAGCAATGTGGGGTGCTACTTGTGAAGAAAACTTGGTGCCATTTTGTAATGTTAGTAGTGCCGCAGTAAATTTTGATGTGGTGTCACCGGAATCCGACATCTCTTCGTCTGTTATGGCGGCTTCGTTCCCGGAGCTACTTAAGATTTCGGAGGATCTTTCTGTGCCTGCTGCAGCTGCATTTTCAGATTATGGGAATATGGGGTTGCATGGACTTGCAGGGATTAATCAGAATTTTGGGGGAGAAATTAGCCAACCATATATGTGTGATCAGTTTGGAGAGGAATGTTGTACTGGTCTCAACATGTCAGATATTAAGCCGTTTGGCCTTGCTGGCCAAGAAAATTGGGTATGCTATTTTTAGCTAGCTCATCATATTGAGCTTCATTTGGTATTTCGTTTGATCATTTAGTGTAGGATGCAAAGGTGTTGTGCATATGGTTAATTAATTTTCATCAAGATATATTGATTGTTATACAATTTTGTGTGCAGGGAATTCAAGGGAACCAGCAGGTGCCTACAATTGATCAAGATCAGTCTAATATGAAGGTGGGAAGGTATTCAGAAGAAGAAAGGAAAGAAAGGATTGGCAGATATTTGAAGAAAAGAAACCAAAGGAACTTCAACAAAACCATTAAGGTTTCTTTCTCATCTGCAATATACTCGAACAATTACAACCCTTTTGCTATAGGTTATCGTTCATCAATCTAAATCTATAAAATACAGATCGGTAACGTTCTCTTGTCACACTGTATATCTGAACTACACATTTAAGCAAAAAAATAATATAATAAATTATTCAGGTTTATATTACCTTACAATATAACTATCTTATACTCTACAGCATCTCCGATGTTTTAGAGATATTCATTAATTGTGTTCATTGGCTATGTATGTACAGTATGCTTGTCGCAAAACCCTAGCTGATAGAAGGGTCCGAGTTCGTGGGAGATTTGCAAGGAACACTGAACTAAGTGATCAAGAAATAGAAGCAAAAAAGATTGACAGCAATCATACTTGCAAAGATCAGAGATCAGAAATGTATTGTAGTAATGATGCCGTCCAGGTTTGTGCATGCAAATTAATACAGGCATAAATTAAAGTATAATCATGTACTTATGATATCATTTTGATATTAATGAATCACGTACATCGTTTAATTTACAGATGATGATGAAATATGACGAGGACGACTAACTGGCTGCAAGAGGCTATGGGTCTAATGTACTTACCTTATGCAACCAGCTGATCATATGGTGCAGTTTAATTAGCTGCTTAATTAACTATATTATATAGTCTAATTGAGATGGTTGTAAGACGTACGTACGGCACGCTTGTATTGTAAAATTATGATCTAACAAGCTAGCTAATTAGTCTTTTGTACTTGTAAAATTAATTGGTCCATTGGTTTTAACTAGATCAATTCTTCTAGATACTCTTCTGTGGTACAAATTAAGATGATTTTCATCATTAATTTACCGCTTACATACAAGCTACCACATAGATAGTGGTGGCTTGGAGAAGCTTGGTAAATGCTGCGATGAGAGAACCATGCGTATCTACGTAGCTAGGGTGTTTGTAATTAGGAGGGTTTGTGATTTGATCAAAGAATAATTAAGGTTTCTTTTTATCCTTCACCATTTATCTAAAATGATTCTTCGGTATGTATGCCCGACACACTCCAACAGGCTTCTAATGAAATGACATATGAAATCAACTTTCGTGTGGTGCTGTGGATCTCACCGTGTTAATCAATTGAAAAGAGAATCCGATGGGATGATGACTTGCAGTTTGATTAATCTGAAATTATTTTTTTTTAACAATGGATAAAAAGCCAAATTCCAGACCATAAAGAACTCAAGAAATGACTAGATAGGTTTAGCTCGAAGTAATCAAACTCGCGTAAGGGGCATGCACTACAGCTCCAATAGTGATGGTACTGTCAGCCAACAAAATATATGTTGTTGGTAATCTTACCTTGCTATACACACATTTGAAAACAAGTTACTTGATTAATGGATCAAATTTAAAGTCCAGTGAAAAAAACAGTTTTTGCTGCCACAAGTGTCTAACAAAACAATACTTCACCACGTGTACATGTTAAGAGATATGTTACAGACAGTCATTCGTACGTGAGATTTTCTAATAATTAAAGAATTTTGTATAATAAAAATTGTGTTACAGACAGTCGTCCGCATGTGAGAAATTTCATCGAGATGCATGCATGCCACATATATTATAAAACTATGAAATCCCTTTTGGTATAATATTGGCGAAGAAAGTTAGAATACTAGCTAGTAGCTAGTACATTTTGCAAGGCCTATATTGATTGCGGCCTCAACCACTTTCTTATAACTATCAACTTCACCTAGTTAGAGCTTTTAGTAGTGGTCTTATTATCATGATAATATTCCCCACCAAATCTCAAAATGAATTATGATCATCACGTTCACTATATAGGGCTTCTAGTCGTTCACCTTTGGATGTGTTAGTCATATATATATATAATATATTCTCATCGATCTGGAAGCTAACAAGAAGAAAATACAAAATCATGATGGCCTGGCGTTTAGGTCAACTTGCCCAGCACCGCCGTAAAAGGTGATTAAGATGCATTCTGATGCATGGAAAGTGAGATCACATACTTGACGACATAGTTTTTCAATTATTATTATTAACATTTATTTAAATCATGAGTGCCCCGAAAATAATTGTCCACATTCTTGTGGTTCCAAGTTTTTATCTCATCCTTTTTTTCCAAAATATTTTGGTTCTTTCATCTCATCCTCGTGGCAAATAAATTTTTTTTTATATAGTACAAACGATAGTCTAATTATAGGTACATGTGCCAATTTCCAATACGACCTTGTACACATCTAATTTGGGTCAACCTGTCATAACACGCCTAATTAACAGTGGGTTTATAATCAACCTGTCAACCCGTGAAATGTGACCTACTAGAAATATTTACTATTTAATTTTCAATTTTATTATTAATAATAAATATGTGGCCGCATATATTGACATATTCTGTTCTATTCTATCATGCACCTTAGGGTTGTGAATTTCAACCCACCCAAATAAAAACCCTTAGCCAAAGTCGATCTCCTCATCATTCTAATTCTCATCTTGATTTTGAATTATGTATCCTCCTAAACATGTGAAATGTATAATAATTTGTTAAACAAGTTGTGAAACGAATTTCAACCCACTCAAATAAAAACCCTTAGCTAAAGTCGATCTCCTCATCATTTTAATTCTCATCTCGATTTTGAATTATATCTCCTCTTAAACATGTGAAATGTATAATAATTTGTTAAACAAGTTGTGAAATGGATTTCAACCCACCCAAATAATTTGTTAACCTGCAGTAACAAGGGTGAAAAACGTCTTTAATTTTTCTGCCTTACTCGGCTCTTAGACCCCTTCTGAGATCATCCCACACAAACCTCTTCATACTGGCTCTCTTTTACGCAGAGGAACAAGTGACAACTCTCACACACTCAAAAAAACTTGCACTATCAAGTAAACAAACACCAAGTTGTCACCCCCAACCGTTAGGATTTGCTGGCAGCACCATACTTTGCCATCTCATGCATGCAACTTGCTCAAATAACTGCTCATGGCCTTGCTGACACCTCCCTAGCATGTCTGCATACTTAGTGGGAGTTTTCCACGCCTAAAAACTCGCCCATGAAGTCTGGGGCATGCTGCAACTATCAGTAACCCCCCACAACTGCTTGCACACATGTCCCATGCTTGGATATATTATTCTAAAAAAACCAAAGTAAAAAAGAAGGGAAGGGTAGGGTAGGGTAGGGTAGGGTATTAGTTACAGAGATTTGATGGGTTGACTTGAAGTGATGAATGCTTTGGCCCCGGCATCTAAAGGTAGGGAAGTCAAACAAGGGAAGGAAGAGAGGGCCAACTCCTTTGGAACTCTTTTTTTCTTTTTCTTTGTTTTGTTTTGTTATTTATTCAATTTTTTTTATACAAATAATATTCTAATTAGTTTAATCTAAATTACAAGGAGGGGATTTCGAACTTAGATGCAAAGTGAGAAGCACACATCCATTCTAGTCAACGTGGCTAAACCTATATATGTGTTTTCTATTCAATATTAATTAGGTAGAGTTTCCTAATGAATTTAAAGTCTATGACAAGGCAACAGGAAAGAAATTGAGTCTTTTCAGCTAATTTGCTCACACTTCACATCTTTCTCTAAAAAAGGAATTGGGGATAAGTAAAAAATAGAAATAAAAAAAAAGGGGGGAAATGGAGTGTCACAAGCAAGCATTCTTACAATCGTAAGAAAGCACTACTATACTAGCCCCAAAGTCTCTGAAACATTATCATGTTCATAAGGTGACCCCATTGCAATATGACTTTCGTTGGGGCTTAAACCTAGTGACAATTAATATATTCACATTAACAGTACGTTTTTTGAGCAAACATGACTATTTGGGTGGAAACATGACCCTCCTTTTGGAGGAGTAGTGGTTCCCTTTGGTGCATTTTTAATTTGTCATCACAATATATATATATATATATATATATATAACGTAAGTCTTGAGACTCTTCGATTTTCATCCATTACTAATTGATTTTGAATTGGACGTGGTATCACAATTTGCTTGTTTGGTTAGGCGACAAGTATTTCAACACTCTAATCAGAGGTGTATTGTGCATAGACAACAATTACATATATGATATATGTGGAACTATTGGAGTGTTTATTTTCCTCAGATGTGCCTAGCTCTGAAAATGACAAGAGCAAAGAAATCCAAATCAAGCACTATAAATGAAAATGGATCAAAATCATTGTCTGCCCTTTGAAGGGGAGGGAAGGGTAAAGAGTGTTAGTGGGTTCAAGCCAATAGAATCAATGGAATCGATAAAGCTAAACTACTATTTCAGTGGGATTCCCTGGATCAAGTCCATCCAGACTGAGTTCAATCTCATTATCATCAAGTAAGATATGTCGGTGATCATGGACAACCCAGCCAACCACCACGGATGACCCACAAGACTAGCAAGAGGCCACAATTGCAACAACTGCAAGCTCAGGCCCCATGGGATTGCTAGGGAACAATGTATTGGTTGACCAAATTTGTGTGTGCGCGCTAGCTAAAACTACAGAATCTGAGTTTGAAGACCACAAGTTCATGCAGAATTTGTGGAGGCAAATGATATAAATTACTGCAGATGATGAGGCTTTTTTGTTACTTCTTTCGGTGAGGCTATTGATGCTACATGAGGAGAAACACTTGTGTGAAACAGAGATAGTACTATTTTGTTGTTCCGATCAATCACGGCATGATAGAAATATATATTGCATGTGATGCTTTTTTGTTGCTTCTTTCGGTGAGGCCACTGATGCTACATGAGAGCCTTGAATTTTGTGTTTCAAGTTTCAACTGTGTTTAGTCAAGTGTGGATTCCAAGTATATGATTTTGATGTCCCAATTATAGCAAATGTAACAACAAAGTCCGGCACTAGAAGGTGGAAAAGAAAATTGCACTAGGATGTATATATGATATAAGTAATTAGCCAATAAATATGCTCATACTTATTTATTTTCAAGTGATCAGCGCTAGTCTATGAAAAATGTCTTATCTTGATGAGTGCATATTTTCCATGTTTGTCATTATTTTGTCCCCTCAAACGCCTACTTGCCTAATTATTACTGAGTGCACAGCCTCTTGGACTCTTAGAGGGTCTTGGTCTAGGAGGGATTAATGGGGTTTGATGAATATGTGAAATGTAAGGCTGTATAGTTCCTTGGATATTAAGTCAATTTGATATATTCTTCAAGTTTGTTTGATTGGAGAAAGACTCTCAAATTTTACGAGCAATATTAGGAAAGGGAGATTCAAACACACGACTTTGAATGTAGAGTTAACTACTTTTAACTACTTAAGCTACAAACCCCGTGCTAAATTTTACATTCTTAAAATATGTATGATTATGCCCTAATGCATATATAATGGTTGGTTCCCCTTATGGATTTAAAATAACAAAGAATTGGGCAAAATTGTGTGCGCTCTGTTTTAGACTGATCAAGTAAGTGAAGGCTTTGTTTCTAAAGCCTCATGATTAATATGGAGACTCTGTATACGGGGAGGATCTTAATTAATAACCACATATTAGATTGTGCATATAACAACCTTGGTTTTCGTGGCTGTCAAAGGTGTACATTTTTTTTCAATTCGCCATCAATAACAGCAAAAACTTCACCAAAAAGTTGCAGTTAATTCCAAAAAAGTAAAACACAAGAATTTGTTAAACTAGCAGCGACTGGACTTGAACATGGGCTGAGTAGAGTTGGGCCACATGTAATCTTAAGGTAGCATGATGATGATTTGAGGCTTAAACCCACCTGGATACATCAGGCCTGATATTCTTGCTCAAATTGGGACTTTGATGTAAATATTGAAAATTGAAATTCATGCACATCTTGTGATGTATAATCCGTGTGTATACACATCGATGTATGTATACAGTGACGGATTCAGAAATTTTCCTTTGCAAGAGCAAGGTGAAGGCTACATGCCACTTTGCCCATTTGCCAATAGCCAACCTCTTCGAGGTATTTTGTTGAACATCTTGCCTCACGATAGCCATATATAATCAACAAGAACATCGGATAATTTCATGCATAGAGACAATGAGGAGTAGGGGCAATTGCGTTCACCGGCCCTAATGTGGATCTACTATAGTGTCAGTGTGGAGATTTTGTGCTCCCACGACTTCCTTGTACTGTCTCTTCATGTGGAGTTGTAGTTGTGATGTTCTTTTCACACTACGTATTAAAATTTATAATTTTGGGGGAGTGGGGCAGCTGAAGTGGGTCGTTTAACTAACATATTTGGTTTGGACAATGAAATAAAGAGAGCTCTAGTCATCTCATCTGAAATTCATCAGGGGTGGGGATGCTCCTGTAAGATTCCCGCAATAGAAACCAACAATATATATACACACACAAACTCACATCAGAAAAGACAATATTGTTTTGCATGCTTACTAATATTAAACAGGATGATTAATTAGTTTATAAACTCTTGGGCAATATAATTAATTAATTAATTTCTAGATGCTGCAGCAGGTACAGAGCATGGCATATATACCTGTAGTGAAATTACTATAATAACCAGCAAACTTTTTTATCAACAAATAATAATAATAATAATAAAAAACCATCATCTACAGCTCCATTTCTATTCTTTCCATATGGCCAAAGCATACGGTGGTGGTGGTGATTGATGATATATGTGTAGGAATTGAGTATGACATGACTAGCATAAATCTCTCTCTCTCTCCTTTTTTTTTTCTTTTCCTTTTGAAAGAAATGTTTTGAGGAGGTTTCTGCAGAGAATAAAAAAAATATATGAGACAAATTTCTGCAGAGAATAATAAAAAAAATATGAGACAAATATGAATAAGGAGTACAAAATACACGGATTGTAAAGAAAGCCATCCCAATAATAATATAGCAAATATTGATAAAACTTCCCTAATGACTAGAGTCAGATGAGAAGCTGTAATTATCTGAAGAGAATAATCAAATTAATACAAGGTAGTGTTGATAAAAAAAAAGGAAAAAAAAAAGAAAGAGAAATCAAGCAAGCAGCTCATAGTAACAATATTATAATTAATGTCATATATACTTGCAAAAAGTAATTAGTACACATTTACAATATGGTTAATTCATTAATCATCATCATCCCTAGTCAAGTAGAGAGACAGGGAGATGCACTATGAAAGTAAAAGGAAAATTTAAAAAAGGTAATAATTAAAGAGGCAGACACTAAAGCAAGCCCATGTACTAATTACGTATTATAAAACAACAGATATATAATAATAATTAAAGTGGTAGCTAGCATGCAAATTAAGGTCGGTAGCTAACATGACCACAAAGACTCTCCCATATTGGCCTGATCAACCACCATGTCCATGGTAAAAAAGGATTTGGTCGTCTGATGATTATGATGATGAGAATGATTAGGAGCCGTTGATTTTTGATCAGGTGAACAAGTGGTGGTGGTGGCAGCATTGGATGTTGCTGATGAAGTTGAGAATTGGCCCATTCTCATGTGCACCACCTCAGCTTGAGCAATGGCCAATTGGGTTTGGAGGGCATCGATTTGTTGTTGTAAAGATGAGATTGCTCCTACACAGCCGTACACTGGATCCCTCACTCTGGCATTTGCTTCATACACCATGGAGCTCACTGCATCACTGCGCTGGTGCTCTGGTAATTCCTAGTTAATTATATCCATTAATTATTATGTCAATGAAACTTAATCTTGATAAAGCACTTGAGAAAATGAAAAAAGAGAGAGAAGAATTTGCTTTAATTTTCTTGGGAAAAACAAAGTTGGCAAAAAGAAAAATCAAAAAGTTATCTTAATTATGAGCATCAAGATGCAGAAGAATTTCAACAAAAGACACCAACCAAAGTGGTGGAGCTATTTTCCCACTCCAAATGCATCATAATCAACAATTCTGTTTCATATAGACAAAAGAATAATAATAATTTTGTTTGCCGGGACGTGCGTATATAATTTATTTCTCTTTTTATTACTGATATTTTCTCGAACTTAACCACTTAACTCCAATAAAAATTTCGACTAATACTCTGAGAGAGCCTCGTTATGCAATTAGTAGGGCCACCCATCTTATATCTTACTTACAGCTTGGTGCCTTTTATATGATGTGTGAATATGATGTTTGATATAGGTTCATGCATGGAATAAGCTTTCCATTCTTTCACATTTTGATTCCTCTCCTCATCGAGGTTTTTGGTTTGACAAATTGTCAACATCAATTGATTGACATCAACGTTGCCAACTTCAAATTAATAACGAGAGATTAGAAAGGAAAACAGAAAGAAATTAAGCACGAGTATTTAAATATAATAATAAATAATAAATCTCTTTTACTGAAAACAAAAACATGCATCTAATCTAACTAATTGAAAGAATTGGAATTTACAAGATGGCCATCATATTATTATATATATGTGTGTGTGTGTCATCGTGATGTCATGATGTTGTCATATTTATTTTGCTAAATTTCATTGAAATATTACAAATATTCAAGAACTTTTTACTAGCTTACTTGGGATCAACATTTTTTTGGACTTGTATATAAACCCTCTTTGTCTTTATATCAACATTGTAACCCATAATCATAAAAGCAAAAGGCAAAGAGAATGCATAAGCAGACATCCGACTTTCTTTTTCTAAGTGTTCATAAAGGTTTCGAATTTGAGGACCAAAACCTTAATCAGCCCCATTCCCAGAAAAAAAAGCAATTTAATGATCATAAAAGTTGAAGATAAACACGAGATTATAAGTAAATTCGTCGAAAATCATTCAATTCCCTTAGCCTTTATACTCGTGTATACGTAACTTGATCAAGAAGTAATTAACATTCTGATCGATTTACAATTAACCCCAGATTTTCTTTCATTTAAGTACAAATGAATCAGTAATTTGATATATATATATATATATATATATATACCACTTTTTTAAAAGAAAGATGAGCAATATTCTTATCAACGACCGGTGGTCTTCAACTGTATTTAACTACTATAAATGAAGTAAAGGTGAGGCGAAGAAATGGAAGAACACTTTTCAGCTTTTTTGAATATTTTCTTCCTAAAATAGTAACAAAGTATCAAATTCTTTGAAAAAGAATCACGAAGGCATAGCATGAATAGCAAAAGAACCCTAAAAAGTTTCTTCTGCCTAATGAGGAACAAAAAAAAAAAACATACATGTGTAGTTCTATCCACAATTTTTTGAACTCAATATTCATTTGCATGCATAAAACTTTAGAATTAGTGGGAAAATGTTTAGATGATATATACAATAATGATCCTTCTAGCATGCATGGCCTTCATTTTGAGTGAAAGAAAAGAAAGATGCATGCTTTTTCCTCTTGCTAATTACCTGTATTGGGTTTCATCATTATAAGATCTCAACAAAAGAAAGCTAAATAGAATATCAAAGTGCCTTGCATCTTTTACGGTAGCCAGAAGCAACCACCTCATTATACAAACTTAGCTAATGTACAGCTAACAACTCAAAGATTGTTTTTTTCCTCCCAAAACCAATAAACTAATAACCTTTCTCTATCTTAAGCTTTTTGGGTCTATTTGCTAAAGTTCAATCCTCATAGTCACCCCACATGCTACAACAGTTGTGATGACAAGAACAAGAAATTAATCAAAAGGAAATGTTGCAATATCCCTCTCAAGTCACTTATTTTATTTGAAGTTGACGGCCAACAAAAGGAGAAATTATAAAATACTATAATAATATGGTCATGTGGTACATCTTGTACGTGTGTTATAATATGGGTGGACGATAAGGTCTATTTTCTCCTCTTTTAGGGAATAATATCAATAAATAAATCTACTTATATTATAATATGTGTAAAAGATGTACCATGTAGTTATACTACTGTAGTATTCTATAATCACTCAAAAAAAAAAAAAAAAAAACAAGGGGTAGTCCTCAAAGCATTCTCAAATAATGTTCATAGAAGGATAGATTGGGGTATAAGCATATGCTTGGTTATTTGAGTAGTTGAATATTTGAGAAGTTTTTAACTACTCATATTCAACTACTCAAAGGCCACAATTCCAATATTTATATTTTGAAAAGGACTTATATATAAAACAATAGAAATATTATTCCACATGATAATTTGACATATTGTATTGTCATATTTTTAATTAGACGGTGTATTGAGCATACTTTTAAGTAGACTGTCATACTTTGAATGCACGCCGTTTATTTTGAAAATTTGACAACATAACATGTGATGTATGTATGTAGTAATAACAAAACCCTAAAGAATAATGTTAGAGAGATAGAGAGGGGTGCATAGTGACAGAAATGAACCTGTAGCATCTTGTTGACATTGCTGGCACCAAAAACCTTGTGCACACTGGCAAACTTCTGGGGCTCGTCAGCTGGAAAGTAAGGAGCAAACACGCAATCCTGCGCACATCTCCTTCTCAGAAGCTTGCATGCTGCGCATGGAGACATAGCACCTTGTTTTCTACCACTCTCTTTCATTTCTCCAGCTCTGTTTTTTGTTCTTCCAAAAGCTAAAAGCTTAATTACAATTTCAGGGAGCTATTAATTGAAAAATTGAAAGAAAATAAGGTATATAATTGGCCAAATTTAATTTGCAGGGTGTTGAGAGAGAGAGGGAGGGAAGGGGGCTTGAGGTGAAGGCGTGGTGGAGGTTATATAGACAAGTTGCTAGGTGACAGAAAATCTTTGGAGGGTCCCATAAAAGACGAACCCCTAGATTTTGTTGGACAAAACATCGTTTTTGATAAGATCTTTAGCCCCACAACAATAATATATTTTGTCTCCCTTTTTTTATCTTTTTCCCGCCTCGTATATAAAAGCTTTTATATAGAGAATATAAATTCTTCACAGATTAATGTGGGAAACTCATACTGGATTCCAACAGATTCAATTTATATTTCAAATTAATAAAAGTGATTATATTTTAAAACCATCTAAATGAAAGTTAAGTGAGGGTGAGGCTCATTTGAGGGATACTTTTCTAGGGGTACTCCATATTGTATTTTAATGATCCGAATTATTTAGTTTTTAAATATTCCTTCAAAAATCATTTATGCAAAAAAATCATTTGAATATGAAGCCATTTGACCACTCAATTACATGGTTGTTAGTGAAGTCTTTTCTTGAAGCATTGTGTTCGACTATTTTGTTGGTCCAAATCAGATGCGTTAATGATTTTCAATTTGCATGATATCTTAGAAGAATGATCTATGAATGAATATTTGAAAAATAAATGATTTGAATCATTGAAAAAATTTTGAAAAATAATAGATAGCTTCCAAATATTTTAAAATATTTTAAAATCAATTTGAGTAAAATAATGCATTGCTTAGTTCATATGATCTTAATCAAGTACAAAGGTACATATGATATACGGAGAGTTTTAAGTGAGGAATTCCAAGGGGATCGATGAACTAATACTTTACTTTTATGATATGATATATATGCGGTATATGCATGTCAGGTCACCCTCCGAGTTGAAGGAAATATGATGAAACGAAAAATATGTTGCTACGTACTTGTCCATGCCAGTTTTCAATGAAAAAATTCTGGTCATTTTTGTTATCTTGTATATGGAGGGTGTTACTTAGAGAGCCATGGTTTTGATGCTATCTTATGCTTTGGTACACCAATTTTATCTTATTGGTTTTTTTTACTATTTAACAACAAAGGACATGCCACAAACCAACAACAAAGAAGAGAATTATTACAAAAAGAAATGAACATCATTTTAGATGACGTTAGATAACCATGTTACTTATTGCAAAATTAATTATTATGATCAAAATGGGATTATCAACTAACTCTTGTAGTGGTATTCACTTTCTAATGATGTTGAAAAATGTGGCAAGTTTGAGTCATCGAGTTGGGGCAGTGTACCGGCACAATCGAGTTCAAATTTGCTCCCCTTAAATTAAAGTAGTTTGGAATATCATCTTTGTAAAATTTTAAATAAAAATGTCTCATCCCCTATTGATTGAAAAGAAAAACATCGAGAACTGGAGTTTGAAATATTGTCTGTACTTTGTTTTTGAAATTGCATAATCACATATAAGTAGATCGATATTGTGAGGGTCTTGGCCACCTTAAACTTAAATCTACATGCCGACCACCTTAAGAGTACTTCCACCCATTTGTCTTACCATGGCAAAAGAGGGCCTCGGCTAAAATATAAAATTAAAAAAAAAAAAAAAAAAAAACCCCACACCAAGCAAATATAGCTCAAGCAAGAGTGGGCTCCATCAAAACCTGGCGAGCCCAAAGACAAGACTAGCCCGTGCTGTTGCCTGAAGGCGCTAATGCCAGTGTTGACGTCATACCAATTTTTGTGTAATAAGTGGAAAATAAAAAATAAATTGCTAAAGCAATCACTATTCACATGAACAGTACCGCCATTGTTTGCCCTTTCTCTTTGTCATGGCAAATGGGTGGAAGGGCATCACCGGATGCATAAAACTTAGGCATGGACACAGAGGATCTTAAGTTAAGGCATGCTCTCTGTCACTAAATACATTAACTTCCTGGTTACTCAAGTGTGATCTGAATCTGAAAATGTGTATGGTTCCTCTCTAGAAATAGTACTCTCAACCTTGAAGACCGAAAAACCAGTGAAAAGCTAGGGCTGATGGTTGGTTTGGTCATTAAAGCTTAATGGCAAGTGATTTCAATCTCTAATACAAAAACAGATATAAGTCAAATTCATATGAACCCAACTTATTGTTTCTTTATCTTATACGTCTCTGCCTCTGCTGGTTGTTTTCAAAGTAGGTGAAAGCATGCAATATAGTATATACTTCAACCCAACAACTTGGCACGAGTATGATTCATTCCACTGTGGAAAAAGCATGGATTTATGAATTCAAATTACTTTGAGAGAGGGAGAGGTGCAAGAAAGGGTAAAATTAAACTGCATCACTGCATCGATGAGATCAAAATTGGCTGCATAATGCACAGTGTCAGTCCGAGTCATAGTATCATAATAAATCATCCATTATCCTACAAAGTAAATTCACAAGTTTAAAATGGTTGGACAACTACTGCTTAAAAAGTTAAGGAGACACACCCTTCATGGCAGAGAAGGAAAAGAAAAGGTTGTCCCTTCCCTCTCCAATCCTCATAACATATACATGTGGCTAGTATCTAGATAAAATTAATTAAGTAATTAATCTCTTGATTAATCTTAATCTACTTTTGATCTTATTTTAATTGCCTCATAAAATTTCTTAGTGACCCATTTGAAGATCTTGCCAGGAGCTTTACATACACATAGCTTTTTTCTGTGGTGAAACAGAAAGCTAATAATAATAAAAACCCTAATACTAAATTCCAACTGATAAGATATGGATGACAAGATGGGAATCAAATTTTCGCAAATGCAACACACAAACGAACGCTTTGATTAGTGGGAATTTTTTTTTGGCAAAGATCATATCTGATGTATAAATGCTTTGATGATCTCATCAATTTGGAATGATTTTGCAGGCAGGTAACATCAAATGAGAGCGAGTGCTTTGAAACCAAGTGTTTTCTTTTTTCTTTTTTTTTTAGTTCCATGGCTATCCTGCACTATCAAAAGGTATTTAAAATTTAATATATTGATTAGCTAGTCAAATAATTAGTGCTTAGTCTTAAACAAAGCTTATGAGCTAATTAGATTCTTCCCATAAATACGGATTAGACGTCTGTGAAAATGTGTAGCGATGGATTCATGCGTACAGAAATCTAACTTGGAGCCCACCATGGGATCGATCCATGAACTTTCTTCATTTTTGTTGCTTTCAGGGGGGAGATTGCGTACATGAAGAACTCGTTTTGGACTGTGCACGTGTAGGTGGACAAACGTGAAGTAAATTAATTAGTATGTCATGTTAATTTTAGCAATTAATTATGAGCTAGTAATGGTCAAGATAATCATAAACATATAATTGACAAAACATTAGCTTTCATTGGATCTAACAGAAATTATTGGTACAATGACACATCAATTGAGAATATCTATGTGACTCATTGCTTAAGATTTACGGTATATAATTTGTAATAGATACTTACATACGCTCCACAATATATAGATTGAGCTCAAGTATTATAACGCGAGCATGCAATCCAAAACAATTGTCAATAAGTAGATATATTTAATTCATCATTGGATATGTGGGATACTCTCAATATATCTCCTCACCTGTTGCGTCTTTTGCACATAAAAGGTTGACAATCTTATCGGGTGATGTGAGATTATGTGGTATCGTTGGATCTTCCACGTGGATGACCTACTTTCATATCATATTATACTGTGAACATCCAACTCAAAACTAATTGACAATGACTGGAGAGTCCCAATATCTTTAAACTCTTAAGCTAAACATTCCGTTGATACAGAATACTCTCGATACAAAGGAGAATCAAACTCTTGACCTAACATTATAAATCGTTTCCCCACCTTACCCGCACCTTCACCACTTGGACTAACCCTAAGGGCTTAATATAGATTTGTCATTTTAATGGCTATTTCATCCCCAATAGAAAAAGAAATGTGGGGTATATATAAATGTTTACGTTATGATAATTATGATAAAGTGGATCTTGTCTAGGAAGGACTCCGTCAACAAGTTATAAATTGAAGTTGTAATTTCATGTAATCTTTTCTCCAAATGATCTTTCTTAACCACCTTGATGAGTTTTCGTGGGCTGAATCTAGACTTTATATGGATTTGACTTTATATTTATTTATTTTATGAACTTGACTTTCAAGTACAAGTTCCATTATTCGGTGGATTTTTCTCTCAAGCTAAATTAAACAAAAGTCATGCAATTAACTTACTGATTTAGTGGTTGGTTAGTGTCACAAGTTTGAGGGCAAGCTTCCGTAATTTCTTCAAAAGAAAACAGATTTATTTTCTTTGAGGAAAACCTGTATGGCCTGCACCTGTACCAAGGGGACTGTATGTGGTTGAACCAAAAACACCCACAAGGTGAAAATTAAGGCCAGCCGTTCAACTGCCGGCTTCTATGCATTTCAATGAACATCACGTTTGCTCCATATCATCCGGCCTCTATTAACCTTCTCACTATATGATTTTTCCTTTCTACATATCATATATGCATGGGATTATGAGCAGTGGCAGATTCATGATTTTTATTTTTTTTGGGAACCAAAAAACACTACTACTAAGTCACTAATAATGAAGATCAAACGACTCTTAAATGTTAAAAAACACAATAATATAAATATGTCCATGCACAAATTAGTAATATAAACTATGACTTTCTCCTAGTTCTTCTATTACACGGCGGCACGAAGAGAAGAGTGAGAAGAGTGAGTCTAGAGAATAAGAAGAATAACATAAGTGTAGGAGAAGAGTATGTTACCCCACTTGCGCTGCCTTAAAGTCTTCTTTGAGGCATTTTATCAAATAACTTGGCCCCATTCAATATCAAATTTCATGAACATTTTTCGCAAGTGCCTTCATTGGACCCTTAATAGATCCGCCAGTGGTTATAGGATCGATGCACATTCCTTTTAAGTTCAATGATTGTTTGGTTTCATGACATGAACCTCTCATTTTATTGGAGAACATATTGCAATAAATAACATCAAATTCACCGTGAATCGAACCTATAGAAACACACTGTATATTTCCTTTACTGACATGTAGTGAGTTCAAATTCCATAAACAATGACAGTTACAGAAACAAGAAAAACAAGAAAAAATAAGAAAAAAAGGGAAAAACATTTCACCCATTTCTTAGTTGTAGAGCAACATAAACATAGTAAACATGGGATATATTGAATTTAGGATACAATCCAAGAGCCTGATATCACATCTCGCATGGCAAGCTTTGTCTGTGGGCCGTCGTGCACAAGCCTTGAACTCCTCTGCACCTTTGCTGTCTTACTCACTCCACCGAAAGCTTTCCATTAACACGCTATTATAGCTAATAGCTAGCCGGCCACCCTATCATCTCTGGCTATATATATTTTTGATTATATTCTTCCAAGAAAACTTAACACATATGGATCTGAAATCAAATATTATAGAACTTAACACGCAGAACACTCGAGTATATATATGAAAAAGACTTTTTTAATTTTTTTTAATCTACCGAAAAACGTAAGTGTTGAAGATTCTGAAAATCCTTCCATCAAGTATTTTTAATTTTTAATTTTTTTATAAAAAAAATGTCCCTACCAACCATGGATTGTTCAGTACATGGGGGCTAGAACCTGGAGTTTACAAGACAGGTAACATCAGTGAAAGACTTTGGTGTCTAATTATTATTTGCTATCCCTCTCCCTACCAACCATAGGGTTTACTAATCAATCAAACATGATTAATATTCGGATCATTTTCAAGTTCAAAAGCTCATCATATTTTTACAAGTAAAAGCTAAATGAAATCTAGTTATGTACAGTTATTCTTTTAGTCAATTTAACAGTCTCCGCGTGATAATCTCTCTCTGTCGAATATAACACGAAATTATTTAACGGGTCAAAGTTTAAAAACCATAGGAATTTCAAATAAACACCTTGTGTTTTCTTGAGGGGTGCAGGTTGTTTCGTTTGCCCCCTAGCTAGCAAGCAGTTAGTCTAAATAATGGAATTCCGTGAGGCAAATTAGTTGAGTTGAAATTAAGCATATAGTCTAAAGCTAAGTAAACGGAATGGTTGATGATCCTAGCCATTTTCTGACTTTATATATCAAATATGTTTTGCTTGCTATGTGTTATTTGCTCAGGAATTAAATAGGTCTATACTGAGATATCATATAAGGTTACTTGACATTGCTTGCACTCGCTATTATACATCTACGTATATGCGTCTCTTGTAGAGTCTAGAGCTACATCTTATTCGTTATGGTAATTTACCCTCTTTGTTTTTTGTGAAAAAAAGTTTATGGGAAAATTGGCTACTTTCACCACCAGAACCAGGATAGACCCAAAACTTGAGCTGTAAGGATTTATGCGTGGCACCCAACTGCTAGATGCCACTTGTATGGATTTATATAGGAAATTATAGATTGCGCATCAACGAGGACTGCTGGCAGCGGGATTCGAACATTGGTGAGGCTATACATGGTTCAGAGACCTTACTAACTAAACCAACCCTCCCTTAATTATTAGTTATTTTATTTATTTATTTATTTATTTATTTATTTATACTAGGATCAACTTAGAGATCGAGCCTGAATATCAACTTGAAAATCTTTTAACTTGAAAGTGCAATAAACAATGCACATTTTGTTGTTAATGACCAAACTTTAAGAGTTTTTCTATTTAAACCTCACACTTCTCTTTGTTCACCCCCAACTTCTAATTCAAATTTTTACGATTTCTAAGAAAACCCCACTATCTTCCCAAACTATCCCTAAATACACACCTAGCGAAAAAAATAAAATAAAAAACATCAACTTCACACCCCACACTCCACACCCAGAAGCTTGCCCCTCACCATCGATGAATAAATGACTATGGTTGTGTGAATTTAGTTTTGTTGATTTGGCTGAATTTTGAGCTTGTACGGCTAGGAAGTTATGCAAATTTTTACAGTTTGATCCAGTTGTTCATATGTGCATTGTTGTGTTTTTCACTAAAATCCCTCATTCTGATGTTCCAAGGCATCAGGGTTTTGCCTGTACTGCAACAATTGGTGCATGAGACTTATGTTGATTTCGATTTCTCTGCTAGTTGGAGTGAAATAGTATTGTTCCTAACTCTTTCCTAGTCTGCTGCTGTAATTCATGTACAGCAGAATACTGATTTAGCTAGCCCCATTGAGAATGTTGGCAATTACAAGTTTTAGCCCTTGAATTGGTCATATCAGTTTATCTTTGCAGGTCCTTTTCTTTTGGTTTCTTTCACTAGAAGCAGCTGGGTTGTTGTTGTTCATAGTCTTGGCACTTGATGAAGAAAAAAACTGAATATATGAACTCAAACTAAATGCTTGGTTACTAATTGTCACTGCCTTGAAATTTTGTTTCTATCAGATACATAGATTCTAGTTGTCTGGAGATAAATTAAGTCTAGTTTTGTTGTCTTCCATAGGCCATGTTTTCAGGAATAAAATCTCACTCCACATCTGCTAGCACTTTCTCAAGCAATAAGGGTGCAGACAAATTTGTGTTTTTCTAGAACTTAATATGAAGAGTGTGTTTGCCCGTTTTGCGTTTACTCCTGTGATGGAAGGGCAAAGTTCCCCACTGCCTTGAGAACCATAGACTGGTCAACAAGTCAGCTTTCTTTGGTGTGCAAGCGTGCCACTGCTAGTAATAAAAATTCTAGCAGACTTAGTTTGGAATGGATAACTTGCGCCCCAAGTTACTGATTTCTGCAAACAAACGATTGTGAATTTGGGTGAGGAATATCTCCCAAGTAAGTTATTTTCTTGCCTCAGACTGGTGAGGACTTTAACAATTTATCTCAGTATAAAGAGGTTGTTCTGGCTAGAATGGTTGATGGAATTTAAATGTTTTTAGGCAGAACTGCCTTTTACAAAACTATAACAATAAATACTCATGCTAGAGAGATGAAGATACTGATTGGAACTCCATTTCACGAGATGGAAGGTTACTTGGACTGGAAATGCCCGGCTGGACTAGAGACGCTTTGGGGGAATGTCTGGGTGGACCGTTGACAACTCGATTGCTAAGCTTCAACTATAAATCGATACCAAAGGTTGATTCTGCAGAGCTTCAATGTACCTTAATCTTTTGTGAAGCTTCGAGTGGCGAAACTACGGTTTCTTGATCTGTAAGGCGTATGGTTTCTCGAGGACTTGATTGGCTAGAGACTGCACTGTAAAATTTGTTGAGGTTTTCATGTTTAGGAAAAACTCAAGCTCTACCTGTCTTGGTTTTTTGCTAAACTAAATTTGTAACGAGAGAAATCTCGTTTTGAATGACTTATTTTCTAAGTCTAAACATTGGGAATTCTAATCTAAAGCTGGTTTTCACTTGGAATTCAAGTGAGCTTCTGGTTGATTTTGAGTTGTTTGTGGTGGCTCAATGAGCTTTCGTTGCTTCAGTGTTTTGAAGGTTTTTTGAGATCAAGTGATCATTTTGAGTTTTTGTTTTTGATTGATTTTTGGTTGTCTTTTACCCTGTTCACCCCTTCTTGTATTTATAGTAAACTGTTTCTTCTCTGGAGTAGGGTGATTGTGTTTATTTATTGGGCGGCAAAGATATTTCCCTCATTTTCCTCTTCTTCTTCAGTTTTGGCAGATAGGCTCTCAGATAGGCAATCACTTCCCTGATTTTCTTGAAAAGGAACCTAATCTCTTTCCCAATTTCTACGCCCCTTGTGATATTTTACCCGTGATGGTTAGTTTGATTCCTTTTACTGACTCCCTTTCGCTTATCCCTCTCGAGATTGTAACTTGCTTATCTCCTTGGGAGAATTACCTTCTCTGAAAGGACAAGAAAAATCTCGAATATACATATATAAGAGGATTTGATCTTGATTTTGAATCAACTTGATGTCATGAACCCTTCAATCACTTCTTCTATGATCGCCATTCTTGACTTTCTTTATCCCGAAATGTCACGTGAGATTGTTCCTATTTCGGCTCCTCTTCCTATTATATTGGGCTGTGAGGCCCAGATTGCTCGATGAGCCTTGGCGAGACTCTTACGGTTTTTGGGCTTCCATCTTTTATTTGGGTGTGTCAATTTTGGCCCAAACAGAGTGGTGGGTGGGGTGTGTATGGATGTACTAGAGTTAAGTATTAAGTTGAATGACATTTTTTGTCTGTTTATTAGGGAGTTTCACTAAAACACCCAAAATGGGGGTTGAAATTATAAAAAAATCCAAGCACTATTTAAATATATAAACACACCCAAAACCCATCATTACACACACTCAAAACCCATTTATAAACACACCCAAAAAGTTGACTTTGGGGTTGATTTTGGGTGTGTTTCTATGTTTAAATAGTGCTTGAGTTTTTTTATAAATACATATCTAGAATTGGGTTTATTTATAAATTTGTATAATAAAATTTAAGATCTTAATTATTTAAGTATTTGAGTGAGAAAAAAAATTACGAGATTTAAATATAAAAAAATCAACTTTAAACGTAAATCTGGCATGAAAAACAGCGATACACCGATACCAGAAAATTCTGAGTCGGTGGGTAGTGCCCTACACGTGGGACACGATGAGTGATAGTGATATGTATTGGTCTATTAATTCCTAACCACGGGCACTGTGTATTTCTGGTATGCATCTCAGTCTTTTCGTGTGTGAGACTTGTGGGCTGGGCTTGACTACTGGGCTATATCAGTGGTCAAAGACGTGGCTATACCCAACCCATATACGTGACTCTCAGCTTAAGCGCATCATGCATGATCAATTCCATTTACATTTAGCATGCAATTGTGATGCTACAATGTCACATAGAAATGGTCTACTCGACATGTTTGTTTATCCATATTATAAAACTGTGCTTAAGTTTCGAAAGAAAATCTATGTTCATGTGTACAGCACAACAGTCCATTCCATCGTAGTCTCTTCCCAGCAGTATAGTTGTAGTCGGACTCTTTTGTATTCAGAGATAATTATAGGTACATCACATGCATATTTATATATTGAGATATTGGTGAAAATTAAAATACAGAAGTAAAGATGCACAAGGGTAACAGATTGTACATTATAAGTATGATGGTGAGAAGATACATCTAAAACAAAGCAGTTTACAGTTGAGACACTCAATTTAGGGAGGGAGGTAAAAGGGAAAATCAAGTCAATTTAGGGAGGGAGAGGTAAAAGAGAAAATCAAGTTATGGAAGGAGGTGTAAAAGAAATCAAAAGCAGAATTCCTTTCTCTGGACTTTTGGAATTTATGAATATATGAGAGACATTAAAAATTATATTATTTTGTTTTTAATCTAATGAAATCGACACAATATCATTGACACATCATCACCAATGAAAATTTTGATGAGCCTTTCATTTTCTGGCGACTTTTCGTAATGATGTCAAGTGTTTGTCAACTAATATTTTAACAATTTCAATCGACTCACATACTAGTAACTTTGTAGATAATAAGTTTTTGATTGTTCGTGGTGTATACATTAGGTAGATCTTGACACTCTTCGCTAAAGTGTTGTGTTTTTAGGCCAAACATTATTGATGGCCAGAGGTTGAAAATTACACAAAGCAAATACTCTTTGCCAATTCAAATACTTTTTTTCTTTCTCATTGACCTTATTTAAGCATGACATAGCTAAGTGGCATAAAGTATTAAACACAAAATTCAGCATTTTGTTTGCTTGCAAACCTACTCAGAAGCCCTGAACCTTTCCTTCTAATTTTATAAAATTAAATTTGAGTCAACCAGGTGGTAGTTGGCTAAAGCAGTCCCATGCCTGTGAGAATTAAATTCAGAGAGTACAAGTCAAATGAGCTTCAAGTATTTATTGTCACCCTTTGTGATCAAACCATCTGCACCATCAATATCCATCAATCTAGCTTTCCACCAAAAACCACCACATGCACAAAAATCAATGGCTCCAAGTTTCGAAGATGGAAACTCACTGTTCAACTTTGTTGTCAGAGATGGCAATGGTGTAAAGGGCATGGTGGACTTAGGCCTATCCAAAGTGCCTGAACAATACATACAACCGCCCCATGAGCGCATAGTGAAGCTAAATGCAATCTCAACCGATGAGCTCTCACCAATCGATTTGTCAAAGCTAGATGGGCCTGACCATGACCAAGTAGCAGATGCCATTGTTAATGCTGCTGAGGTTCTTGGGTTCTTCCAAGTTGTGAACCATGGCATGCCTGTGGAGTTGCTAGAGTCCCTTAAAAATGCTGCACATGATTTCTTCTCGCAGGCGCCGGAGAAGAAGGCTGCTTATCGGAAAGGCGTGAGCCCTAGCCCATACGTGAAGTATGGGACGAGCTTTGTGCCCGAGAAGGAGAAAGCATTGGAGTGGAAGGACTATGTAAGCATGGTGTATTCCAGTGATGTTGATGCTCTCACTTATTGGCCTAACGAGTGCAAGTAAGTAGAGTTCATATCGATGGTCTAATAACATAACATATCACATTGTCTCATAATATAGATATGCACATTCTTCATGGAAAAACTAAACATCAACTAGATGAGTTGATTGTTTATCACCACGAAATTTGTAGGGAAGTTGCACTTGAGTACCTGAAGTTTTCTATGGATATGGTAAAGAAAATACTGAAAGTCTTGATTGCAAAGCTTGGAGTGACACTAGAAGACTCAAAAATTGATGCGCTCATTGGCTTGAGGATGGTTAACATGAATTTCTACCCAACATGCCCTGATCCAGAACTCACTGTCGGAGTTGGGCGTCACTCGGACATGGGCACCTTAACTGTGCTACTGCAAGATGGAATTGGTGGTTTGTATGTGAAAGTTGAAGAAGACATGGATGCTGGAAGAAAGGGAGAGTGGATTGAGATCTCACCAGTCCCTGGTGCTCTGGTCATCAACATTGGAGATACATTACAGGTTAATTAATTACAATCCATTAGATTAAGCTTTAATAGTATGCCTGTTTCATAATACGAGACCCACCAATCAAACCCAGCGTAGTAGACGAGTGTGGCTAGTAGAGCTCATGTTATTGCAGATTTAACCATCTCATCACATGTGATTCTTTTTTTATAGATACTTAGTAATGGAAGGTACAAAAGTGCTGAACACAGAGTGCGTACCACAAGCACCAAATCAAGAGTGTCTGTTCCAATTTTCACCATCCCAAAGCCAACAGAAAGAATTGGGCCACTGCCTGAGGTGGTGAAGAATGACGGAGTTGCTCGTTACCGTGAGGTGGTGTTTGAAGATTATATGAGCAACTTTTTTGGCAATGCGCATGAGGGGAAGAAGTCTCTTGAGTATGCACAGATTATTAGCTCCACCTCCACTTGATGCAAAGAAACTGGTGTATTTACTTTATTTGGTGCTTGCTATCCTGATATTCTCCATTTCTGTAAGTGTTGAAATTACTTGGATGTTGAAGCCTATGGAACACAAAAGTTTGCTTCTTTGATTGAATAAAGAGGAACACTGTATTTAACTCTATAGTTTCAGTAATCTGTGCGCTGAGTTCATGAATGTATAAAATCCTTGTTGTTCATACAAAAGCGATAGTATTACAAATCGATAATATCGGCGATATTTTCATTTTTATCCTCTCCCAATATGATATTTTGGCAAGTTTCTATATTGTATTGTAATTTTATTGATGAATTCGTTTGTATTTTCAAATGTACTAATGCATGTATGTATTATTCACATTTAATACATGTATTTTCACATATTATTGAATAAAAGTACTACACATTAAGAATTTTAAATAATTAATATTAAAATTGTCTATCATGATAAAATTTGTCACCGTATATTTTTCTTACTTTTATTGAATAATGTACGTACATATTTTATTCCACATTTTACTATCTTGTGATTCATTAATCCATAATTGGAATCAAAATAAAGAGTTAGACTCCGACTACAGATTACTCATGTGTTTACTTCACATAAAGGAATGAAAGTGCAAGTGGGGCCCACGCAAAATCAAAAATTCAACTCCTGATTTTGGAAGAATTGGACTCTTGAGTGGGATGTGGTATTCTAATTCCTGGATAACTAACCCATCAGGAATCCATCTTTTTTACCCATTATATCTTCACAATTTTTTTAAAATTTCAAATTTGCCATACACTTTTACCAACAACAAGGACATTTTTTAGTAATCAAATTGGTTTCAATTATGATCCATGGGAATTTAGTAAACAACATATAAGGAATCACTATCATTCTTATCATGATTCTAGAGAGTTCAGTAAACTTCATCAGAATCCGGATTCTAAGAGCATCTCCTTGCAGGGGTGTAAAAGGACGTGCAAATGATATTTACACCCAAAGTTGCCAGAAGTTGCTTAAATGGTGGCGTGAAAATGAATGCGAATATAGCATTTGGCTGGAAAATGTAAAAAAATAAAATGAATATGTCTAGTTATGTTATGCGGAAGTGTCAACCAACTGTGAGTGATAAAAAAGAACAAAACAATACCAACAAGAACACCAAGATTTATACTGATTCGACAATGCCTACATCCAGTTTAGAAACAACAGAGTAATCCACTATAATCAAATGAGAGAAAACAATAATGTTTAACACTCAAAAACTCAAACCCCAAATACACCCAAGCTCACACACTCAATAATATAAAGGGATTACATATTGAGTACAATTTGGAGAAAGGGAAAAATAACCAACGACAGCCACAAATTGTTTTGCTGCCCAACTATTATTTTTCCTCTCTCACTTTCTCTGCTGCCAACTTCTCTCTGCTCTCTCTTTGGTGCAGCTTCTCTGTGCTGAACTGCTTCCCTTTTATACCCAAAGGATGAGTGGCTTTTCAAAGAAGCCGACTGGTGGGCTGCTAAATCAAGTCAGACCAATCAATTAGCCAAAGTCCAATAATTAATGTATTCCCATGCAATTTGTCTGCTAAGCAGCCAACTACCAAAATAAATAGCCGAAAGCAACATTGCACATGGGTGCAATCTCGAGTCAAATAGTCAACAAAAAGTGTTTTTCACTTTTGACTTGTTTGAGCCAATAATCAACAGATTCTGCTTCCTCGTTTGCTAGGCTCCGCAAGCTGAAAATGAGGAGATATAATGCAATAGTGTTGGGCTCCACACATGTTGGGAACGTGGTGGAGGCGGACTTGGCGGTTACAAGTGTTTTCTATCAACTCCGGTCCAGCGATGGAGTGGCACATGAGTTGGCACGGTTTGGATTAACAGAAGGGACTACTTTTGTTTGGGAAGATGTTGCTCCGTCTTGGCTGGGGTCGGGCCTTGCCAGAGATATGGAGTTGGGCTAGGTTTTTTATATAAATAGTTCATGTCGGAGGCGTTGTGATACTCTTTTTTCTTGACCGAATTTTTCCCTTTGGAGGTTTTTAATGACAAGATTTTAACGAGGCCACCTCTTATGCCCTCGTGTTACGTATTGATGTACTAACTTTTTATGCCTTATATTGAAGGTTAATGAAAGTTACTATTGATTTTTTTTTTTTTTTTTAAAAGGTGAGACAACTACCAAAATATCAGAAACATTATTTTGCTTCAACTTATCTAAATTTATTTCCTTTCATGTCTTTTTTACTTATCAATTTTACATCTCACCTCTTACAATTGTTGGAAAACCCCAGTTTACATCTCGCGGAGATGTAAAGATGGTTTTACATATCTAAATTTACATCTCCCCAATAAAGATGTTGTAACTCCTCAATTCAATTCCTCCTCTTTCACTTTCGATTACAAATGTGATGTCTAAAATTGAAATGGAATCTGAAATCCATCGGTCAAATTGTTGATAAGTATAAATGGAACTCACGCCAAAAAAGAATATAACAGAAAAGCTTTTAGTAGAAAAATTGGGTTTTTTTTTTCCTTCTGGTTAGCGGAAAAAAGGCGTTCAGTTCAGTGGAAATGCACATATATGGACCGACTCGTTTATAATATGGCCGTACATGCTAAGGCGGTGCAAAGCTTCTTCCTTTAGTTTTTAATTTAAACACTCCACTCCAGAACGCTTGAAAGCACAAAACTTTATTGGCGTTTGAATCTCTCTCTCTGTTGTTCTGTCACTGTTGGATCGAGCATGGAGGCAAGCAAGGAAGCGTTTCTGAGGGAGTTTGGGGAGCATTACGGGTACCCGAACGGTCCCAAAACCATTGACGAAATCCGAGCAACCGAATTCAAACGATTAGATGGTCTGCCTCTCTTTAATTCGCTTCTATATTCTATCCCTTTGCTCTCTGTTTGCTTCTTGAGAAATTTGAGCTGAAAAAATGACACAAGAAGCAAATAAGCTTTCGGTTTTATCATTTTCAGTCTTATTCGTTGAACCCAAGTGCAATTTTTCTAGTTTTTAATTGAGCTGGGGAAATGAATTAAGTTCTGAAAATTTATTTCTTGGTGGGCATACAGGGGAATATTGGTGAGGTTTGTTTATTGGGTTTTGGCTATTGATGCTGTTGGGTTTGGGAAATGTAGGCCTTGTGTACTTGGACCATGCTGGTGCTACTATGTACTCTGAGTTGCAGATGGAAGCAATCTTTAAAGACTTCACTACCAATGTTTATGGAAACCCACGTATCCTATTACATGTGAAATGAATGATTGTGGTGTGAGAAATCGTTATGTAATTGCTGGAACAGGATTTGCAATATAATCTTGTTCTCCTGGTTGTTGAAATCAAATTGTCTTATAAATTTAATTTATGACCTTATTGTTATTCATGGTTGTTTTTCATTAAGTTCCTTAATTTAAATTCAGATAGTCAAAGTGATACGAGTTCTTCCACTAGTGACATTGTAAGGGAAGCCCGCCAACAGGTATCATATGTTATCTCTAGTTGCTTTGGTGTTAGTCCTCACAATATAATGAATTTTAAAGGTTCAATATATTTTTTCTAATCTTTTCCAAGTAGTTGGATAGAATGGGAATATTATGACCACTAATTGTCCTGAATTGATCTTTATGAGTAATTTTTGTTATCTTGATTTTTTTTTTTCCTGATGATTCATGTGCAAGATTAATAGTTTGCCCCTCATTTCGTACTTTTAGTGAGTTTCTGAATAGCCGTGTCACATTCGTATAGGTCCTTGACTATTGTAAAGCATCGCCAAAAGATTACAGCTGCATATTCACTTCTGGGGCTACAGCGGCACTGAAGCTGGTAGGGGAGGCCTTTCCTTGGAGCTGTCAGAGCTGTTTTACGTACACGATGGAGAACCACAATAGTGTCCTTGGGATCAGAGAGTATCCTAACATGCATCACTCAGTCATCATCTTTAATAGATGGGGTTAGCTTCTTCTGTTTTTTTCAATGATTATTCTAGAATTTTTGTTTGTACATTTAATGGAGAGGATCCTTTTCACCAACATTTCTGTCTCAACTTACAAGTTTGTGCTTAATGTTTGGCATGGAAGTTGAACATCAGTTTTGTCAGATGATTGACTTCTGAGTGATATTACAGACTTACTTTGTGTACCATTAATGCTTGTGGTCTTTGGACCTGTATATATGTTCCCTTACCGGATGTTGTTTTTTCTTGAAATCTTTTGAAATCAAATGGAGAGCTTGGGCCACTTTGTTTTGTATGCAATATTTTGTACACTCTACTATAATTTTGAATTGACGTCATTATTCTTCTGTTTTTCATTTTCACCTTCTTAAGAGTCTGAGCGCCATATATGTAGCCCTTAATTAGTTTAGATATGCTCTGGATCAAGGAGCTGCAGCCTTTGCAATAGATGTTGAAGAGACTGTGCATCATGGAGTATCCACTGGTACTGCAGCATCTATGAAGGTGTTGCAGCACCAAGTGCAAAGGAGAAATGAAGCAAGTTCCCTGGAAGAACCAACAGGTAATTCTGACTGGACGCATTAGATATTGATGGAAAGTTGGCAAGACCTTGATCGCAGCACATCTTCCTAGCATTTTTGGATGGTTGCTATCTGCATATGTAATTTCATGCATGTCTTTGGTAGGGAAAGGGGGTTCAAACGGTTTGGCTGAATTAAAATTGGGATTTCATGACATTCAAGATTATGACAATTTTTCATTGGATTTCTGTTGCAACACCAGTTAGTTGTAAAAAACTGTACAATGGGTGAAAATTTAATTGGTTTTTAGTGATTTGATGTTATCATTTATAAGTTATTGTTGTTGGTTTCTTTAAGCCTGTTGCGAAAGTGTTGGTCTTAAATATGAGACAAATAATTGTAAATCATATTCATACTTGTACTTTGTTTGGGGATACTGTTATAAATAACAGTTTTGTATACTGATATTTTCAGGAGAGTTCATGATAACGTACATGAATTTGATTTCATTTCATTTTCCTGATGCAGGAGAGGCATATAACTTATTTGCCTTCCCCTCAGAGTGCAATTTTTCTGGTTTGAGATTCAGCCTTGACTTGGTGAAGATAATTAAAGAAGATCCGGCAAGAATTCTGGAAGGCTCTCCATTTTGCAAGTAGGTCATACATTATATCCAGTAAACTTCTTATTTGTTCTGCCATTCACATTTGATTCTAATCTGAATTAATGATTCATGGAATATTTGATCTGAACAAAATTATTGTTGTTACAATTATTGCAACCAGTTTATCTTGCATAAGCAGAATATAACTGCAATATCAGTTTTGAATTTTCGATGGATGTGGTTATATTAGTACAGAGCCGAATGTTACCTGGTGTGGCTGGTTGAGGTTTTTGTTGTCTTCCCATTAATTTATGGACCTCTCTTCTTCTCATGTTCTTCACCTTTTCTATTACAAAAAATAAAATAAAAAGGAAAAGAAAGGCAGAATTGCTTTGAATGTACATACCTATGCTGCTGTTGTGTCATGACTTGTTTCTGGAAGAAAAATATATCATAAATGGAAGATCCTCTATACAAACATTAGTATGCAGACAAATGCATGCATAAACATGTGCATGCCAGTGCGTCTCCGCACATGTTTTCTGTTGGCTTGGTTGTCTTGTCTTTTTCTGCGAATGTGATATATATTTATCCTCCGAGTCTTTATTTTGCTGCCTTTTGGTCTTTCTTTTCAATGAAGGGTTTTCCTGGAAGACAAGTATAGAATCTTTGCTGATGATCTCTCTTTGAATGCTTCTATTTTATACAGCATAGGTTTTGCTCATTCTAGTATGCTTTGCTGTTTATATTGGGACATCTAGGTAGTATACTATAGAGGAACTACATTTTGAGAATTTCTTTAAAAATTCATCAATTTGATATTATGCATTTAGTATTTTATTTTATTTTTACTTTTTTTATCTCATAAGTGGGCGCTGGATGGTCTTGATTGATGCTGCAAAAGGATCTGCCGCAGAACCACCAGATTTATCATTATATCCGGCAGATTTTGTTGTTATGTCTTTCTATAAGGTACATGTCTTTCTTTGGATTTTGTTAGAAACCATTACCTTTGGATATTAATGTTTTGTATCTGTATGTTTCTTGTTAAGCTGTTTGGTTATCCAACTGGACTTGGAGTGCTCATTGCTCGAAATGGTAAGTAACTAATAATGAACATAATCATATTTTAAAAATAATTTGGTGGCGTGTTAGAAGTTTTCTCCAGTCTCACATATATGTTGTGATATTGCCTTCAAAGTACTAAAATTGCCTTTTATCTTGTTTTCCAAGGGTGGGTAGGCGTAGTTCATTTATTTGTGATTTTAGTTCTTGTTGCATGTGCCATTTTCTTCCCTTTAAAGTAGGATGTCACAGAAAATTATAGAAGTATGGCCACTAGATCTCTTCTTGGTTGCTTGCATGAACTTACTACTTGTGAAAATTATGTTCTAATTTTTTGTTCATGCTACTTCCATTAATTTTTTCTTTGGTAGTGTATCATCTTGAAATGTAATATCAAAACTAAGGGATATGTTTTTCTTATTTGAACTTTTATTTTACAACACAGATGCCTCCAGGTTATTGAAGAAGACGTACTTCAGTGGAGGTTTGCACCTAGATATCTAATTTGCTATCACTAGTCTGTATAGTTTATTTTGGGTCACACTAGTCAATATAGTTATACAGTTGGTAATCATACGAACATTTCAGGCACAGTCGCAACCTCAATCGCTGATATTGACTTTGTTAGGAGAAGAAAAAGTGTGGAAGAGCTCTTTGAGGATGGCACCATTTCATTCCTGAGCATAGCTTCTGTTCACCATGGGTTCAAAATTCTTAATTCCCTAACTGTATCTGCCATATCTCGGTATGTTATAGTTTGTTAGTTTCAAAATGCATTGTCTGTACTCTGTAGTGATAAAAATAACTCCTCATTTTCTAAACAAAACTTTATGCATGTAATACGGTTGAATTGCTCCTCTGAAATAAGTTAAAATCATCGTATTGTATTCTGACATGAATCATCCTTGGGATTTTTCTTGATATATGCACTTTTTACATTGAGAATTAGCTGATCTCTACCTAGGTAGGAAAATGATGGATCTGCATTCTCTCATCATTAGTTTGTCTCAATTTTCTGCTAAGAATATTTCCTGCCATTGCATTTGGACAATGAAAAAAGTTAAGTACGACTTTGCAAGTCTTTTCCTCATAATTTTCATCATATATAAAAAAAACTGTGGTATATTTTAATTTTATTTAATTTTCCATTGCTAGAAATGGGTATTCTCCTTGATTTTCATACTTTTTCATTTCTATCTTCAGTTAATAATCTTTGTCTAGATAATAAATATAGATGAAATGCTCTGAACCATGCATGACCTTGCTATTATTCTAGGCATACAGCATCTCTTGCCTGGTACGTGAGGAAGAAGCTCTTGGGCTTGAGGCATGAAAATGGAGCCCGTGTTTGCACGCTTTATGGAGATTCCAAGGTTTCCTTTGTAATTGAATGCTTACTGAGCTTTTCTTTTTGAAATTAAAGCTGCTGCATTTACTAAGTAATGAAATGCACGTCATTTCATATGTTATATCTCTTTGCGTTGTGGAGGGGGAAGGATGGGGGTGGCAGTTAGAACTTCTTATATTTTTCTATTTTTGGTAAAAACAAAGGCTTCTGATTCATTTCAAGTAAGCCAACTTCACTGCATGTAATTCTTTAAGGGAAAAAAGTAGGGAAAAGGCCAAGGAGTTGTTTGGAAAATGGTAGGAAAGAGTTGCAAGTTTGATGATTCTTTTTATATCCGACTGTGGTCCAATTATGTAAATTTGAAGATGCCAGTTCAAATTTGGTCTGACACATGATCCCCAGTTTGAGTTGAGTCCCTCTTGGTTGTATCAGGTGGTGGCACCTCCTCTTAAGACTGAGGGTGATGCCTTGGTGCTTGTGCTATTTACCTGGCACAATAGAGAAAAGTTCATTGACTGTATTAACCTCCTCGACTTTCAGTGGGTCTAGCTAACATTGATGACTCTGTTGGATATACTGTTAAGGTCTAATGTGTCAATTCTTTAGAACTTTTGATTTTTATGTCAGATGCTCTGTAACAATTAGTTAGTTTAGACGTCTAATGTTTGATCAATTTAGTAAATGCTCTATGGACAGACAATCTCTTTCTTCTATGTTTTCTGAGATTTGTAGATAACAATCTGATATATTTCAAAACTTTATTCTGTTAGGCATTATTTCATGACTTTGGTCCTACAGTCTCATTCAACTTGAAAAGGTCGGATGGCTCCTGGTGTGGATACCGTGAAGTGGAAAAACTGGCATCTTTATCTGGGATTCAGTTACGGGTAAATTTATGAGATGTTATTTGGCATTCAACCTATCCTTTTGGTCTTTGCATGACAATCAAATTATGCTACTCTACTAGAAATGGCAATATGTGATTGATTTTTTTTTTTTTTTATTATTATACCTAATTCACAAATGATAGGTAACTTGAAATTGCAAAAGTTGTTGCAAGGTTTACACTGTTGGGCAAAACCTTTCTAAGGGAATTGGGTATGGATGCCCAGGAATGTATGAAACTCTATAGTGATAATAAAGCTGTCATTAACAGAATCTAGTCCAATATAATAGAACTAGAAGAAAACCTGGAATCTGGTGTGATATGATATGCACTCCTTTTGTGAAGACATGACAAGAACTTGCTGATATCTTCACTAAGAGTGTGCCCAGTACTCTCGTCCATTCATTTGTCGACAAACTTGGTATGCAAAATATCTGAACAGCAGCTTTGAGCAGTGTTGGAATATTTGTTGTGTAGCTCAGGATGTTCTTGCCTTTGTGAAATTACCAAAATATATGATGTACAGTAGCTTAGGATATAGCATAAACACCTCTTGGTCGCTTCTCAAGGTGTTATTCATTTGCAATATGTTGCATTTTAAGTAATTGGCGATTTTTCAGCATTTCCTTGGTGTCAGAACAACGTGGAATGTGTTTTTTAATTTTTCTTTCTGTTAAGCTCACCAAAATAAAATTGGTACTTAGGATTTTATAAAAATATTCTTCTGTTTTTAAACGCAATTGATCTTCTGAGATAACTTATGTCAATCTATGTATATAATTCATATTTTGCATGCATTTCCTAAATTTGTTCTATGTAATGATATATAATCTGGTTGGGTGAAAGAAAGATCAGCAATTTTACTCCACTTGTGATGGGTCCTGACATTCTCTTATATCCTCCTTTCTATGTAGACAGGATGCTTTTGCAATCCCGGTGCATGTGCAAAATATCTTGGCTTGTCTCACTTGGATCTTCGTTCAAACTTTGAGGTGCTTGGAACTGTTTATTTTGATTTCTTTTTTTTTTTCTTTTTTCTTTTTTGTGGTTTTCGAGGGGAAAGGAAGGGGTGGGGGTGTGTGGGGGATTGGGGCTTACTTCTGACTTTTCATAGGATTTAGTTAATGAATGACTATTCTATTCTAGTTGAATGATCCACCGCATGGCGTGTATTTTTCAGTTTCTGCTTGAGGGTATGAAATACTCTTAACAATTTGGTTTTGGATATTAGGCTGGACATGTTTGCTGGGATGATCATGACATAATTCATGGAAAACCTACTGGAGCGGTGAGACTATCCTTTGGTTATATGTCAACATTTGAAGATGCAAAGGTAGATGTTCTTTCTCAAGCCATAGAGAGCATAGTTAAAATTTGAAGTGTACAGTGTTGCAGCATTTCCTTTCCAATTTTATGCATAAGCTAATGTGAAGCACAACATTCCAGGCTTTAACTAACAAATGTTTGTTTTCTTAGATTTTGAAAGGCAAAAACACTAATTTGGCTTTTTCATTCCAGTCTGATTTTCTTTTCTCTTTCTTGTTTTATGAAATGCAGAAATTTATTGATTTCGTGACAAGTTCCTTCGTAGCATTACCCAATTGGATTGAAAGTGGGTATCAACTAATGCAAGGTTCATCCCCTTTCTAAATGAAGGTTAATTTATATATTGCTTTATACTCTGGTCTGAAAGAGTTGAAGTTTGGTTTAAATTACATATCTTCATTTCCTGTGGAGGATTCCAACCTCCTGCTCCTCCCACCCTCTCTTAATTCTTATTTTCTTTGCATTTTCAAAATTATAAGCCATGTCATTGTTTCCGTTGCCTCACAAGATGAAGTGATCGTTTCTCATGTTATTAATATAGGAAAGAAAAGGACTGGGCATAGTAAAATTCTATGCAGCACGGATGACGCATCTATGTGTGATGTCTTTTGCATGGTATCGTATGTTGAGAAATAAAGAGGGAGGGAATAAGGTGCTTCAATCATAATCCTTAAAGCGGTCTACATGAAGCAGAGCATTAGTTATAATAAGAAACTAAACAATGGCGACGTAGGAAACTAAATTACACTCCTATAGGAACCAAATGTTCTTACAAAAAACAGCCATTCAAGAGATAGCATAGATGCTGATTATGCCTAGCTTGTTAAATCAGTCAAAAACATAATTGAAACTTATAATTTTAAAGCAGACTCAAAACATAAAAGTGAATTGGATTTGTACTTGTGCTACCTTGAATGAATGTTGTAATGCCACCTTGAGCCTTGAGTTTATTTGGATATGATATTTAAGATCTTCAAGAGTCTCTCAGCATTACTCCTGAATGTGTTAGGGTTCAACTTGTCTGAAATTTTAAACCAGACCTTTTATATTTGGGGATCTTTGAACTTTAACATGGTTTTATTTCTCACTTCAATAACTTAGGCTTCACATGGCTACAAACTGGATTGCATCGTGTGCCTCTACCTAAATTATAATTGTGAAAATTTGTAAATAGAGTACAACCCTAATTCAATAGGAAACTAGCTAACAACCAAAACACCTAATTTAGGAGACTAGTTAAGCCCATAAACAAAGTAGAAGCATTCTTATACTCTTAAAATACAAATTCTCTAATATAACGTTTTTTTCATCTCCCATTCCACATTTTTTTTATGATATTGGATGAGAGATAGTAAAGTTTTTTATTTAAGGAGAGGAGCGCTCATTTATGGAAACCAAAGCCCAGATTTTGGATGGTTAATTGAGTGGGCCTTGTGAGCTTTTTCCATGTCTCCTATTTCTCTTGTCAGTTTTTGCTTTCTTTACACTCTTTTCACTGTGGGTTTTGTGTACATGGGTTGCTCTACACTAAAATTCGTTTACTTATTAATATATTGTAGGTTCGGAAAGCAGACTAGGAGCTGCCAGTTTCTATCTCAAATCTATCACTGTTTACCCAATAAAATCATGTGCAGGATTCAATGTCGAAAGTTGGCCTTTGAGCACTTCTGGTAGCTATTTCTTGTCTTCACATTTTATGTGTTTTTTCTTGGAATAGTTGTGTAAAATATCATCATAATTTAATAATATTGTACATAGCAGTAGGAGGCACCTTTTTGAATAACACAAGGATACAAGCCTGCCGTGCCAGTTAATCTTATGTAACAAGTGTTATTTGATAGTCATTATGATGGAAAAGAAAAGTTACACCCCCATGGATTATCATACTTAGGATCACCCTATTTCGGTGAAGAGCGTAGCAAGCAGTGGTTATCTGTGGCGAAGCATAAAGAAGAGGAGATTGGAATTGTACTTATCTGTTGAAGATAACCTGTATTAACATTTACCAGAACCAAATTTTGTTGTTATCATACTTAGGATCACCCTATTTCGGTGAAGAGCGTAGCAAGCAGTGGTTATATGTGGCGAAGCATAAAGAAGAGGAGATTGGAATTGTACTTATCTGTTGAAGATAACCTGTATTAACATTTACCAGAACCAAATTTTGTTGTTGAACCTTGGTGACTTAATAACACTGGATGTGTTTCACAGTTTCAAGAATGTAGATTGAACCTAATGATTTTATAATTGTTTTCCTTTTTTTCTTTGGCATAGTATCTGTTCATTTCTTATAAGTATGTCCTGCTCCAGGAAATTAGCAAAATTTCGTTTGTTATTTATTATGTATGTATAATGTATGTATTAATGTATGCATCTTAATGCAGTGACAATATATAGAGGGCCTAGAGGCACTGTATGTTCCATTATTTGAATATCCCTGTTTGATGGGTAGAATCTTTGTCATATCTGGGAGTGTATTGGTTAATGGAATTTTATTATTTTTTCGGTGGTTTTTTAGCAGGTTTGCTTCATGATCGGGAATGGGTTCTTACAAGCCTAAGTGGTGAAATTCTTACGCAGAAGAAGGTGAAATACCAATTTAGTAGTTTTCGACCAAAAAAACCAATTTAGTAGTTTCAAGCACATGCAAATGCGCACAAACACAGTGCAATTGGCTCAGACCCTAGGCATGGCTCCAGCACGTGGGATGGGTACATTCGTGTTCATGCCGTGCTGATGTTGTGCCTAGGGTACAGGTACCTTTTTCTTTTCATATTTTTAATTAAGAGGATTAGGTTTTTTTCCTTGTAGTTAAAGGTATGGGATATTGATAGGTGAAAGAGTAGGGAAAAGAATAAAATAAAATTTAAAAGAGCTCTTTATTCTAGGGCGGCCTATGTGGGTAATATGTCCAAGTGTCTGATCTGGTCTTCAGAGAGTCTTTCAAATTTTGGAGTATATTGAACATCGAATTTGTTTACGCTTTGACCATAAAAAATTGATTAGCATTAACTTTTAATTCTTCTGAATTTGGTTTTGTAGGTTCCTGAAATGTGCTTTATAAGTACTTTTATTGACCTCAACAAGGGAATATTGTTTGTAGAGTCACCACGATGCCAAGTGAAACTGCCAATCAACTTTATCACAGATTCATGTAATGGTGGGAGCGAACAAATTAAGTTAAATGGCCAAAGGCAAGATAATATTTGTGTATCTGTCTTTTTAACTGCTTGTTACTCCTTTGGTCTAGAATGTCATGGCCTTGTTAGACTTGTTGGATTGATGGAATGTTTAGATACTATTACAATGATAATATACTTGTTAATTTGTCGCTGTTTTGAAGTAATTTAGAAAATTCCCTTTGTTTTTGAGCTATCCCCAACATTCTATAAAGGTTTATTGGTTAACATTTGGTTTGTTTTTTCGTTCTTTCTTTTCTTTTCTTTTTGGGGGGGGGGCTTAGATATGAAGTACAGAGCTACAAGAATGAAGTCAATATTTGGTTCAGCAATGCCATTGGTCGACCATGCACTTTATTCCGCTGTTTTAGTTCCAATCACAACTTTTGCTTGAATAAGATCAAAAGTGCAAGCATGGGAAGAGAGGTGCAGAGCATGTTGAATTTTTCCAATGAAGCTCAGTTCTTATTGATTTCTGAGGAAAGCGTGTCTGACCTCAGCCACAGAGTAAGCACAAGTATGTTCTTACATTGAACTGTTGCAAGTCATATAGCGAGTAAATTCTTGCACTCTGATGTGAAACGATCGAGACTTGCATGAGCTATCTTCTGTTCTGAATACAATTGCAATATGGATTGATTTTCCTGTACCCTGGAATCTTTGAGAAAACACTTTTTTTTTCCTATTGTTTTTTCCCCCTCATTGACTAAATTCCGGCCTAATACTGTTCTTATGCCTACCCTATCGCATTATAGACAGCCCAAGACCTTTTAGGAAATTAGTTGAGGATTTTAAGAATGGGCCAAGTGTTATGATACTTGATTGCTCCTTAAAATCAGGCATGATTAGCTTGCCAGAGAGTGGAACCTCTTGCTGCAGAGTAAAAGGAATGTGAAGATGTCGAGCACTTTTGGTTTGTGGTTACTGCCCCACCAAAAGGTAGCTAGCTGAAGAATAGATTCCAAAATTTTACCAAAGGCCCAAAGTTAGCCACGTGCAGTGAAGTTTCTATATTAAAACAATCGGTGTCTATGCTCTTTTCAATTTAGTTGTCATTTGGAGTATAAGAATTGTTTTTCCCCTGATATTTATTGATTTAAAAGTTCATGCAACTGAATGATTGATGGCAGAAGATGTACAAAAGGGTGCTTGTGGAGCAGCAAGCCAAATAAGTCCAATGAGATTTCGGCCCAACATTGTCGTATCTGGAGGTGAACCATATGCTGAAGATGGATGGAAAAATCTTAAAATTGGAAATAAGTACTTCACAGTAAGTTCTATAACTTGAATAGAGAAAGTAATGGATAATTTTAGAGGTACACTAGTGTTCCTCTGGATACTGCGGAGTCTAGAATATAGTCCAGAATATGTATTGAAGTTGTGATTAATTATAGTTCTGTGAGATGCATTGTTAATGTAAAAATGGCTTTTTGCTTCATGGAACTTGAGTCTAGAGATGACAATTATTCGTTTATCTTACATGAGTTTTTGAAACTTTATGAAACCAGTAACTGAATATAATATCATTTACTTCATGTGCAAGGATGGTCTCACTCTACTCTTTTCTTTTCTTTTTTGTTCCTAGTCCCTGGGTGGATGCAACCGTTGCCAGATGATCAACATTGTTCATGATGAAGCCGGACTACTGCAGAAGTCGAATGAACCTTTGGCTACTCTAGCATCGTATAGGAGAATGAAGGTCATCCATTACAGTTATTAAAAAGTAATGTTTATTTTGTTGTCTTTAATTCTTACTAATGCAAATAAAATCAAAACTTTTGCGGATGCAGGGAAAGATTTTTTTCGGAATACTGCTGAAATACGAAAGAAGCGAACCAGTAGGGAGGGATGGTGATTTGTGGCTTCAAGTGGGGCAAGATGTACATCCAAATGTCTCTTAGCTTCATGGCATGTGCATGGATCAACACTCCTGCATAATCTAACAAATAATGTACTTCCATCTCTGGAAATTATAGAAGCTTTCGGATACAATTATGCATTCCCAATGACAGACCTCTCAAAGATTGGTATACATGTCAGTAGTCCGATTATGGAACTCGACAACAGTCCTCTACAGAAGCATTCGACCAAATTTACACACTTTCACTATACGGTTGTGGCCTCCCAGAAAAATGGGATGACATTTATACATGTTTGAGCTATTCAGTGCCAATATATATTGTATATCTGTGTGTAGCATAAGTATATACCATATTCATATACTCTGGTTTTGCAATTCTTAGAAACATAAAGTTGTTCGTGCTGGCTACATCTCTTGCCAATAATTTTGAAAAGCAACGATGTAATATTTGACATATAATCAGATTCTCTGTTTCATTAGTCATTCAAATCTTCTCTTTAAGAAAGTTGAGGGGAAATTTGGCGTGTCAAATAGTTGGTCATCTTTTTGAATGAGGATAATAGACGACGGTTTTCATCTTCCACCTGTGCATTCTTTTTCAAGTTTCAACCTGAACTTTGTAGCAAGTGTTGCATAATAAAGTACTACGCCGTGTTTGGGTAAAAGGAAATTTCAATCTGAACTTTTTGGTCAAAGTAAAAAGGAAGAATTTCGAAAATGAATGATAATATGGTAATTCCATCATCGTACTTTCCATCTATTTATTTTCATCTCAAGTGCACCACGTTCCCATCTTTTAAATTTGTTTTAATAGTTTTTATTTATATTTAAAAAAATGATGCTATATATTTCCTTTACCTCTTCCTCAGCTCTCTCTCATCTACAATCTCAACCCTTAATTAATGAGAGGAAACGCATATATATGTTAGGTTGTTTGTTTCCTTGCACCTGAGTTCAATCCTCCTCAACCGTAAGTTAGAATAATTTTGGATGTCGAATTGTCAAAACCAAAAAAACAAAAAAAAGTAAGGAGGAGAAATGCTTTTTCTAAAGTAATGAGAACAAGTCTCTAAAGATCAGTTAAGCTCAACAATACAATTCAACTCTTAGGAGAATTATTTCAACGAAATGTCACACACACGCATAATAGCACACCCCAGCTGTCTAAAGAGAAAAAAAAAAGGACCAATTAATAAAAAAGATAAATAAACAAAACTGAAATAATGCAAATATGACAGCAGCCGAAGTCTCTGACCAAAACAAAAGCAGCTTCACTGGAATGTTCCTGTTTAGACTTTAGACTTTATGTGACCAACGGTCATGATCCCTTTTTTTTTCTTTTTTTGCCCTTTTTTTCCTTTTTCTTTTTTTGGGTTTTTTTTTTGTTAAATTTCAGAGAGACGAGCTAGTGGCCTAATACTAGCAACACCAATATTGTCCCCAATTTAACCACCTACAAAGCCCAGTATGTGTGAAGTTTTATCACAAAATGTCTCATTGATGTTAATAGTGGAAGTATTCATTATATCTTGTATTTTATTTAGTCAAGTTTTCGATATGAGACTTATATTTTTCAACACTTTTGACATGGTTTTTGTGGCTCTCTGTTAGTACAAAACTCAGTTACATTTTCGTTCAAATTTTCAAACATCAAAAAGCATCAAATAATACATGTTTTGTCACTATGGGATCTAGCCCAATGAAAATAACCTTGACGTGTAGACTAATCAGGTTCGAATCCTCATGACATCTTAGTAATATGTGTGAGGAAACACCCCTCTCCCCCCTCCTTTATAATTTAGGCTATGGCTTATATTAAAAAAATAAAATTATATGTTTTGTCTTAATTGACTTGGCAACTAAGCCACTAGGCTTAGGGTACTATTTTTGCTCCTTGGTCCTTACTCAACTAACTAGGTTTTAATTTTGTCTTGTCTATACGCGTGGACTTGTTCTTATATATTGTTCTATTTTCCTCATGGCTGCTACATGCTATTTCTTTAACTAGGTTCTTAACTTTTTTCCCTCCTTAAAACCAGTAAATTCCTTTCTCTTAATCTTAATTATAATTAGTTTAAGTTGACCTCCATCCCTCCGTGTCGATGGCTGTAGTGACTGCTCCATCACTCTACGTTGTTTCTAATGTTTTATTGTTCTTATGTATTTTAATGCATATGATTATTTTATAGCATTGTCTTACTCACAAGCTATATGTACTAATTAATCATTTTTTTCCTGCTAAAGTTGTATAAATTAATCATTGCGGTGCACACATGACCTGGCATTAACAACATATTTTGCCTGATAGAAATCTAATAGAAAGAAAGAAAAAAAATCCTGCAAGTTGAGCATATACAAGTAGAATTTCCAAGGAAAATAATTTATTTGGATCACACATTTTATATATATATATATATATTTCATTGAATGATCCCTCAAATAAGCTTATTTGAGAGACACCATTATAGAGCCCACTCCATATTATATTTTACTAATCCAAACCGTCTATTTTGTAGATATTTATTCAAATATCATCTCTACAAAAAGTTACTTGAATCCGATATCATTTGACCACTCAATTAAATTATTAAAATTTCAGTACTTTCTTGAAGCACTGTGTTTATTGATTTTGTAGGGCACAATGGAATGTCCAAACGGTTTTCGATTTGTCTAATTTTTGGCAAGAATGATCTATGAATGTTGACTTAAAAAATAGATGGTTCGGATTGTTGAAAATTTTATAGGGAACCCTAAAGAGTGTCCCTTAAATAAAATTATTTGAGGAATCCTCAATAAAAGATGACTGTATATATATATATATATATATATATATCTTTTGTTTGTTTTTTTCCTCTCTTTTTTAATTATCCTTTAGATCCTCTGAGAAATTATGTGAATTTCCGAAAATGATATAATATGAGCAAGTGTGTTTAGTGAATTAACTACAAAAGCCATCGATCTTTTAGGGTTGGAAATTAAATTCTTGTCCACAATAGATTTCAGAATGATACAAGATGGAGACAGTTTCATTTATTTTATTTTAGTTTAGTCTTAGAATAACCGACAGTTTCATTTATTTATTTAAACGTACATCTGTTTCCATACTTCACAATAATATTATATCTTAATAAAGTTTATATAATAGTGAAACAATTATGCATGATTTTATTAAATATAATATTACCATTATTGCCTATGATTTTTTTTTATTTTAATATTCATAAACTGGTCGAATCCAAATTTGCTTCGATCCGTTTTGAGAGGGTGTAGGACCAAATGTCTCACTGCCACCTCCCGGTGGCTGTTAGGCTTCTAGATTAATTCTTCGATTGACAATTTAATTAAATGGGAATTCGTGTCTTAATATGTCTAGGCTTCACGATTTCAAGTCATAAATAAGGTCAGAAACTCGTTGGCCATGGCAAAGTCAAGAGACTCAAAACCTATCATTTTCTAATGGGGGTCATATCTTGTTTAAGATGATATATACCATTCAATTTTTCATGTATATAACATATTGAAGAGGACTAAGATTCTCACCATGCATCAAGCGAGTACATGAAATTCAACAATTTGTTGTCTTGATCAACTATGAAAGGGAGATTCGAACTTGTATGACTTTTATTTAATATTGAAAAGAAAAATACCATTAGACCGGAGATATTTTATCATGTACTAAAACGAGTTGGTCAACAATTAATAGGACGCATATCGTAAACTTACATGCTTTAAGAATATTTATCAATATTTTTATCAAAAATTACATGGTAAAAATGTGCCTTTTGAATTTAAAACAGAGATATTTCGAATTTAAAATTTATGACGAAATCGAAAAGATAAAAAACACTAGACAAGAGTTACTATAATAAGTTTATTGCCGATTATTTAGGATAATTTTGACAATTCATCCCTTTGAAATGGGATTCAAATGTAAATCACCTCCTACTCTTCTAGAAATTCCTTTATCTATATATTTTATATTGTAAATTTCCCAGGAAAATGCAATTAATGCATGTGTTTCTTCGAAAAAGGACAAAGAAAATTGATAAGGTCAATTCAATGGCCTGCTGAAAAGGGGAAGTAATTATCTTAGATGGGTTCGTTTGTAGACTTTGGATTAGCAATATATTATTTTAGTAATTATATGATAATCCATTTGTCCTAAATTCAAACTCACGTGGTTGAGTTGAGTTGAGTGAGTCCATCTATTTTGTCATTTTCGTTGTTTTCCACTTGTTATTCTACATGTTGGAATATACTTGGAATTTGGATCCAATCTATGGGTTTTGTTTGCGTATCTCACTCCCTAACTCAGTTAAGATGGGCGCCAGTGTTTCTGTCGTTCAGTTTGTTTCATAAGACTGGATATGTATTATGACCTAATCATATGCATATCTAATTAGACAATTTCTATTTAAATCTCGCACTTTTCTTTGTCACCCCAATACTTAAATTATTAAGCTCTTAAGTTTTATAATTGTGTAAAAAGACAAAAAAAGTAATCTAATACTTAACCTAATACATGTATAAGTACACCCCGTCACTCTTCATATTAAGTTGTAAGTATCTAAAAAGAATCTAGAGTGAACTTTTTTATGGTAACAGGAGTTGTGGGGTGTGGGGTGTGAGGTGTAAAACTTTTCCCTAAAGATCTAATGTGTATCACAACAAATTCTGATATTCTAAGATTCTCATTTATGCATTTTTCTCTCTCTTGTAGACAATCTAATGCTGAACATTATAAAGCACAACAACCCTCCAGATCGGAAATTTTGTGGATCATCCAAGAAGTTGGTTCTCTATATCTTTCACAAATGCAGAGAGGGTAAGGAGCTGCTTAGAGTGTTTGCTTTGTTCCTTGTTTCTTTCTTTTCCTTTAAGAAATTGAAATTGTCTAAAGAATTCCATTACTCCTGGTTGGCTTGAACTGCAAGAATCTGTTTCTGGATTTGAAAGATTATCTAGACTTACAGTTTTAGTGGAGTGTGAGGTTGATGAGTTTTTTTTTTTCCCCTGATGGGTATGTATTTAGGGGTAGTTTGGGAAGATAGTGCGGTTTGCTTAAAAATTGTGAAAATTTGAATTAGAAGTTGGGATCAAGTTAGAATATGGGGTGAACAAAGAAAAGTGCAGGTTTTAAATAGAAAAACTCTCTAATTATAGGGAATTAATCATTTTATCATGAAGAACGTAAACTAATTCTATACTGCCTCGTTTGTTCGAGATGAGTGTGGGATTATTCCGTTGAGATTCTAAAAATATCTAAATATCCTAAATATCCGTTGTAAAAATATCTAAATATCCTATCATTTTATAGTGTGTGATTTATCCTAAATTTTTAGAGCAAAACTAACGCATCTCATCGCCGTGAGATTCTCACGTTCTAATTTGCAATTATCAATTGGGTAATGGAAGCAATTTTTAAGAACAAATTGCTATAACGAATTAAGAGTTCTATGGATCTCAAAATCTTAATGTGCATGTTGAATACTATTTTGTGCCTCCAGAAGTCTTTCATTAATTGGTCCATTAATATATATATTTTTTAGTATAAGCAATAGTCTAAATTAGAAAGGAGGGGATTTCTTACATACAAACAAATTGATGTCATGGGATTTGAACCTGAGACTTATGTTCTGCAAGTTAAGACCCTTTTTCACTCGGTTAGACCATTGACAATTGATCCATTATTATTCTCCCCATTTTGCACTTCCCCCCATCTTAATCTGACCTTGACTGTGGTTCTCGTTTTTGCCTTGTTTGGACTGGGATCTCTTCCATCCACAATAATTAATAGACGCTTTTGACCACATGCATAAATATTGAAGCAAAATATATACTTCATAAAAATAAAAAATAAAAAAAAAATTTGGAAAGCCAAGCAAATCATGGGCCACATTAACCTATAGATAATACTGTGTGTCGCAATGATATAGAACTGCATAATTTTCATATGCAGATGTACAAATAATTCAAATCCCTCGTGCCATCGAATTATAATTGATTTGCTATAATCATACAAACGTATTGTACAAGTTGGTGTATGTAAGTTTTACTTTGAAAAAAAATTTGTACTTATCAATGTAATACATGGATTGATGCATGTCCCGAAATTATGTTTGTTTATAGGTACAAAATTTTGTGTTTTGGTTTTAAGGCATGCATAAGAAATTGAAATTGTCTAAAGAATTCCATTACTCCTGGTTGGCTTGAACTGCAAGAATCTGTTTCTGGATTTGAAAGATTATCTAGACTTACAGTTTTAGTGGGGTGTGAGGTTGATGAGTTTTTTTTCCCCCCTGATGGGTATGTATTTAGGGGTAGTTTGGGAAGATAGTGCGAGTTGCTTAAAAATTATGAAATTTTGAATTAGAAGTTGGGGTAAACTTAGAATATGGGGTGAACAAAGAGAAGTGCGAGTTTTAAATAGAAAAACTCTCTAATTATAGGGAATTAATCATTTTATCACAAAGAATGTAAACTAATTCTATACTGCCTCGTTTTTTCGAGATGACTAGAATGGACTAGACTCATGACTAGCAAAATGCCTACATTTTATGTGCAATCAAGGCATAATATGGATATTGTTGTTTAACTTGGAGGATGACGAAAGACTATTCATAAGAGGTGATGACTAAAACTTATCCCTCATAATTCAACTATTTTCAAGGGAATTTTTTTTGGGGTGGGGGGAAGAGAATAAGTTGTAGTCATCAACCTCTTATAAATAGTCCCAATTATTCCTTTAAGTTAGCTAACATATCCATATTATGCCTTGCACACGAAATATAGACATTTTTCTAATCCAGTCTAGTCTTCCCTATCAAACAAGCCCTACGCGTCTTGCAATAAGGTTAGCTTTGGAATTAATTGATGTGAATTCTTTACGCTTGTTTAAGTTTAGTGATAATCTTGTCTTACAGTAAGTTGGAAGAAGTCTCAAGTCTGACTCATATAAATGTAAGGACAGTATATATTTGTGATGAGTTTGATACCTCATTGTGATTGGATTTATTATGACAACGTGATTTTGTTGTGGGTGTATTATTCCATTGTAAAAATATCTAAATATCCTATCGTTTTATAGTGTGTGATTTATCCTAAATTTTTAGAGCAAAACTAACGCATCTCATCGCCGTGAGATTCTCACGTTCTAATTTGCAATTTATCAATTGGTAGGAAGCAATTTTTAAGAACAAATTGCTATAACGAGTTAAGAGTTCTATGGATCTCAAGATCTTAATGTGCATGTTGAATACTATTTTGTGCCTCCAGAAGTCTTTCATTAATTGGTCCATTAATATAATTTTTTTTTAGTATAAGATAGTCTAAATTAGAAGGGAGGGGATTTCTCACATACAGATATAAATTGATGCTACGAGATTCGAACTTGAAACTTATGTTCTGCAAATTAAGACCCTTTTTCAATCGGTTAGACCATTGACAATTGATCCATTATTATTCTCCCCATTTTGCACTTCCCCCCTTCTTAATCTGCCCTTGAGTGTGGTTCTCGTTTTTGCCTTGCGATCTCTTCCACCCACAATAATTGATAGACGCTTTTGACCGCATAAATATTGAAGCAAAATATATACTTCATAAATAAAAAAAAAATTGGAAAGCCATGCAAATCATGGACCACATTAACCTAGATAATACTCTGTGTCGCAATGATATAGAACTGCATAATATGCAGATGTACAAATAATTCAAATCCCTCGTGCCATCGAATTATAATTGATTTGTTTATACATAAAGGAAGCCTTTATGGAGACCGATAATGTGATATGTTCTTGGGTCCTTACCTCTTCTACCACGCAAAACTTCTTTGCACAAATCAATGACCCACAAACTGTTGTGTGGCCTTTGTGCAAGGTAATTGATATTATATGACAATTAATATTTGTATGGTATTTGTGGATTATATTTTCATTCACATCGCTTTCAAGAATGAAAATATTTGTATCGAACTTATGCCATAAGAAAAAAATGGGTCTTAATTGTACTTTTTAAAATGACTAAAAATTTACACGCCGTGTATTGAGTGCTATAATCGTACAAACATATCGTGCAAGTTGGTAAGTTTACTTTTAAAAAAATTATTGTACTTATCAACGTAATATATGGATTGATGCATGTCGTAAAATTATGTTTGTTTATAGGCACAAAATTTTGTGTTTTGGTTTTAAGGCAGGCATAGGGACGGGGGTACTTTATCATGGGCTCTATTTCAACCTAATCGTTTTTGAGAGAAGAATATAAGTTGATTAGTCCGATGATCGAAGTGTAGAGTGGCTCGCTCGTCTAATCCTTTTGACTTTTAGCTGATGCAGTTATACATTGTTTCTTTGATATCAATAAATTTCTATCGGTTCAAAACCAAACCAAAAAAAAAAAAAAAAATCTATAAATGTTTAACGTTTCTCTCTAGTTGTATCTGGCCTTGTTATGATGCCTTGAAATTCCTAAATGAGTTGAAGGGAGTGGTGGATGCATTATACATATATGGCACTGACTGAGACTATACAACTAGTATAGCAAGATAAAGTCTTAAACGGCGACAGAGAACCAAAAATGGTTCAAGACTTCTGGCCTGCCAGAGTCAACCTTTATGACTTGACCTAATAAAACTACGTTTTTATGACTTTCTTCACCTTATAAATAGCACAAAGGCCTATGACCCTTCAGCTTAATTATCGAACCTTCTGTTGCACTTGCATCCATATTTCAAAACTGCTATAGACCATCGCCTTCTGCACTGAGGTTACATAACAGCACAACAAAATTGATTGAGGAGCTGAGCTAGAGTTGGAAGAAGATCTCAAAATCATGGACAGCAACTACACTAGCACTAAGGATGATCATCAATATATTGATGAAGATGATGTTCAACTTCCAGGATTTCGGTTTCACCCGACAGATGAAGAACTTGTGGAGTTCTATCTTCGCCGGAAGGTTGAGAAGAAAGCAATCAGCATAGAGCTCATCAAGTCCATTGACATCTACAAGCATGATCCTTGGGATCTTCCAAGTATGCATACATATATATATATGTCCCTGTAATGAATTTTTACTTTCCCTCTTTTTTATTCTCTGGTATATCCTTAATTGGAAGAAGAAGAAGACAAGAAGATAGCTAGGGTTAAATTGCTTCAAAAACTCAAAGGATACTGAGCAAAAGGTGGCCTAGAATATATATTGGTTGCACTGGTTCCTAGTAATAGCTATTTCTTTATTTCTAATTTAACTACTATATATAGTTTATACTATCAAGAAAAATTACTTTAGTATATAAAATATATGATCAGCAAACGATTTCTGTAACCCCTTTAGTTTTTCCATGTATAGCTATAAACCTAGCTCTACTATAAGCGCCGCAGCTAGCTCCAACTATAGATCTTGTTCTTACAAACATATGGATTAATTAATTTGTGATTAACTTCAATATTATGTGTGTATGCGCAGAAGCGATAAGTACATCAGGAGAGAAGGAATGGTACTTCTTCTGCAAAAGAGGGAGAAAGTACAAGAACAGCATCAGACCCAACAGAGTTACAGGGTCTGGATTTTGGAAGGCAACTGGGATTGACAAGCCGATACATTCCCATGGAGGACAAGGCCATGCCTGCATTGGCCTCAAGAAAACATTGGTTTACTACCGTGGAAGTGCAGGCAAAGGCACCAAAACCGATTGGATGATGCACGAGTTTCGCCTTCCCAATCCGGCCGGTTCTAATGAATACATTCACTGCAGCTCCAACACTAAGAACATCAATAGTACTGATCCTCAACAAGAAGCTGTAAGTGAAAAATCTGCATCCTAGTTTCCATCTACCCTTTTATTTGACAAATTAATTACAATTTTGTTCATGTGCGAAATGTCACTGTCTGATAACATAAGATGCTTGTCAGCCTTTGAATCTCTGAATTATTGTTCATTTTTTATTCTGCCTGAATACGTAGTTCCAAATTCATAATCTGGCAACATAAAAAATTTGTCCGACAATATAAGTCAGGCATAATAAAAAAAACGTTTCTTATGCATTTTGCATCTCACATTAGTACTTTTCATAATTTATCAAAAAATTACTAGAGCTAGCCAGGCTGAAATTAACCTTAACCATAAACCAGTCATGATGTCAAAGTAAACTCATAATAATCCATGACCTACACTAGCTAAATAAAATTTTCCTGTCCCATTTGACCATATATAAAGGCTTATGTTCTGATGGATGCAATGGTTCACTTGTTTCAGGAAATATGGACATTGTGCCGGATATTCAAGAGAAATGTCTCGTACAAAAAATATACAGCAGATTGGAGAGGGCAATCCGGAGCTAAACGCCATCCAATGGACACAGTAAGCTCCAAGAAATGCACAAGTGATCAAGATGACCTAGATCAGTCTAACAATTACATCAGTTTTGGTGCTTCAGACAATATTATTTGCTACGAAGAGAAGAAGCCTGTTGTGAACCATACCAACATGAACAACTTCAATGGAAGCAACCAGCAGCTACATGCAGTAGGCCAGTTGAGCTCCAACATGCCTGCTACATATCCGTACATGGAGACTTTCTCAAACTTTTCGTATCAAGATCTTGAGAATGAGCTTTTGAATGAGAACTGGGATGAGCTTAGATCCGCCGCCGTCCATCTTGCTTTTGATCCAACGTTTCTGGTGTAAATGGAATAATTAATGTTGCAGTGGGGAAGTGCTAGAGTGTAGGAGTTCATGTTTTGACAAACTGATATATTTAATTTTATCTTGTTGCCTTGTTTATAAAATTTGGATGTATTCTAATATTGTATGAATTAATTTCTCTGTATAGAATCTAGTGCACATGCAATCTGAGGGCTTTGGAGAAAATGTTGAAGGTCGTCAGGGGGGCTGCTGCAAATTAAAAGAGCCAGGTTGTTCGTGTCGCTTGAAGCTTCGACATTTGCTTTTATATATATATATTTTTATTAATTCTTGATTACATACATAAACGTGCAAGAACTCAATCTAAGGCTCAACTCAAGGCCTTATTTTATGTCGTTCAAGTACATCGAAGAAAATCAAACCTTACTAATTTAGGTTGTGTTAGCATGATTCATTTAAATTAAGCTCAGTTCAGCTGTGCTCTTGAATTATTTTATATGAAGACTCTGAGGAATTAAACTAGAAAACATGCATAATTACTACACATTATAAACATCAACAAGGACTTCCTCAAGCCAATGAGGTTTCGTCCAGTGAAAAAAGGCCTTGATTTGCAGATCAAAGATCTCAAGTTTGAATACATCATAGTTGTATATATATGTGAAAATTCCTCTTCGTATAGTTTTAGACTATCACCTATACTTATTATTATTATTTTTTTAAAAGGCCTGCTTCAAACCCTCAATTCTTAAGCAAAAGTAAAACAAAAAACTTGGTGAGTAAATGAGTGTTGCACTGAAATTGCTAGACTCTATAATATAATTCGTGGGAACTTTTTTATGAAAAACAAAAACAAAAAATATCACATGAATGAATGCATGGAGAGCAGATGATTATCCCACTTTAACGGTTTGTTTAGCTAGGGTTCTACGGCTCCCATCTCCTCCTTATTGAGAATTGACATTTGAAACTAAAAAAATTCAAGAACAAGAATGTGAAATATCAGTTGTATAGGATTCGTTGGATTAAGATCATCACATGATCAGAAGTTACTCTCATTAATATTTTTCAATTTTCGCCTATCGAGTTTCCCTTGGAGCACAAAAAGAATAATTACTCTCTTCAAATTGCTTTGTGATTTAAATATACACACATAACGTTCGATTTTTTTCAATTTATTTCTTCAAATTGTTTCAACTATCTATTTACATGTACTATCTAGCTAATATTTATCTAATGAGGAGGTGCTATATGGGTTCCATCTCTAGAAATATAAAGGGACATAAAATCGTCTCTATTGTCATTATTACCAGTATTTTAGAGGAAGGTATGGCAACAACGTCACATAATAAAGTACATAATCTACCATTAGGCACAAATGATAAGAAACAATGCTAAAATCGCTATATGATTATATAATAGGAAAATGTGAGACCCATTGTAACAATTAGGCACGTAAAACCATTTTTTGTGTCATATTAACAACAGGGAACCCTTAAAGAAACCACGAACTCATAAAAGTCCATACTACTACAATAGACATTATCTTCCATACCAATAGAACACAAAGGGGATTGATAGAACTCAGTGTCTTTTAAGCGCTTACCAGTATATATTTGAGATTTCAATATATTCCAGATAAGTTTGATTCAATGAGTATTGCGAAGTGGACACACTTAGTCGCTTTAGACCCAAAACCAATTGAAAATCCATCTTAAACTCGCACTCCTTTTTCGAAATCATATGTTTTGTTTCGGAACCGAATGAACAAAAAAGAGTGGCAAAAACACGAGGGTTGTTTTGTCAAGGCTTTGGGCTCACTTGTTCAAAATCCAACGAGTTTCAAGCCCAAATGGAGCTCCATTTTCAACCCATTACCATTTACCAATCCACACCCGAAGACCCACTAACCCAAAAAGTAATGAGGAAGAATTGAAGAATTGCATACGAGCAGCAATTGTTGAAGAATTGAACTAGGCACGGAGTGGACCAGACTGTCAATGTTGATGTGAAGAGGAAGAAGAAAGAGAGAGACGGAAGAAGGAGGTCGCGTGGGTCTGGTGCTCCGGTGAGTTTCCTTTGCCGGATCTAAAACGATGTCGTTCCATTCCAGTAAAACTTGTATATGATGGTTTTTATTTGAAAGAAATATGTATTTAGTAGAAGTGACCACAAATGAAGTATTGAAGCAAAGCTTTTTTTAAGAACCCAGAAAATGATTCTGGGCTTTTAAACAAATTACATAGCAATTCTTGCCCAGATTGGTTTTTGTAATATTAGAAAAGATAAGTGATGATGTATTGATATGCAATGGAGAAGTCAAGATCTTGCAATGGTCAAAGTTGAGAGCTTTAGACGCTTAACCAATCTGTGATTTTATGTTCAGATGTTAAAGCACTATTGGGTCGCTTTCTTTGTGGTGGTTTCATGGGTCGTCAACTTCAGAGTTTTAGATGCCAGTGCTGGTGATGCTGATCCACTTTATAGGTAAGTGTTTTTTTTCTTCTTTAGATATTTTCCTATAGCTTTTTATGGGTTTTGTACTGCTATTTCTCTAGCTTTCTTTGTGCTCTTTTGCCACAGCTACATGTATTGTTTTTGAGGTTTTTGTAATAATTCCTCATTGTTTTGCTTAAAATACTATATATTTTCACCTCTTACTGAGGTTTTCTGTAGCCTACTTCGGCTTTCTTGCCCTGAGTCAGCCAAAGGACTGAAATTTCAGCTGAAGGGCTATCTTGCTCCTCTTCACTTGAAGTTCAAATGGAAAGGGGCGGTTGTCATCCACACCACTCAAGAGTGTGGGGCCCACATGCTCCCCATTCACTAGCAATTAGCGCTCCTCATTTGAAGTTCGATATAGAGAGCATTATTTTCCATTGAATTTTTGTGCTTGCAATTCTAGATGGTAACTCACTAATCAATAATTTGGTGGAAGAATTAATACACAATGAGGATTCTTTGCTTGAAAAAGCTGTTCATCAAACTAACTTACCAATCCTTTGTGTGACATAATTCTTATGGGTCTGTTGACACGCTTACAATTCTTTTTTCCTTTCTATTTCTATTGCTACAATTGCATTTCCCCTCCCTATTATTACCCAAGCTTTAGGGATCTTAAACCACCCCATCCTTAGGGACAGGGTACATGCCATCAGATCCATAGGTCCTTGACTGCATGCACTTGGGGTTGCTCGAATTACAATATATTTGTTTTTGGTCTTATAGTTACATACGGGTACATGTTTGTAAACAAATTAAAATAGGAACCTACCGAGTTTCTAAATGGGAAAAGTTGTATCTGAACTTTCCTTCCAAATTCTGGTCTTCAATAACCATAGCAAGTAGGCATGGAGCTTATATGTGATTGCAGAACTAGCACCTAAATGTTCTTTTCATGTCAAATAAAAAGTGTTACAACAATTATAGGGTTTTATACCGTAGGTATTTATGTCTTTGTAATCTGTGCTCTACATTCTGACAAAGTGCATTCTACATAATTATGTTATAAAACCTTAGTTGTCTGAAAAATTAATGGAAACAGGGTTATGCCATCTCAAGCATTTAAGAGCATCCTTGTAAGGAAATCTCTAATTTTTTTTGAATTTGTATTTACTATAAATCAATCACAATAACCTTTCAATGAGGCTGCACAAGCCTCACTTAGGGTGATCAATCACCCAAATGGAATACACAGATGAACATGCTATTTATATAGAGTTAGCTCACAACCTTTATTCACAAACAAAAACGAATCAAGCAATTATTTGTTCATTAAGAAATGTACAAACATAGCAAGCTTTTATCTTATGGAATAAATCTGTATCTCGCGTCTCCCTGTCAGCTGGCTAGCTAACAAATGTTAACAATTAATTTTTGTTACGTGAACAGGCTTTCTTCATTTGTGTCACCTATGAATCAATAACCATGTGTGGTATGGTGTTTTTGTTAAAAAGTTCATCTATCAGCCCCATCTTATAATGTTAAAATAGAGGAATTTCCCATTGCAACTGCTCTCTGTCTGGAACTATGTAAATTCTTAAAATTCCTCTCTTGAAGTTGGTTTTTGATAAGTACCTCTCTTGAAAGTAATCTGTAATAATTTGTTCATGGCTAAGTTGTATAAGTTCCTCGAGTGCAGATTCTTATTATTTATTTGGTGGAATCAACATTTTGGTCCATGTTGTAAAATGAATTAATTTTGGTCATTTTGCCTACACTTGTAACCTGTCATGTATATTTAACATTAGGGCTTGTGTAAAACAATGTGGAGAAACCGGATGTGTAGCACAGAGATGCTTTCCACAGTGCAATTTCTCTTCTGACGGGGTCTCCGTTGATAGTCCGTGGTACATGCAAGAACCTCTTTATATGCAGTGGAAACAATGGGATTGCCAAAGTGATTGCCGTTACTATTGTATGCTTGACAGAGAGAACGAAAGAGAAGCAACTGGTCATGATCCAGTCAAATATCATGGTAAATGGCCCTTCAAGCGTGTTTACGGGATCCAGGTTTGCTTTTTTGGCAGGCTATATGCCTTGGCCGCATTTTCTTTGACAATAGCTTTAATGTTATCATGGTTTGTGCTATTTGACATGTTATCCATTTATTTAGGAGCCTGCTTCTGTAGCTTTCTCTGTGCTCAACCTTGCAATGCATTTCCACGGTTGGATATCCTTTTTCATCCTTTTATATTATAAGTTACCTTTGAGACGGGATAAGAAGACATACTATTACTTTGCCAGTTTGTGGCACATCTATGCTCTCTTATCATTTAACTCCTGGTTCTGGAGTGCTGTGTTCCATAGTAGGTAAGCTTTGCTCTTTCCTTCTGTATTTTTTTCTGATGTGGGAATGAATATCTGCACGCTGTTTTCTTTTTTTATTAAGGTTTTATCTTATTTATATGAAGTACATTGCAAGAATATGTGTGCTTTTACTATGCTTTCAGACTCTCATTCTAGGTCAAAGGTTTAGTTCGGTCATTGGCACTAAAACTTCAATGTTTGAAGGGCATGTTACTGTTCATTATGTTCTAATACCTATAGAAGCTTCAGAACAGGTCACTTTTAGTCTAGACTAACTTGTGCCAGCCAGATGGCAAGACACAGAAAAAGAAGTTTTATTGGGACTTGGATATTTCATCATTCTTGAGTGAGTTGTAAATATAATTGTGAGTGTCATTTTACGTTAATTAAAGATTCTATAGTTTGTAAATTAAGTTATTATTGTTCTTTTTATGTGATATTTTAACTTGCCGTAAATCTTTCTTGAAAAACCTCATCTGGTGATTTTAAAAGTACCTAGCCCTCCTCCACACTTTTCCACCCGCCCAACAGTGAGGAAAAAACCTGGAAAGCAGTGATCCTTTCTTAGTTAACTTCGTTTTGTGTTTTTTTTTTTTGGGTTGGGGGAGGGGAGTGGAGCTTGGTCACTTGGCACATTTCTTGATCGTTAATGTGTCTTACTGGACTGCAGGGACGTGGATTTGACAGAGAAATTAGACTACTCATCTGCAGTGGCAATACTTGGGTACTCGCTCATTCTGTCCATACTAAGAAGTTTTGATGTGAAGGATGATGCTGTCAGAGTGATGGTTGCTGCTCCACTGCTGGCTTTTGTAACCACCCACATATTGTATCTCAACTTTTACAAACTGGATTACGGTATGACCCTTGTACTAATTTTTTTTTCTTTTTCGTTAACATATATAGTTGGAGAGAGAGAGGAAGAGGGAGAGAGCAGTGACCTATGTATAGTTTCTTTACTTGAATAGCAGTGACCTTGGATCACATAGGTGCTACGCTACCTGTTATTCCAACAATGTCAGCTAGTAGGAAGTGACAAGTGCTGGATGATATCTATTTTTCAACACACAAACTGACCATGCCCGTGAATTAATTTTTTATATTAGATGGAAAGTCTTTATATTGGACATGAAATATCTTGCTTTGATTCACTATAGATCACTGATTATCCGAGAAAGTTGAAGTGTTAGGAAATGCGTAATTTCCTTTATTTGGACAACTGATGAGTTGTCTTCTCTCTTTCTGTGACATAATTTCCTAGTTTTCATGATAACAATCTGACTTAATTAATCAACACATTGCAGGGTGGAACATGCAAGTTTGTGTTGTCATGGCAGTAGTACAACTTCTTCTTTGGGCGATTTGGGCTGGTGTCACTCGGCATCCATCACGTTGGAAGCTGTGGCTGGTAGTAGTGGCAGGTGGCCTTGCAATGCTCCTAGAAATTTATGATTTCCCACCATATCAAGGGTTTGTGGATGCTCATGCGGCCTGGCACGCCACCACTATTCCCCTAACTTACGTTTGGTGGAGTTTCATCAGAGATGATGCCGAGTTCCTAACCTCGAACCAAATGAAGAGGTTGAAAACCTCTAACCTTGCAAAGAAGGCAAAATAGTTGTTTCTATATGGTATGACCATGTGATGCTTGAGCACGTAGCCCTTGTCTCCATTAGCTACTGGAAATTGCAGTTTTCCCCCTTTTTCTTCAGTCTATTTGTATTGCAAATTGTGACAGTTGCGCTAGGGTACTGATGCACAAAAAAGACCATCAGAAGACCTTTATTTATTTTTTATATTTTATTTAGCTCATCTTTTAGCAATACTTCATCCATTCACAATAAATGGTCACTCCATTTATCACCAGCAACACAACCAGATTAAGAAATGAACATTGAAACCTTAACCAGCAACATAGCACATAAGCTAAAGGGGAAAAAAATGCATTCAGTCAAAAAAAGAACAAGAAATCTTGAAATTGTGAAAAAACAAAACAATAAATACCAAAGAGAGAGAAAAAAAAAACAAAATTAATTCTAATTTCTCACTCTTCCATTGAAGACAAATTACTAGTGGGCTCACAGTTCTGTCCCTGCAAGACTTAGACACAAATCATAACATGTATTAGGTTTAGATCCACCATCGTATTATAATGTGAATGAACTTTTAACACTATGTAAGTCTATTGCGCAATGTTACTATTACACCTAAAAATTACTCGTTGATTACGTTTGAATGTGAACCTTCCCCCTTTTTTTGTTTTGTTTTTTTGTTTTGTTTTGTGTGTGTGTGGAGTTTTTGCTGTGTTTACCTCCATTGAAAAGAGATTAAATCAATCATTTAAGTTGAGTTTATTTTATTAACTTTGTGTTGGCCTTGACAAGTTGAAAATTTCAAGATCATTTTCAATCTCAAGACGAGTTTCACTGGACATTGGTTTTTAATGATCCAGACTGGACCTTTGGCCCATTTACAAAGCAAAGCCCAACCCAGTTTATTACAAAACCCTAGATAACGAAGACCTCTTTTCACAACCGCATATACCTCGGTCGTACTATTTTATTCTCTCTCAGCTCCTTTTGTATATAAAGGAGAAGTCTGAGATTCTAGCTCCATTTTCTTTCGCCTGCCGCCTCGCTCGCTGCTTGTCACCCGGTTCGCTCTCTCTCTCTCTACTATATTTAGATCTGAAGCTTCTAAGCTGAAGCTTGCTTTGAAGTAATTAACTTGCTTGCTTAGTTCAATTAAATGATTTCGCGTACCTGTTTTTCGATTTTTCTAGCTTAAGATCTGTAATTAGACTGTTAAAGTAGTATAATCTTTTGTACTATATGATTTGAAATGGATTAGATTGAATGTTCTTTTGCTTAGTTGCTGCTTGTATAATCTGATTGTTTAGCCGACTTTTTTATTCATTATTTTTTATGTTAGCTTCTTTCGATGAAAAAAAAGAAAGATTCTGAGCTTCTTTTTTTCTTTGTTTTTGATATAACCCATATCAAATTTAAACGAAGATCGTATGGATATGGATGCATACACACTTACCAGATTTAAACAAGTATCTTATATATTTACTTGCCTAAACACATGTGTATGTATCAAAATACCTGCAAAATTACTTTCTTACTAAGCTTTTAGATTTCCTTTAATTGGTGGGGAATTTTGTAACTGTTATGGCTCTTGTTACTTTGTTCTTGTTCATTTATCTAATTATGATGGTTTTACTATTTTTGTGGACAGATACTAATTATACTTTTGGAGGTGACATTTGAAGACTAGTCAAGATGGTAAATTACTTGTTTCATCATTTTAGTTGAGTGGGTTGCTGAGAAAATACATTATTTCCTTAATTTTAATTGAGTTGTATTTTTCATATGTACAGGTGAAGTTCACAGCTGAGGAGCTCCGTAGGATTATGGACTACAAACACAACATTCGTAACATGTCTGTTATTGCGCATGTTGATCACGGTATATATAATGTTACTTATTTGGCTTACCAAATATCAATCTGAAATGATGTTTTGTTTACAAGTATAGAGCATTTATACTGGCTTTAAATGATCGTATCTGTTCCCAAGCTTGAATATCATAATTATCAATTATGGTTTCAAGGCGCAGCTAAAGGAGTGGCTGAATTTTTATGTATATGTAGGATACTAATGCAATTGTTAACTTCGTAAAAAAAAAAATTTACTGAAGACCACTGAGGCTTGGACCATATTTGATTTGTTTGCTTCTTGTTCTGTTGTATCTGTGGTTGCATGATCAAGTAATAATGTTAAATTTTTCCTCCTCTCAGGGAAGTCAACCCTTACCGACTCCCTTGTTGCTGCTGCTGGTATCATTGCACAAGAAGTTGCTGGTGATGTCCGGATGACAGATACCCGTGCAGATGAGGCGGAGCGTGGTATCACAATCAAATCCACTGGTATCTCTCTCTACTATGAGATGACTGATGAAGCTTTGAAGAGCTACAAGGGGGAGAGAAACGGAAATGAGTACCTCATCAATCTCATTGATTCCCCTGGGCACGTTGACTTTTCATCTGAAGTCACAGCTGCTCTTCGTATTACTGACGGTGCACTTGTGGTGGTTGATTGCATTGAGGGTGTTTGTGTCCAAACAGAGACTGTTCTTCGTCAAGCCTTGGGAGAAAGGATCAGGCCTGTTTTGACTGTTAACAAGATGGACAGGTGCTTCCTTGAGCTCCAGGTCGATGGAGAGGAGGCTTACCAAACATTCCAGAGGGTTATTGAGAATGCTAATGTGATTATGGCTACATACGAAGACCCCCTTCTTGGCGATGTCCAGGTCTATCCAGAGAAAGGAACAGTTGCCTTTTCTGCTGGGTTGCACGGATGGGCTTTTACTCTGACCAACTTTGCCAAGATGTATGCATCCAAGTTTGGAGTTGATGAGTCAAAGATGATGGAAAGGCTCTGGGGTGAGAACTACTTTGACCCAGCTACCAAGAAATGGACCAGCAAGAACACTGGTTCTGCTACCTGCAAGCGTGGTTTTGTCCAGTTCTGTTATGAACCCATCAAGCAGATTATCAACACCTGCATGAATGATCAGAAGGACAAGTTGTGGCCCATGTTGACAAAGCTTGGTGTCACAATGAAGAGTGATGAAAAGGAGCTGATGGGGAAGGCGTTGATGAAGCGTGTCATGCAGACCTGGCTACCAGCCAGCAGTGCCCTATTGGAAATGATGATCTTTCACCTTCCCTCTCCTTCAACTGCCCAGAGATATCGTGTTGAAAACTTGTACGAGGGTCCCCTTGATGATCAATATGCAAATGCTATCAGGAACTGTGATCCCGAAGGGCCTCTTATGCTCTATGTATCTAAGATGATTCCCGCATCTGACAAGGGTCGATTCTTTGCCTTTGGTCGTGTCTTTGCTGGTAAAGTCCAGACAGGTTTGAAGGTTAGAATCATGGGTCCAAATTTTGTTCCTGGAGAGAAGAAGGATTTGTATGTTAAGAACGTGCAGAGGACTGTTATTTGGATGGGAAAGAAACAAGAAACTGTTGAGGATGTTCCTTGTGGTAACACTGTTGCCTTGGTCGGTCTTGATCAGTTTATCACCAAGAATGCTACATTGACAAACGAGAAGGAAGTGGATGCTCACCCCATTCGTGCTATGAAGTTCTCTGTTTCACCTGTTGTGCGTGTTGCTGTTCAATGCAAGGTGGCTTCTGACCTTCCCAAACTGGTTGAAGGTCTCAAACGTCTGGCCAAGTCTGATCCTATGGTTGTCTGTTCCATTGAGGAATCCGGTGAGCACATTATTGCTGGTGCTGGTGAACTCCATCTTGAGATTTGTTTGAAGGATCTACAAGATGATTTCATGGGTGGAGCTGAGATTATAAAATCTGACCCTGTTGTGTCTTTCCGTGAGACTGTCCTGGAGAAGTCTAGTCGTACTGTGATGAGCAAGTCACCCAACAAGCATAACCGTCTGTATATGGAAGCTCGACCCTTGGAGGAAGGTCTTCCTGAGGCCATTGATGATGGTCGTATTGGCCCAAGAGATGATCCCAAAATTCGTTCCAAGATCTTGGCTGAAGAGTTTGGTTGGGACAAGGATCTTGCCAAGAAAATCTGGTGTTTTGGCCCTGAGACCACCGGTCCCAACATGGTGGTGGATATGTGTAAGGGAGTTCAGTACCTGAATGAAATCAAGGACTCTGTTGTTGCTGGTTTCCAGTGGGCTTCAAAGGAAGGTGCATTGGCAGAAGAAAACATGAGGGGTATTTGCTTTGAAGTCTGTGATGTGGTTCTTCATGCTGATGCCATCCACAGAGGAGGTGGTCAGGTCATTCCCACTGCTAGGAGGGTCATCTATGCTTCCCAGCTCACTGCCAAGCCAAGGCTCCTTGAACCTGTATATCTTGTTGAAATCCAAGCTCCAGAGCAGGCTCTTGGTGGTATCTACAGTGTTCTTAATCAGAAACGTGGGCATGTGTTTGAGGAAATGCAGAGGCCTGGTACTCCACTCTACAATATCAAGGCATACCTCCCTGTCATTGAATCATTTGGGTTCTCTGGTCAATGAGGGCTTCGACTTCAGGGCAGGCCTTCCCACAATGTGTGTTTGATCATTGGGAGATGATGTCGTCTGATCCATTGGAAACTGGATCCCAGGCTTCACAGCTTGTTACAGATATCCGTAAGAGGAAGGGTTTGAAGGAGCAAATGACCCCACTATCCGAGTTTGAGGACAAACTCTGAGTAATTTCTTTGATTATATCGAACAATTGGATGACTGAGTTACTTTGAGACAGTAGTTCCGTTGCACTGCCTATTTTTTGTTTTCAGTTTTTTGTTTTCGTTTAATGTTTGTACCAACCCTGTTGTTGTAGTCAGCATCCTGTGCCAGTGGCCCAGTAGTAATGTTTTGTGCGTGCTCAGAAGATTATGTAATGTTATGTTCTTACTTTTGCTTATGGAACCATTTCTGCCACTGCTGGTACATGCTATTTTTGAATTTACTGTACACTCCTTTTTGTGATTTGTTTCGTGAATTGGGTAGCTTGCTCTTGCATAACTTGACTGTTCTGTGTGTTTGCTACAGCTTCTTATCTCAATAATAGATATAGGAAAGCAGGCTGATGCCTACTTTTGAACCTAATTCTTCTGTTGTGATACAGGGAAAACACTGGTGGCAGTCTCTGACCACCTTGGCGTGCCGAGTGGCCAGACAGGGTGGCTTACTTGAGACCAGTCTTGCTGTAGGAGTTGGCTTGATTTGCCTTTTCAATTTTCTGTCGGGATTCTTGTGCAGCAGCATCAAGTAAAATTTGATTGCTTTGTGATTTTGGAGCACCACTGGAACTTTTAGATAGTAAATAACTGTATTGGCCTTGTATTTGCAAGTTCTGGAGCATTTGGCCTTTGATTTTGCTTAATGTGGCATTGCATTTTCCGTCCGTAACTGAAACTTTTTGGATGTTGACCAAAGAAGAAATGGTACTGAATGGTGGAAGCATTTGATGCGTACTGTATGAATTGAATATGGTTAGCCTTATATGCTCCAAAGCTGGAAGTAGCGTAGGAAGAGAAAATGGGAGTGAAAATCGCCATCCTTTTTATTACATGTAATGTGATGGAGTCATGTTCTGGAGAAGAACTTGTATATCACGGGAATGGGTTTTAAGATGTATGGAATGTATGGCCAGAACCCAATACAATTTTTTTGTTTCCTAAATTACTCCTGCATATTCCAACCAAACTTACCCCATATGTCAAAATTAGAAGCATGCGCTACACGTGGAGGGAGAGTGGTGGTCCCAAATATGATAATTAGAACTTGAATGACCCAAATCAGCTAAAGCAAAGCATCATCAACAACACTAGTTTCTCCAAAAATATATCGAAATTGCATATAAATTGTATATTTGAGAAATATTAAAGAAACGAACAACACTCTCATACTTGTTGCAAAACTTATTCACATAGGGAACACCAAAGTTTGGGGTTGGGTTTCCAAAGAACAATCTTGGGTGATCAAACGAAATTCCTCAATCTAGGGTTTTTTTTTTTGGGAGTTTCACTAAAACACCCAAAATGGAGGTTGAAATTATAAAAAAACCCAACACCCAAAACACTTTATAAACACACCCAAAACCCATCATTACACACACTCAAAACTCATTTATAAACACACCCAAAAAGTTGACTTTGGGGTTGATTTTGGGTGTGTTTCTATGTTTAAATAGTGCTTGGATTTTTTTATAAATACATGTCTAGAATTGGGTTTATTTATAAATTTGTATTTTTTTTTTGGTGGGGTCATAAAATATAGGCTTAAATTTATATAGGAAAAAAAAAGAGAGAGGCTGAAGTAGAGAATGATGGGCCACGAGAGACTAGAAAATGGCACAGCCGAGCCCAACCCATGAGACGAAAACCCTAACCTTATATAACACTCACACACTACCTTCGGAACCCACAAATTCTCTCTCTGTCTCATTCTCTTTTATAGGCTGCGGAGAATTCCTCTCTCTCTACCGCGATTCTTCTTGAGGTTCGTTCGTATATCCTCTTTGTTTTATTCAATTCAGTGCCTGTCTTTAATTTTGTATCTCAGATTATTCTTCTGTTTCTGGTTTCTGTCGCTATGCTTTTTTATTTCTTCTGAACATGGTTGATCTGCATGGATTTTATTATTATTTTATCTTTTTGTTGAAAATTCTCGTTGTATATGCATGCTTTTGATGTGAGATTGTTCATAGATTTGTATTAGATCCTTGTTTCTTGTGTTGATCACTGTAAGGCGCTGTTTGTTTCGTCGGAAAATTGTTACGTGAAAAAATTTTCTTGGCGGAAAGATTTTCTGGCGTTTTCTTCGGACGGTTGGAGTTTTTTACGTGATGTATTGGAATATCGTTCGTTTTTCTGAGTAGATTTGTTGTATCATCTATATCCTCAGTTTATACACTGATCGCGCTAACACTCTGTTTTTTTTTTTTACTGCAAAATAGTTACACCTACAAATTTTTCGATTTGGAAAAATTTTCTGATGTTTCCTTGCTACTGTGAAAAATCATTACATGACCATATGAGTTTTTCCTCTGTGTTTATGAATAAATGTTATGTTTTCTATTATATCGTTTCATTAAATATTTCCTGGCAAATATTTTTCTAAATGCTATGAAATAATTTCACACAATTCGAAGAGAGAAAATGTCTATCTACTGTAGTTTGAATGTGGCTAATTGCTTGTGTTTCCCATTGGTATATGTTTTATATTGCTTGTTTTTCCCTCTTGAATACCTTCACACATCCAAACATGTGAGGCCATGCAGAGAAGAGAATACCATATGTGATTATTTTTTCTGATTGAAATCTTTTATCTTGATTGTTAATAAAATTATTATATTTGATACAGTAATAGTTATCAAAGTAGAGGTTGTTCATAGATATTTACTTGAATTTCTTGCTTGAATGTTCAATTGAACCCTCGATTCATTATCTTTATGGTTTTAATTTTCAGGTGGTTCACCTCCTTATAATTATTGGTGGTTTCTCTTAAATACTAGTCAAGATGGTAAGTGTAATCTATCAATCTAAGCTTAGTGGTTGTTGGGCTGCTATGTTAATTTCGTAATTCTTAATGGAGAGATATTATTGATATGTGCAGGTGAAGTTTACAGCAGAGGAACTCCGTAGGATTATGGACTACAAGCATAACATTCGTAATATGTCCGTTATTGCACATGTTGATCATGGTATCGATAACTTTTTTCACTTGATAATTCTTATCTTTGTAACATTATTTTCACTCATCTGCTTATAATGGAGTGCTTAATAGTGTTCTGTTTGAGTTAATTTGAGCTGCTTTCTTGTATCTGGTTGATTATGCCCTGCCCAAATGTATAATTGTCCTTTTGCTTTCAAATTTGCATTACATTCTTGTTCATGTTTCAATCTCCTGTGTGTTTGTTCATAGCTATAATGGTACTGAATTTTAATATGCAGGGAAGTCAACCCTTACCGACTCTCTTGTTGCTGCTGCTGGTATCATTGCACAAGAAGTTGCTGGTGATGTCCGGATGACAGATACCCGTGCAGATGAGGCAGAGCGTGGTATCACAATCAAATCTACTGGTATCTCTCTCTACTATGAGATGACTGATGAAGCTTTGAAGAGCTACAAGGGGGAGAGAAATGGAAATGAGTACCTCATCAATCTCATTGATTCCCCTGGGCACGTTGACTTTTCATCTGAAGTCACAGCTGCTCTTCGTATTACTGATGGTGCACTTGTGGTGGTTGATTGCATTGAGGGTGTTTGTGTCCAAACAGAGACTGTGCTTCGTCAAGCCTTGGGAGAAAGGATCAGGCCTGTTTTGACTGTTAACAAGATGGACAGGTGCTTCCTTGAGCTCCAGGTCGATGGAGAGGAGGCTTACCAAGCATTCCAGAGGGTTATTGAGAATGCTAATGTCATTATGGCTACATACGAAGACCCCCTTCTTGGTGATGTCCAGGTCTATCCAGAGAAAGGAACAGTCGCCTTTTCAGCTGGTTTGCATGGATGGGCTTTTACTCTGACCAACTTTGCCAAGATGTATGCATCCAAGTTTGGAGTTGATGAATCAAAGATGATGGAAAGGCTCTGGGGTGAGAACTACTTTGACCCAGCTACCAAGAAATGGACCAGCAAGAACACTGGTTCTGCTACCTGCAAGCGTGGTTTTGTTCAGTTCTGTTATGAACCCATCAAGCAGATTATCAACACCTGCATGAATGATCAGAAGGACAAGTTGTGGCCCATGTTGACAAAGCTTGGTGTCACAATGAAGAGTGATGAAAAGGAGCTGATGGGGAAGGCGTTGATGAAGCGTGTCATGCAGACCTGGCTACCAGCCAGCAGTGCCCTATTGGAAATGATGATCTTTCACCTTCCCTCTCCTTCAACTGCCCAGAGATATCGTGTTGAGAACTTGTACGAGGGTCCCCTTGATGATCAATATGCAAATGCTATCAGGAACTGTGATCCCGAAGGGCCTCTTATGCTCTATGTATCTAAGATGATTCCCGCATCTGACAAGGGTCGGTTCTTTGCCTTTGGTCGTGTCTTTGCTGGTAAAGTCCAGACAGGTTTGAAGGTTAGAATCATGGGTCCAAATTTTGTTCCTGGAGAGAAGAAGGATTTGTATGTTAAGAACGTGCAGAGGACTGTTATTTGGATGGGAAAGAAACAAGAAACTGTTGAGGATGTTCCTTGTGGTAACACTGTTGCCTTGGTCGGTCTTGATCAGTTTATCACCAAGAATGCTACATTGACAAACGAGAAGGAAGTGGATGCTCACCCCATTCGTGCTATGAAGTTCTCTGTTTCACCTGTTGTGCGTGTTGCTGTTCAATGCAAGGTGGCTTCTGACCTTCCCAAACTGGTTGAAGGTCTCAAACGTCTGGCCAAGTCTGATCCTATGGTTGTCTGTTCCATTGAGGAATCCGGTGAGCACATTATTTCTGGTGCTGGTGAACTCCATCTTGAGATTTGTTTGAAGGATCTACAGGATGATTTCATGGGTGGAGCTGAGATTATAAAATCTGACCCTGTTGTGTCTTTCCGTGAGACTGTCCTGGAGAAGTCTAGTCGTACTGTGATGAGCAAGTCACCCAACAAGCATAACCGTCTGTATATGGAAGCTCGACCCTTGGAGGAAGGTCTTCCTGAGGCCATTGATGATGGTCGTATTGGCCCAAGAGATGATCCCAAAATTCGTTCCAAGATCTTGGCTGAAGAGTTTGGTTGGGACAAGGATCTTGCTAAGAAAATCTGGTGTTTTGGCCCTGAGACCACCGGTCCCAACATGGTGGTGGATATGTGTAAGGGAGTTCAGTACCTGAATGAAATTAAGGACTCTGTTGTTGCTGGTTTCCAGTGGGCTTCAAAGGAAGGTGCATTGGCAGAAGAAAACATGAGGGGTATTTGCTTTGAAGTCTGTGATGTGGTTCTTCATGCTGATGCCATCCACAGAGGAGGTGGTCAGGTCATTCCCACTGCTAGGAGGGTCATCTATGCTTCCCAGCTCACTGCCAAGCCAAGGCTCCTTGAACCTGTATATCTTGTTGAAATCCAAGCTCCAGAGCAGGCTCTTGGTGGTATCTACAGTGTTCTTAATCAGAAACGTGGGCATGTGTTTGAGGAAATTCAGAGGCCTGGTACCCCACTCTACAACATCAAGGCCTACCTCCCTGTCATTGAGTCTTTCGGGTTCTCCGGTCAGTTGAGGGCTTCGACTTCAGGGCAGGCCTTCCCACAATGTGTGTTTGATCATTGGGAGATGATGTCGTCTGATCCATTGGAAGTTGGATCCCAGGCTGCACAGCTTGTTACAGATATCCGCAAGAGGAAGGGCTTGAAGGAGCAAATGACCCCGCTATCCGAGTTTGAGGATAAGCTTTAAACAATTTACTATGCTATTAGTTTTTTGTCCTGCCAATTGGCCTGAGGAGATTGCCCTACAATATTTTTGGTCTTTAACTATTTTAATTTGTTTGGTTTTCTGTCCTCTGTTACTGTTAGGGACTTGTAGCTTTATCTTCTCTGTTATGATGTTCCTTTTCGTCAACTTCTTACTCTGTTTTCTACATGGGTTATGATATATATCGTACTTTCACTTCTTACTTTTATATCTATGTTCCTTTTGTTTATTTTATTACCATCTGTAAACAAATTTTTTTACATTTCTGCCTCCTGATTAGGAAATGCTTCTTACATGACAATCGGCTCTTGATTTCGGATCAACATGTTTGCTTTAGTTGCTCAAAGTTGCAGATGAACCAACTTTGCAAATTGTAGGCTTCCGATTTTCTACTAGGATGATTTTGCTTGTTATCAAATGTTTTGGAGATGAGTGCCTAATTGCTAGTTGGTGCCACACAGAACTCTTGGGGAATCCTACTTTGACTCACGTTCCTTTCCTTTCCCTCTTTAACCAGCTTTATACCTCTCATTTTACTCATCATAAAGACTCAAAAATTTAAGCCTATAAATTACAATTATCCTTTTATAGATTTCTTTAGTCCGTTTTCTGAAGGAGCACAATGCTAATATAAACTTACGTTGGGTTTATAAGTCGGACTAGTCACTATATCATGCTAGACTAACAATTAACTATCGCTTGTAATTTAGAGTATCGCTTGTATGAAAAGAAAATACTGAAGTCATCAATTTAACTAACTATTGATCTAGTTGTACTTCTATTTCTCTTCCAAGTATCCCAAGAGATGGCAAATTGGACTGCCTCTCTCCTCCCATTAATATTTGTTTTAAATAAATAAAAATTATTAATTAATTAATTAAAATTAAAATTAATAAAATTAAAAATTAAAAAAGAGGAGGCGGGTCTCCATGGGCTCTCTGTCAGGCCCGCCAAATAGCGGGCTACAGGCCTTAGTATTATTCAACACACTTTGCAACTTCCAAGGTACGAAACCTTTCAAATTCCCAAACCAAAACTCCAAGTTACTGCACTTCCAAACTGTAGAGATGGACCGCAAAGATAATCAATCTCCTCAAGGTTTTCAATGACCTCTATACTTCTGGAATGTTTTCGTTTTCATTTTCTGGTTATTAGATGAGTACAATTCAAATTGAAAATGGTGCAGGTGAGACAGCTCGGATTCTGGTTGAATTCCTGGAGGTTGCAATCACTTCAATCGTTTTCCTCAAAGGAATTTACCCTCCAGGTTTGTTCTAAACCCATTTCTCGTTTTGGTTGCTGAGAAAAAAAGTTGTGGCTTTGAGTTATGTTTTTATTCATTATCTGGGGAACCCAGAAAGCAAAACCCAGTTTTCAAATTGCATATGAGCTTAGCGGGATAATGAGTAATTGTTGTTTTTGCATTTTCAACTGCTTTCACTGATGGTTGGTTTTGGGCAAAGGTGCTTTTGAAAGAAGGAAATATATGAATTTGGTGGTTCATAGCGCTCGTCACCCTGAACTCAGGGATTATATCCATTCTGCTGTCTCGGGACTTCATCCTTTCATCCAAAAGGTTGATCCTTTACTCATTTATTTCCTTCTACTTTTTTATTTCTTGTTTCTTCAAAGATTTCTCATATATCTCATGTGTTCGAAAATTCGGCCTAGGCGGCCTAGGCGCTAGGCGGGTCTGGGCGGCTGGGTGGGTTGGATTTTTGTTTTCTTTTTTGGTTTTTGATTTTTATTCCGGTGATGTACCATTTTCACTAAAACGGACGTACATTTTACAAACTAGGGTCTGGTGGAAAGAGTAGCAGTTATTTTCTTTAACAGTGATAGCATCCCTGTGGAAAGATTTATGTTTAAGCTCACTGTGAATCAGTCTTATGGCTCAAGGGTGGAAGAAACTGACCTGGAGTTCTCACTAAGGTCGTTTTTTATCAAGCTTCCTTTCTCAGAATCCCTTACACGGGTTCTTCCCCAGGGTAAGTTTTAAGTTTCATAGTTGACAACTGTACATTGATGTTAATTTTTTTTGCTTCAGTGTTGTAGTTTTGTCTTAGAATATTATTTGATATAATTCTTTTTCAATGATGTAGTTGCGTTTGGTTTTCGCTTTAAAATTGCTACTTTCTATCAAATGCTTTGGTTTAATTGGTTGAGTATTGACCATATGCTTGGGTGGTTGTTGAGCTCATGAAATATGGTTTGGATTTTCATGTCTGCTTTCCTTAACTGCAGCTAGGTGTGTAAGCTTTTCCTTTATAACAGATTGCAGGTGGGAGATAACCGCGTACTTTCGATCCCTTCCTCAGGCAAGCACAAGTAAGGATGCAGAGTTGTGGATTCCAACAGACACACAGCAGTGGCAACAGCCTCCATTAATAACCCCTATTAAATCGATGAGTAGCGAACCTCTATCTGTGCAGTTATACTTGGAACATCCAGGTTTATCTGAACCAAAGCCTTAAAGGGAATTAAGCAAATGAATATCTGCCTTGATTTTACATGACAAATCATGATCACACACTGTCCCATAAACATACTGCGCATGAAGTAAATTCCGCCCGCTTTCTGCATTTTGGTGTATAAACCACAATAATCCAGTGCTTGGTATCGTAAAGTTGTCATCCAATTAGAATGAGATTACAGGCTTCAGAGGTAGAAATTTTGTGGAAGATGAAGGGTAAAGAAATTTTGTGGAGATGATTAACATATGACATTACAATTTACAGTATATTATGAGACAACAAAATTACTTTTCTGATAGCTAAATCTCTTTTCCTTTTTCTTGAAGGGATTATTGTTTGTACTCTCCCAAGTCCAGGGAAACATCAATTCAAAAGGGTTTTTACCACATTTGAGCTACTCAGCATTAGTTTATCAACATTTTAACAATTATCATGCTTTGTGAAAGAAATGAATGTTCCTTTATGTTGGAATATGAGTTCAAAATGAATTTGCACAGCTTGTGTGGGTTTAAGTCGTTCTAGTTGTTGAAATTTCTTCTCCATTTGGACAACAACTAAAACACTATCACATTAGTTGGTGCAATGAGTGGATACCTCCAATATTACTCGAAGAAAAAAGTGTAAAGAAGGGGAAATCTAATTTGCCCTTGAATAGAAAAGAACAAACGCCTTTAGTGTTGATTATTGAGCTCTAAATAATATGGTTATATGCCATACGCATGTCTTCTCCTCTCAAAATGTTCATGATTTTCTTATAATTGTATTACTTCATTTGGTTTACCTTCTTCGTTTGGATTTAGATTTTAGCATATTTCGTCTACCAACGATTAGTTTAAACATTTTTACTGGATTGTAAATTTGCAACTTTTTAACAACGATCAGTTAAACTGAACAAGAAATGAGTAATTCGACATCTTAGACGATTTCAAATTAGTTCAAATATCTTGGATTCTTTTTTTCTTTTTTATTATTATTATTTTGATTTAGATAATCAAGAAAATAATGGTTAAAATTTGACTCAGATCACATAATCTGCATGCTCTATCTATCACGTTTACAACTAGAAACGTCGGGTCGTTATGGGGACTGCTGAAGGCATTTACAACTAGAACGTCAGCTCGTTATCGGGATCGATGAAGTCATTAACATGGCGAGTCGTTAAACTGCTATGTGGAAACATCAAAATAACAGTCTCTATAGAGAAGCTAAAGAAGAGAGCAAAGGTACGAAAGCTTTTCCCTTATTAGTCCGAATCACTGCAAATTCATAACCCATACACAAGGACCATTTTTCAGACCAAAGAAAAAAAAAAAAAAACGAAGGACCATCTAAAAGTTCCCTCACTTACATAGGAATCCTATATTCAACATATCCCTTACCATTTAGTTTCCTCCAGAGTCTCAATTTGAATTGTATTGATTTTCTTAATACCAAATATCGTATAAATTTTGTTATCGCTTCAATGTTTAGAATAGAGTCGAACACTCATGTGGATGCTCTCTTAAAAAGCTGGTTCACAACCAGTGGCGGACCTATTAAGGCGCAATGAGGTGCAGCTGCACTTCCCCTAGCCGGAAAAACCATTGTAGGTGCTTCAAATTGCCCATTTGCTCAACTGGTGTGCAGATTACCTTATTTCCATTTCCAACATTTAAGTAAATGTCTTTGTCCTTTTACTTTCATTTATTTTTATATTACTCCATTTACTTAAGTTTACAATGTAAATAAGAAAGTACCCCCAATTTGGATTCAAATAAAAATACTAGAAAATCAAATTCCCACCAAATCAAAATATGAAAAATCGGTTTTAGTGCAAAATACAATTTAGGCTAAAAATAATGGCTCATTAAGTCAATATATACTTCATACTAAAATCCCATAAAATCAAGTTTTCTTATTTGATGTGTAAGAAATAAAAGCCGCCAAAAATTATCTTGAGAAAATGATTATTCCGAAAAACCATTTTTCATACTTAGTTAATATTGCACCTCCGCTAGTGTTGGCAGCTAAACTTTTTCAATTTCGGGTTTCAGACTTTCAGTCAATCACAATGTTCGAAAAATTGGCCTAGGCTAGCTGCAAGGTGGCTAAGCGAGCTCTAGGCGTTTGGCGGGCCTCCTAAGCGAGTTGGGTCTTTTTGGGTGCCGAACCTAGAAGGCGAAACAAATCAAGAAAACAAATCGATGCTTGAGTTGATAAAGAAGCGAAATGGCTATCACTTCGACTGCAACCTCCGTCCTCTTCGAGTGCAAGCTTCGTGTTCCTTTCGAATATATTTAAAAAGTATAGCCGATCGGTTATACTTTTAAAATATTCGAATATATTATAGCCGGACGGCTATACTTTTAAAATATTCTACCAGTATAGCCGGGCGGCGCTTCTCTTTAAATATACAATTTTGTCATATCATTTCAGGGTTTGGGGATAAAATACCACTTCAGTCCATTGGGCTAAAGTTATTTCTTCAATTCTTTTATTTGTATAAGCGATATTGGGGAATGAGAATTTAAATACTTTCCAATACCTCTAATTCTAATGATTTCCAGCTATTAGTCCATTGAGCAAGAATACAAAAATGGATTTTATTTATAACAAATAACACGGGCTAAACCCATAAATACAAAAAAAAAAAAAAAAAAAAAAAAAAAAGGATCCGCCAACATTTTGTGGATCAAAGACTGTTGAATTTCATATTAAAAAATTGCTTGTATAGGAATTTACTTTCTAAACTGTCCATCGTAATAACGAACTAAACCCAATTACTGCATTTTTCTCATTGCACTTGACAACCCTGCTCTTCTGCTATGAGATATATTAGTCCGCGCCGTATTCTATGCGGATGAAAAATTGGATACAAAATCGTCTAACGAGACAACGAAGAGAAGTTTGCAGCTCTGTTGTGAAATAAATCGAAGGTAATAGAGGTCATATGACATTGATATACGAAGTATTCTGAATGAGAATTCAAACAACATGTGCTAGATGAGAAGTAGCATCTCATTCTTATATATACCATACCCTCGTGCACTTGAAATTCCCAGTGTGAAGAGGGGAGGTAAGTGCAATACCTCCCTTGTAGCTCGCAAGTGTAGTAGATCCAACCTTCCATGAGGACGTTAGTTTGATAAAGAAGCAAGTTGCATCCAATCATACATTAATACCGGCAATCACAGCCCATAATATACTCAATTTTAATAAAGAGAAATATAAAGTTACCCATAAGCTGAAGCACTCAGGATCTTGTGGTGAAGGCATCATTGCTTCCCGCTGAGAAGTCTCTCAAGTTATCTTCGATCTGTAAAGAGATACTATTATACGTCAAAAAGGCACCTAGGGATACTTAACACAAGAATAGGGGAAGAAACCATTCTTATGTACACCAGCATTACATGTAGGATAATCTCCCGAGTCTTTGTGTTAGATTTGATGGGGGATATGGTGCCTCAATGGAGAAACTTTTTTCTAAGTGCCCCGTACTTGAAGATTTGACTATGCTCGGGAATGTTAGAGTTGATTCAAAATCTCTACCCCTAAATTGAAGACAAGCATAACAAATACTAGAAATAATTGTACATTCCAACTCTTCATGAATTCCCCAAAGCTTGAAAACTTGATTGTCAATGTCTTCAGTTGGTGCTCATATGCCATTTTGTGATTACCTTGTGCCTCCGTTTACTATAGGAATTTCAAATGTCACGTATCTTTCTCTTCTAGCTTCTAGTTTGGATGGTTTACTTTTGCCTGCTATCTTTAAACATTTGAAATAGTTGGAGCTAGGACTAATTCATTCTGGCTACTGGACATTGCTCATAGAATATCTGAACCGATCACCTCATCTAGAATCTCTTAACCTAGACCTTGATAGTATGTTGAACATAGAAAATAACCCTTTCTGTCCACCAGCATTTGTGCCTACTTGTCTGTCTTCACATATTAGGATAATCTCCATGAAGGGGTTCCAAGGAAAACGTGATGAGATGAAGTTCGGTTTGGTTATGAATAAAATGATTGTTTCTATTGCTACTGCTGCTGGTGTTGTCACTCATTCCCTCCCGAAATAAGAGATATACAAGGAAATTTCAATGTTTGAATGTGGTTCAGAGAGTTTCCATGTTCAAGTTCTATGAGATGCAATGAAGGTCTCGGTTTCACATCAGTTCAAGGATTTCTCCGAGTTCGTTCTATACTTTCTGAGTTTGAAAATGTCAATTTCATTTGTTTATTTCACTTATCTGCTAGATTGAAGTGGAGATTATATTAGAACTGATTTAATCCAACTTATTTTGGAACTTTGAATTTTCTGTACAACTCCATGATTGTTTTTTGGTCATTGAATTATTGGTTTTCTAGCTGGCGTGAACCGGCAACAATTGACAGCTTTTACATGTCAATATTTTATTTTTCAATTTGGGGTTTCAGGACATTCAACCAATATTGCAGTGATCAAAGCGCTAGGCTGCTAAAGGCACTAGGCGGCTAGGCGGTTGGGTCTTTTTGGGTGCCGAGCCCAGTCTGAAGTCTCTGCCTTTACATACATTGAAAGAGCCCAATCCAATCAATCAACGCAGTAGCCGAAACTGAAGAAAAAAAAAATCAAAGCTTAAGTTGAGAGAAGGGCTCAAGACCGAGTCTTTGAAGCTTGGAAACGGATGTGACTCCGACTGCAAGCTTCGTGTTCATTTCTTTGTCCCTAAACCGTGAATATTTTTAAAGAGTATAGCGGCGCAACAATACCTTTAAAATGTTCAAATATATTAAAAGAGTATTGCCGACACTCTTTAAATATGCAATTTTGTCATATGATTTTAGGGTTGAGGGCTAAGATACCACTTTAGCCCATTGAGCTAGTGTTAGTCATTCAATTACTTTATTTATACATATGTGATATAAGGGAATGAAAATTTAAATTCTTTCCGATACCTCGCATTCTAATGATTTCCAACTATTAGCCCATTGGGCAAGAATAAAAATGAATTTTATTTATAACAAATAATACAGGTTATACCCATAAATACCAAAAAAAAAAGAAAAAAATGATCTACCAACATTTTTTGGATCAAAGAATGTTGAATTTCATAGTATAAAATTGCATGTATAGTAGTTTACTTTCTAAATTGTATCCATCGTAATTATGAACTAAACCCAATTATAGCCTTTTTCTTATTACACTTGACAACCCTGCTCTTCTGCTACGAGATATATCAGTCCGCGCGGCTTTACTTTTAAAAAAATTCAAATGTGTTTAAAGGGTATAGCCGTGCGAATATACTGTTAAAAAATTGGATAATTTTGCTTTTAGCAATTCTGAATGTACCTTGGAAACATCATTCATAGTATGAGAGCATACAATTGCTAGGTTTGCCATTCGGATACTCTGTCAGAGCATCTCCAGGAGAGTCTCCAAATTTTACCCAAATTCTAGTTAAAATAGCTAACCACTTAAAAGGTGGTTCCTCCAGCAATGCTCTCTATTTTTCCTAACCTCGAATATTTATTATTTTAAATTCATTAAAAAATTTAAAAGAACTCAAAATGAAACCTTTCTTTTTCTTCTCTCTCTCTCTCTCTCCCGGTTCTTTCTCTCTCTTTCCCTCTCCCTCTCTCTCTTTCCCTCGTTCTTTCTCTCTCTTTCTCTCTCCCTCTCTTGCGCAGCTTTCGGATTTGGTGAGCCTTGAATTTCTCTCTCCTCTTGCTAGATGTAGTGAGCCAACATGGCGAGTGTTGGAAAAACAACAATCAATGACTATTTAAAATAATTATATAAATAAAATTTAAAACAATATGTAATACAGAATATAGTATATAAACAACAAATTAAACTAACTTGGATTCGAGATAGAGGCTTGCAGAGTTGATGCAATGTCCTAAAGACAGTAATTTCACCCCTTCTCGATGCTTGAAGTTCTACAGGTGACTGCCTCCCAGGATTCAACTATTTGTATTCTAAGCCCTAGCACTCGGACTTAGAATCTGGCGAACTTTGATTGTTTTCCTCTCGGACAATGTGAAAACGCTTGTAGAATGCTTTATCTGTTTCAAATGAATGAGGCTTCATTTGATTTAAATAAACCTCTGAAACCTTATCAGAAAAGTCACAACTGTTAGAAACAGTTAATAAAACTAATCCGAATTAATAAAAATTATTAATTCGAAATCAAAAAAATAATTTTATAATTTTTGACTATTAAATATTATATAATTTTATATAATATTCAAAGCCCAAATCGTTTTTGAAGCTCAATTTGCTTCTACTTGGCCCACTTCCATTTACTAAGTATGAGACTTCCACTTACTAAGTATGAGACTTCCACACTTATAAAGACCTCACTCTTTCTACTTTCTATCAATGTGGGACAAAGGTTCTTGAATATCATTCAAACTTCCAACATCGAGATAGGTAGCGAAGCTGGCAGAGTGTTGTTTTTCCTTCTTTTTCGTTAAAATACCAAAATTTCCTCGAGGCCATTGACAAGTGAGAACATCATTTTTTTTTTATGCTTCTTATATCTATACATAAACAATCTTATAAAAATAAAAATAAAAAGAACTATGTTCTGCACGTTTTTGGTTCATTTTTGATAGTAATTGTCGCTCCAAGGCCTTAGATGCCCTCATGAAGGACCTCAAAGTTTATGCCGAATGAGGAGCTGTTCAAAGAAATGCATCAAATGTGTATGGGTTCAATCCAACAGGGATCATAAGGCACTCTCTATGTGTGGAGATATAATGTCTATGATGAAGACTATGATGAAGGAAAATGCTAGATCATTATTCACTATCATATAAATAAGGTACAACAAGCACCATATATGTATCTCTTCAATATGATTGATATATTTGCCAATGATCCTCGTACAACAACTTGTATAAGAATTGAAGAAAGATTATTACATAACATTCTATAGTACTATTGGCTACTATATTTTCACATCAGAAAAATACTAAGATACAAATTCAAAAAATCATTGGTCTTATCATCAACCTCGAGCGTCTTGCCATCTGTTGGTACTAAGCAATGAATCCCATCCTTTATCTACAATTAAGAATCATACAAGACATCAACTATATGCAAAACCATATAGAAAAGATGAAATTTTTTGCGGTCATTCGTGTTCAGCTCAACACATGACCTCTATCAAATAAAAGGGCATTATCAATTCTCACAAGAACAAGGACATTCTTCATGCTGTTCTCTGAGTTGTAAGTGACATGTTGCAGGGCATTCATTGGAGATGTGCTGCAGAGAAGGATTCAATCAACTGATATGTTGTATGTGCTGCAGATAAGGCGCAAGGAGGTGCAGCTGCACCTCCCTTCGCCAGAAAAATCATTGTAGGTACTTCAAATTGCCCCTTTTCTCAACTGGTGTACATATTACCTTATTTTCATTTTCAACATTTAAGTAAATGTCTTTATCTTTTTACTTTTATTTATTTTTATATTACTCCATTTACTTAAGTTTACAATGTAAATAAGGAAGTACCCCCCATTTGGATTCAAATAAAAATACTAGAAAATCAAATTTTCACCAAATCAAAATATGAAAATTCGGTTTTAGTGCAAAATACGATTTAGGCTAAAAATGATGGCTCATTAAGTCAATATATACTTCATACTAAAATCCCATAAAATCAAGTTTTCTTATTTGATGTATAAGGAATAAAAGCAGCCAAAAATTATCTTGAGAAAATGATTATTCCGAAAAACCATTTTCATACTTAGTCAATAATGCACCGCTGCTAAAAAAATTATGGGTCCGCCACAGCCTGTTAGCATCTCGGGATCTGGGTGTTCAAAAATCTGCGATAAGGAACATTTGACTCGGGCCGTCACGAACTCAGCTCCATCGTCAGTGCATTGGATCATGTCATGGCCTTTACTCCATCTTCCTGCTAAGGGGTAGAAGTGAGTGAGAGTTTTGGCTAAAGACTGAATTAGATGCTCGACAATAATCTCTCTTCTTCATCCTCATGGCCGCCACGTCTCCTGAACCATTAACATTATTGTTGGCGGCATAGAAAAGAAGCGTTGGGGGGTAAACGTGACAAGGAATCATCGATCAAAAACAGAGAGCTGTATGGTTCTCAAGGGATGAGGAGTTGGGGATGATGGTTTGACTGTTTGCCTCTCAATGATTTCAACCTTGATCAAGTCTGGGGCCATCTTACTTTGTTAGCGACAGGCTATGTCTACCTCCAAAGCAATATGACTTTTTTCTGAAGGCTATATCAAGTGTGTGGCCATCTAACTGCTCTTTATAGGCAAAAGAAAGGATCTGCATGGAATACCAACATACTTTTTCCGTGAGATTTAAAGAAAGCCAGACTATTACTTTAGATTTGTCCTAGGATTATTATCTAACACTACTACAAAAAAGGAAAATTACGACGGGAATTCACCGTCGTGTATTCTGTTTTCAAATGGTCGTGGAATCCACCGACATCTTTTCATAACAAAACCACGACGGTGAATAACCGTCGTTGTTAAAACAAAAAACGTCATCAAAAAATCAAAACCGACGTCTTTGTGCTGCAAAAAGACATAAAAAAACAGTCGAGGATGAGAATAGACGACCAACTCCAACGAAAAAACGTCGTTAAAAAGGAAACATATGACATATATTAACAGAACATGGCCGTTAAATAAATATTTAACGACAAATATAAATATGACGTCTTTACAATCATAATAGACGACGTTATTGACACCTACTACGTCACAACATTTCCAACAACCGTCGTAAAATGAATTTTCCACTTCGATTTTTCTATGAATTATGACGTGGAAATAGATGTCAGGGTCATTACTTACGACACATGTATTTACAGAGACGACGTTGAAATGGATAAACAACGTCGGTTCCAAATAAATGAGAGCCGTATTACAGAATTTATACGTCATATTTTTAAAATAAACGACGTGGAAAAAATGATGGGGTCATTAATTACGACACAGTAATATATAAGGACGACGTTGTCGTCTATATACAACGTCGGTACCATGAAAAATATCGTCGTCTTTAATAATTTATACGTCTTTATTAATAAAACTGACGTCGTCTAATTCATATATCTTAACGTCGACAAATTTAATGAAATTCAAATACCGTCGTAAAATATATTTTCCACTTCGATTTTTCTAGGAATTCTGACGTGGAAATAGATGTCAGGGTCATTACTTATGACGCATGTATTTACAGAGACGCACGTTGAAATGTGTAAACAATGTCGGTTCCAAATAAATGAGAGCCGTATTACAGAATTTATACGTCATATTTTGAAAATAAAGAATGATGGGGTCATTAATTACGACACTGTAATTTATATGGACGACGTTGTCGTCTATATACAACGTCGTTATGATGAAACAGACCGTCGTGTTTAATAATTTATACGTCCTCATTAAGAAAATTAACGTCGTTTAATTCATATATCTTAACGTCGAAAAATTTAATGGACTTCAAATACCGTCGTGAATTCATTCTTTTCCACTTCGTTTATGAAAGAACATACGACGTGGTATATTCATGACGACATCGTCTTTTGTAACGTTCAGGTTAAAATTCTTGTCTTTTAGACGTCGGTATTATGGGATTGGAGTCGTGTTATTTTGAATTACATGGCGGTTCTTTATGCTTGTCCGACGTGTTATCCTGAATAACTGTTTCACAATAGCGTCGTGGTTCTTCATTGTTACGTTGCTTTAAGACGTCGGTAAATATATTGCGGTCGTTGAATGCTCCAAAACGTCGTTATTTATTAGAACAGACGTTTGTTTTTCACATTTTTATCAAAACCGTCGTGTTTGTAATCTGCAACCAGTAATTTTTGTACTGATTGTTTTGTGGCCAAAACCTGTATAATGAAAGTGAAGAAATCACATTACAATATATTACAAAATTAATGTCATACACTGCCAATTACATAAAGCATCATTCAACCCATATATCTTCACACCCATCTCGAATATTTTGACTCCCTAACTCAACCACCACTTCATCAAATGTGTCAACATTTGGCATCCCTCTAGTAAATGGCTCACACTCAATTCTCACATCACCTAAGACATCATCACCAATAACATCATTGTATTCTCTATTAGGCATTGATAACACTACCGACCAACCATGATGCATTGGGTCGTCAACAAAAAATACTTGTTTGACTTGAGAAGCCAAAACAAATTGGTCATTCCTATGTCCAATTTTGCTCAAATCTACAAGGGTAAATCCAAGTTCGTCCACTACAAGACCAGAAGTATTATCAATCCAATCACACCTAAAGACTGGGATTGTAAACTTTTGGTAGTCAAGGTCCCAAATTTCTTGAATGACACCATAGAAACCCATATTTGAGAGAATTGGGTTTTTATCATTGGCACTAGCAACTTGCATAGTATGTGCAAGTAAATAAACTCCACTATTTTGAGTTGTCCGCACATCATCTTGTGCCTTGATGTTGAATTTAATACATTTAATGAGATAGCTCCTATATAATGGCACTGCCATGTTTGGACCATTGCTAGCCACCTTAAATTTTCTGATACGCCATGATTGTCTTCCTCATTAAGTTCACTTTGAACCTGCAAATTAATCATAACTTAATTCAATCTAACATAGAAAGAAGAAAATTAAAAGTCCAATATGTTATGCAATAACATATACCTTGAAGCGTAGCCATTGAATGAAAGTGCTATTGTGCTTATCCTGCAGCCACTTTGTTCTCTTTCTAAATTTTGGATAAGCGGTCTTAATGTGGATCATATGTTGCCTACATGACACACAAAATTCAAGTATTACGGTCCCAAACATATAAGATAAACATAAGAAATAATTTAAAATGGAAACTTAAAGAATAACTCATACGTACTCGATATAAGGTAGGACTTCCTCCGTATTCTCCAAGACATATAGATGTGCTTGGTTCAACAGGTCCCGATCAACTACGCTCACTGTGCAACCTGATAATGGCTTTGAAACTCCCATCGTTTGGCTTGAAGGCACTCCAACTGTACTAACATCAGATAAATGCTCGGTACAAAACTCTACAGCTTCTTCAGCTATATACCGCTCAGCAATGCAACCTTCGGGACGAGTACGATTCTGAACATACCCCTTTAGCACTTTCATATATCTTTCAAACGGATACATCCATCTAAAATATACTGGCCCACATAGACGAACTTCTCTGACAAGATGTACTACTAGATGAACCATGATATCAAAGAATGAAGGGGGAAAGTACTTCTCAAGCAAACACAAAGTAACTACTACATCTTCTTCCAACTTATCTAGCTTGGAAACATCAACAGTCTTTGCACATATAGCATTGAAGAAGAAGCACAAACGAGTTATTGCATACCTTGCAGGCTTCTCCAAAACAAACGAATTGCCACAGGGAGCAATTGTTGCATTAAGGTATGACAATCATGTGATTTAAGGCCAAGAAGTCTTGAATCTTGTAAAGATACAAGATTTTTTATATTTGAAGAATAACCTTCAGGGACCTTCATACCATAGAAAGAATTGCAAACCTCTCTCTTCTCTGCTCTTGACAAATTCCAAGGCCCGGGAGGCAAACGAGTACGTCTTTCTCCATACTCAGGTTGCAAATCAGTTTTGACCCCCATATTCAATAAATCTAATCGAGCAGCAATCCCATCTTTATTTTTTCCAGGGATCTCCAGCAATGTACCAATGATACTATCGCAAACATTCTTCTCAATGTGCATAACATCTAGGACATGCCTCACAGGAAGGTATTTCCAATACTCGAGATCAAAGAATATTGATTTCTTCTTCCAACAAACTCTGTCACCATCTTCAACCATATGCAGCACTTCTTCTCCGGTTAATGGCTCAGGAGGCGTGCCATATTCAGGTTTCCCATTAAAAGCTGCATGTTGCCTCCTATATGGATGATTGATTGGTAACCATTTTCTATGCCTAATGTAACAAATTTTATGGCCATTTTTCAACCTGTGACTAGGTGTATCATCACTGCATATTGGACAAGCTTTATATCCTTTAACAACACAACCAGATAAGTTTCCATAGGCGGGGAAATCATTAATTGTCCACATTAATGCAGCTCTAAGTGTAAAGTATTCTCCATTATGTGCATCATACACTCCTCCAATCCCATCCTACAAAGATGTTAAATCATTAATCAAAGGCTCCAAGTAGACATCTATATCATTTCTGGGCTGTTTAGGACCGGAAATCAATAAGGTCAACATCGTGAACTTTCGTTTCATGCACAGCCATGGAGGGAGATTATATGTAACTAAGATAACTGGCCAGCAACTATATCTGCTACTTTGTGTAATATAACCGACGTGGATTTGGTTTTTTAATTATAAATAGGGTTTTTTTTCACGGGTGCTTTTAGTTTTAGTATTCGATTAGGGTTTCAACTTCTTCTTGCCCTTTTCTCTGTCTCACCTCATCTCTTGGGAGGCAATTGCTTGAATGTTGGTTTGTGTGTATGTTTGTGTATCTGATTCACAAACATACACACATCACCAATTTTCAAAAAATTGTCTCTCTGATTGCAAATCTGTGGCTGCCGTCGTGAAGTTTTAGGAGGCAATTGTTTGGATGTTGATGTGTGTGTGCGTTTGTGTAGATACACAAATGCACACACATCATCCACTTCCAAAAAATTGTCTCTCTGATTGCAAATCTGAGGCTGCCGTCGTCAAATTTCAGAATCAATTTTTTGGATGTTAATGTGTATGTGCGTTTGTGTATCTCAAAGACACAAATACACATACATCATTAACCTCTAAAGTATTGTCTTTCTGGTAAGATTATGATGAGCAACAGAGTTCCATCTTGTAAGATTTCCTAACCCTTGTGATCTCAGAAAAATCTGATTATGTCGGCGGTTTTCTATATAAACCGTCGTGGTTATTTCAATTCTTGTCATTAAGTAGATCTACCGACGTAGGATAACAAAATCCAAGAAATAAATTGTTAAAAAAAATTCTTATTCAGACGGCGGTTTAAATATAATGTATGACGTATAAAGTGGATAAATACGACGTTAAATTGTATAATACGTCGTTAAATGAAAACCCCAACTTGGTGAGATTTAAAGATATCGTCGTAGAAATACGAGAAAGACGTCGTTATATTTATCTTTGCCGTAGTTGTACATTAATTTAATACGGCGATATTTTGTATTTTACCGCCGTGGATTTATTTGTAATTATACGGCGCCTTATACGAAAACTTGGTCGTGTTAATATGCAGGTAAAACGGCGGCTTTTTGAAATCGTCGTCTTTACTTTCTACGTCGGTCGGTTCATAACTTCCGCCGTTATTTGTTGGCTCGATTTTTCACTTGAAAATCCTATTTCAATAAGACGTCGGTTTTTAATTAAGTACGTCGTGTTTTAGGAACAGCCATTTGAATCTCCATTTTTGGTTGTCTAAGGTGTTATTACGACGGTTTTATAAAACCGTCGTCTTTTAAAACAACGACGGTTTTCACTTAGACCGTCGTGTTTTTCTGATAAATCTTTTTCACTTTTTGTAGTAGTGTAAACTGCATTATATGCCACCTACCTTCATATTTTATTTATAATTTATTTTCAAATATGTCATTAACTACATTAATTATAATTAATACTTCTTATTAATAACATATCAATCACCCCATTTAGTTTAATTGACATTCCCCCTACACATCGCCCATTTATTTTGGTTGGCATTACTTCCATAACCCATGTTATCAACTTCTTCGGTGAGTGATTAGTTTAGTTAGGTGGAATTTTATGAAGACGAGAGACTTGTAGTTTTGATTGGTGGCTCTAGCTCAGAGATTCTTCCGACCATAAAAAAAGCTGCTAGATTCTTTTAGCTAGGTTGCTCATAGTATAGTTTGTTTAGGTGGGATTTTATGAAGACGAGAGACTTGTAGTTTTGATTGGTGGCTCTAGCTCAGAGATACTTCCGACCACAAAAAAAGCTGCTAGATTCTTTTAGCTAGGTTGCTCATAGTATAGTTTGTTTAGGTGGGATTTTATGAAGACGAGAGACATTTAGTTTTGATTAGTGGCTATAGCTCTGGGATTCTTCCACCAGAAAAAAAGTAGAGAATATATATATATATTCTGTGAGTGATTAGTTTATTTAGGTGGGACTTTATGAGACTTGTAGTTTTGATAGTTTGCTCTTCCTATGGCCCCATAGATCGGAGAGTCTGCAGACAAAAAAAAAAGGCTGACAGATTATTTTGTCTAGGATTTAAAGGCTCTCATATACAAGAGTTGCTAGATGGGGATTCTTTATTGGTTTATTAATATGTTAGGTGGGATTTAAATGCCTGCCGACAGATTCTGTCAGGACATAACCAGATTTCTTTTGCCGACATATACAATATACATAACGTTGTATAGGAAAATGGATATGTTCTTATGAATAGTGGTAAGTTGCAGGAAAGATGACAGCAACAGTCTCACAACACAACTTCGACTACGATTAGTTCCTGTCTATAAGTTTTTACTTTCCAAATGCGAATGGACTACCATTCATCATGCCCAGAAAAACAGAGAAGTTCATCAAATAAATTTTTAATGATAATACCAGAACACATAGCCTGTTACCTCAGATATGACAGCCTGAGAAACTCCAATTCTATCTCCAACTAACAAGTAACTAATTGAGTAAAGAGAAACTATTGAGTAAGTTTGGTTTATGCTATCAACGAATGAATTTTTTTTGGCAGATTGGAGAGACTAGTCAGCTAGTGGGCTTTGGATCATGTCTTTTAAAGAGAACTAGCAAATAAGTTTGGCTTATGCTTGTTATTATTAGGCCGCAAGAATTAATAAGGAAATTTAAGACATTATGTATTCTTCTTGTGGAACCGTATGTTTCTAATATTTGTTTCACTATTTTGTTAGAATGGAATCACATTCCTATATTGTCAAAATTAAACATTGTTACATTGTCATCTTGTATGTTTCAAAACTGTCGTATACGTGACCATCGTCCCTTACTCAAGATCCCAAAATTTTCAAGTAAATTAAACTAAAATTTCATTTAATGGCATCAAAATAATTACATGGTCTCCTATACAGTAATATTAAATACATGTTTTTGTTTCACGTAATCTTAAAAAATGACAAATTATCTCAAGAATTAACAACTTGAAAACAATAATCTCCTATTTAATTGTTGAATTTACATGAAGCATCATCCCTTTTACTCTTGCAGCTGCTCTAGCGAATGATGCAAATCCATTGTGGATCCTTGACGATTTAGGATAGTTTTTCCTTGGGTTTTGAGGAGTTTTAAGTTTCCTATTCATTGTATGATTGTACTAAAGTTCTATGGTCTATAAATAGGCATTTTAGTGCTAGGGTTTTCTCTAACAAGTGCAAGAGAGAAAACAAGGGCTTCAAATTAGGTTTGAGCCAGGGTGAGAGAGAAGAGAGCTAGGGTTTGTGAGAGAGCAAATGGGGTTCTTCATTGTAACCCAAGGGGTTCTTTCATACTTGTGAGTTTCTTGAGGATCACCAGAGAGGACGTAGGCACAATGCCGAAACTTTATAAATTCTTGTGTTCTTTGTGTGTATGTTTACTTTTGGGTTGGTGAGTATGCTTTTTCTTTGCGTGGCTTATGTGTAGTATTTGTGTAGTCCATCAACGACAAGGTCTTGAAGTGTTTGCGCACAACAATCCTGTCTACCAAATGGGGCCTTAAACTTCACGTGTGGTCTTGTTTTGCCTTCACCTTTGAAAGTTGAAACCCTCTTCGCTCTTAATGGAAGGATGGCCAAGATCAATCCTTATACTACTACAAAAAAAATTGGCAACAGTTACTATTATTTGGTGACATATGATGACTAATGCTGGGGTAACTAATTCTGGACTATTATTTGGTGACATTTGGTGACTAATGCTGGACTATTATTTGGTGACATTTGGTGACTAATGCTAGGGTTACCAAAGCTAGTTACCCCAGCATTAGTCACCAAATGTCACCAAATCAAGGGCGGACCTATGTGAGGGTTGTAGTGGGCTCCAGCCCAGTCCTATTTTTTAGAGTAGGCCTAATTTCTAAGCCAAATTTAGATAAATCAAATTTTAGCACAAAGTTTCTCTCTATCTCTCTCCGTTTTCTCTTTCCTTTTTCTTTTTTTCTTTCTCTTTCTTCTTTAATCCCTTCGCCTCTTCTTTCTTTTCTCTCTCATTTCTCCCTTCTTTTTCTTTCTTCTCTCTATTTTCTTGTTCTTCTTCTTTGTCTCCGCCATTTTTCTTTTCTCTTTCTTTCCTTTTGTCTTCTCTATTTGTTTCTCTTTTGTTTTATTAAGTCTCTGTTTCTCTCTTCTTCTTTACCATGCGTTTCTTTGTTTACGCATTGATGGTGGTTTTTTGTTGTGATGAAGATGTTGAATAGGTCGTTTGACCAGCTTGAGCATGTGGATGTTTTGGTGGAGGATCCGACTGTAGTCCGAATCACATAGGTGTCCAAAAAAAAATTTGGCCCACCCCTGTAAAAAATCCTAGATCCGCCATTGCACCAAATAATGGTGACTGTGGCCACTTTTTTTATTTTTATTTTTTGGTAGTGTGCTCTCTAAGTTTCGTGAATATTTTTGGAATTGCGATAGCCATTCCGCCCATTTCGTCGAGATAAACAAGATGTATTCTATTATAACTCGTCCCGGCCAAGAAAAAAAGCGCAGCGCCAATAAATCAGTGAGAGATTATTTGTAAAGTGGCTCCGACTGACGGTTAGGATCAACCTTTGATGTCCCCAACTTTAGAACAAATGGCTAGGATAACAGCTAGACGTATACTATAAAGACTAATCCTTGGCCACGAAAAAAAAAGAGTATTTTCCAAAGATTGCACATCAGAGTGAAAATGATTATTCTCACATATTATGACAATACTAATTACACTAAACTCGACTTTAATACTTAGATTTTGGAATATTATTCTCACAATAGAATTGAAACTGATTATTCTGACGACAGAATCACAACAATAGCAATTAGACTAAACTCAGACCTTCCTTAATTAACACTTAGTGCTACATGACCCTTGGATTTACAGAAGCATATTTAAGCAGCTCCGGGTTGCTTTCAAAATGCTCCATGATTTCTTCACTCACACTCAACATTGCTTCTATTCCCTTGCCATCTCTTGTATCAATCGAAATAACCAAATCCTTAAGTCCAATACTAGGAATGCTCACCCATGCCGGCTTTCCCCATCCGAAATTAGCTTCATAAAAAGGAAACCTACACCAACTTCCAGAGCATAAATGGTACATGTCAACATTCCCTGTCAACTTTTTACATTCTTGACCCCATTGCCATGCCTTAATAGAATCAAATGGTAGTTTTGTAGGATAAGCTTCTTTCTGCTGTTCAAGCCCTTTCCTGAGTTTGGCAACCAAGTCTTTTAGATCTATCGTCTCATCATCACTCTCTTCCTGCCCTTTTAATAACGATGGTGTTGCAATGACTAATAAATGAGCAACAACATTCCCACCCAAGTTTTGTGGGACGGGTGGCTCAAACCGTCTACGCAAGTCCATAGACATTCTGAACGAAGATGATCTTGACCCCAGTGGTATGTTTGATGATTTGGATGATGCTTCCATAGCACATTTCCAAATGAGTGCTGAAACTACGAGGACACGTGTCGGTGCATGAGGTGCCGTTGCACTGGACAAATGTGATTGGAGGGTGGCAATCCTTGAGGCATCAAACACAAACCTCTTTGTTATGTACTTGATGCCCTCCACGTTGGGTGGAGATGGCTGTGATGAGTTTAAGAAATCTAGTGGTGGAAAATAAGACGCAGCATCAAATTTTGGGACCATGAAGGGTATCTGATCATCGTCACGATCATCAAGGGCTGTTTTGGCCCAACAACTGATGAGGGCGCTAGATGTGGTGCCATCAACAGCCCTATGTGAAAAATTCAACCCTATTGCCATTCCTCCACACTCGAACAAGTTGGCTTGCACAGCAAGCAACGGGAGCCTAGTGGCAACACCGTCAGCATCAGGTTGACCAATTGCTGGGACAAGCCCTGTTAGCATCTCGAGATCTGGACGTTCAAAAATCTGCGATAAGGAACATTTGACTCGGGCCGTCACGAACTCAGCTCCATCGTCAGTGCATTGGATGATGTCATGGCCTTTACTGAATCTTCCTGCTAAGGGGTAGAAGTGAGTGAGAGTTTTGGCTAATGACTGAATTAGATGCTGACAATAATCTCCCTCCTTCATCCTCGTGGCCGCCATGTCTGTAGAAGCAGCTCCACCTCCTGAACCATTAATATTATTGTTGGCGGCATAGAAGAGAATCGTTGGGAAGTAAGCGTGACTAGGAATCATCTGATCAAAAACAGAGAGCTGTAGGGTTCTCAAGGGATGAGGAGTTGGGGATGATGGTTTGACTGTTTGCCTCTCAATGATTTCAACCTTGATCAAGTCTGTGGCCATCTCACTTTGTACGCTATGGGCTATATCTCGCTAGAAACTAATATGACTGTTTGCTATATATCAAGTCTGTGGCCATCTTACTTTCTTTATTGGCAAGAGAAAGGATCTTCATGGAATAACGATCGAGAGAGTCTTACAATTCTTGTGTGAGTGATAAGTTTAGTTAGGTGGGATTTTATGAAGACGAGACTTGTAGTTTTGATTGGTGGCTCTAGCTCGGAGATTCTGCCTACCAAATTAAAGCTGCCAGATTCTTTTAGCTTGGCTTATAGTATAGTATAATGTGTTACATGTGCTAGGTGGGAATTAATGAAGACGATCTGCGACTTACAATTTTCGGTGGGTTATTAATGTGTTAGAGCATCCACAATGATACTCTCTATTTCTTAGCTAAAATTTAGCTAAAAATATAAGAAAGCTATTTTAGAAGCTCTCTAAAAAATTTCAACTCCAGCCATACTCCCTAATTTAGAGATTCATAAATGCTATAACTCTTTTTTGATTGGTCCATCTCCATTAAAAAATAAAATAAAAAATAGTTAGCATTAAATAAAGGTTTGAAATACTCATTCAATAAAACAGCATTAAATTATAGGGAATCACTAGGAGTCAATTCTCTCTCCTCATGTTTAGGAGCTCTTAGAGGACTCCTTATTTTAGGAGATAGATAGGGAGCGTGGTTGGAGTTACCTTTTTGCGATTCCTCCCTAAAATTTGTCTAAGGAGGTAGTTTAGGGAGCCCATTGTGGATGCTCTTAGGTGGAATTTAAATACTTACGAACAGATTCTCTCAGGTCATAATCATAAATTGACGGAGAAGGATCTGCAATTGTTTTTGGCTGTCATCTCACCCTTATAAAACAAGAAAATGATATTTTCAAAACGATTTCTGATTTGTGCTTTAAGTTAGAAAACAAAAAAAGAAAGATGTTTTCAACCTTCTCACGGCAAAAGTGAAAACGCGGAAAATGGCTACGAGTACGACCAAAAATAAAAATAAAACACGACATACAGCTCGCCAGTGGTGGACCTATTAAGGCGCAATGAGGTGCAGCTGCACCTCCCAGCTGGAAAAACCATTGTAGGTGCTTCAGATTGCCCATTTGCTCAACTGGTGTGCAGATTACCTTATTTCCATTTCCAACATTTAAGTAAATGTCTTTGTCCTTTTACTTTCATTTATTTTTATATTACTCCATTTACTTAAGTTTACAATGTAAATAAGGAAGTACCCCCAATTTGGATTCAAATAAAAATACTAGAAAATCAAATTCCCACCAAATCAAAATATGAAAAATCGGTTGTAGTGCAAAATACAATTTAGGCTAAAAATAATGGCTCATTAAGTCAATATATACTTCATACTAAAATCCCATAAAATCAAGTTTTCTTATTTGATGTGTAAGAAATAAAAGCCGCCAAAAATTATCTTGAGAAAATGATTATTCCGAAAAACCATTTTTCATACTTAGTCAATATTGCACCTCCGCTAGTGTTGGCAGCTAAACTTTTTCAATTTCGGGTTTGACTTTCAGTCAATCGCAATGTTGAAAAATTGACCTAGGCTAGCTGCAAGGTGGCTAAGCGAGCTCTAGGCGATGGCGGGCCTCCTAGGCGAGTTGGGTCTTTTTGGGTGCCGAACCTAGAAGACGCAAGCAATCAAACCAAGAAAACAAATCGATGCTTGAGTTGATAAAGAAGCGAAATGGCTATCACTGACCGCAACCTCCGTCCTCTTCGAGTGCAAGCTTCGTGTTCCTTTCGAATATATTTAAAAAGTATAGCCGATCGGTTATACTTTTAAAATATTCGAATATATTATAGCCGAACGGCTATACTTTTAAAATATTCTACCAGTATAGCCGAGCGGCACTTCTCTTTAAATATACAATTTTGTCATATCATTTCAGGGTTTGGGGATAAAATACCACTTTAGTCCATTGGGCTAAAGTTATTTCTTCAATTCTTTTATTTGTATAAGCGATATTGGGGAATGAGAATTTAAATACTTTCCAATACCTCCCATTCTAATGATTTCCAGCTATTAGTCCATTGAGCAAGAATACAAAAATGGATTTTATTTATAACAAATAACACGGGCTAAACCCATAAATACCCCAAAAAAAAAAAACAAAAACAAAAAGGATCCGCCAACATTTTGTGGATCAAAGACTGTTGAATTTCATATTAAAAAATTGCTTGTATAGGAATTTACTTTCTAAACTGTCCATCGTAATAACGAACTAAACCCAATTACTGCATTTTTCTCATTGCACTTGACAACCCTGCTCTTCTGCTATGAGATATATTAGTCCGCGCCGTATTCTATGCGGATGAAAAATTGGATACAAAATCGTCTAACGAGACAACGAAGAGAAGTTTGCAGCTCTGTTGTGAAATAAATCGAAGGTAATAGAGGTCATATGGCATTGATATACGAAGTATTCTGAATGAGAATTCAAACAACATGTGCTAGATGAGAAGTAGCATCTCATTCTTATATATACCATACCCTCGTGCACTTGAAATTCCCAGTGTGAAGAGGGGAGGTAAGTGCAATACCTCCCTTGTAGCTCGCAAGTGTAGTAGATCCAACCTTCCACGAGGACGTTAGTTTGATAAAGAAGCAAGTTGCATCCAATCATACATTAATACCGGCAATCACAGCCCATAATATACTCAATTTTAATAAAGAGAAATATAAAGTTACCCATAAGCTGAAGCACTCAGGATCTTGTGGTGAAGGCATCATTGCTTCCCGCTGAGAAGTCTCTCAAGTTATCTTCGATCTGTAAAGAGATACTATCATACGTCAAAAAGGCACCTAAGGATACTTAACACAATAATAGGGGAAGAAACCATTCTTATGTACACCGGCATTACATGTAGGATAATCTCCCGAGTCTTTGTGTTAGATTTGATGGGGGATATGGTGCCTCAATGGAGAAACTTTTTTCTAAGTGCCCCGTACTTGAAGATGTGACTATACTCGGGAATGTTAGAGTTGATTCAAAATCTCTACCCCTAAATTGAAGACAAGCATCACAAATACTAGAAATAATTGTACGTTCCAGCTCTTCATGAATTCCCCAAAGCTTGAAAACTTGATTGTCAATGTCTTCAGTTGGTGCTCATATGCCATTTTGTGTTTTCTAAAATCTGCAACCAAAATTCGTCCCTATAGGCTTCCAGTAGGTGAAAGTCTAGCCTGTGATTACCTTGTGCCTCCGTTTACTATAGGAATTTCCAATGTCACGTATCTTTCTCTTCTAGCTTCTAGTTTGGATGGTTTACTTTTGCCTGCTATCTTTAAACATTTGAAATAGTTGGAGCTAGGACTAATTCATTCTAGCTACTGGACATTGCTCATAGAATATCTGAACCGATCACCTCATCTAGAATCTCTTAACCTAGACCTTGATAGTATGTTGAACATAGAAAATAACCCTTTCTGTCACGCATTTGTGCCTACTTGTCTGTCTTCACATATTAGGATAATCTCCATGAAGGGGTTCCAAGGAAAACGTGATGAGATGAAGTTCGGTTTGGTTATGAATAAAATGATTGTTTCTCACTGCTACTGCTGCTGGTATTGTCACTCATTCCCTGACAGACTCGCCCGAATTTCCGGAACAGACGAACCTGCGGAGACCCGGCATCACCCCATGCCGGTTTACTCCTTAAATCTATGTCCTCGTTTACGAGAGGATTAAGTACGAGACTTCTGCGAAATTTAGTGAGTCCCTCGTAAATTGAACATTTCAAAATTTCCACATAAAACACATTTTATAACCTAACAGCATACGCACAATATAATCTCAAGCAATTTACAAAAATAGCCTCCGGCCTTCAAATGATTTTAGCAGAACTGCCAACAATGTGTTTAAAATAACTTAATGCATCAAACATGCATATAATAAATCCAAAATCTATTTATGCACCCATCACTCACTTAGTCCCCAGGACAAGCCTCAATTCAACCAAGTTTCGGGACCAACAACGAGGTCCAAACCAATCTCAATAAGACCACCTAAGTGGGGTCTAATCTGTGGCTGCACCTAGTAACTTCAGTCGCTACGCCTACTACTAAGGGATCAAGCCACACATAGCTCTTTCAGATCTATCCGGCTCCTAAGATCAAATAAACCATTACCGCCACACAAATACATACATTCTAGGATTTATCCATCACAACTCACCAAACACAATCACAACATAATCCCTTCATCTGACGGGGCCCGGCCTCGTGTAGGGTCCGCAACACGCCGGCTAATCCAAAGGCGCGTGCGACCTCCTGGGCTCGGCTACATTCTCACCACCCTCACACAATCATATCTCCTCATACGCCGACGCACCCGGCCACGTGACGGGTCTCGCAACGGCTAATCCAAAGACGCGCGTGCGACCTCACCGGGCACGGCTACATTCTCACCACCTCACACAATCATATCTCCCTCATACGTCGGACGCGCCGCCACGTGTAGTCTGTCAACACGCCGGCTAATCCAAAGGCGCGGCGACCTCAACTCTTACCGGGCTCGCTACATTCTCACCACCCTCACACAATCATATCTCCTCATACGCCGACGGGCCACGTATGGGAGTCCGCAACACTGCCGGCTAATCCAAAGACCCGTGCGACCTCAACACCGGCTGGCTACATTCTCACCAGCCGCACGGGTTTAACGGCCTCAACATAATCACAATATGGGGGGGGTACGTGGGGTAGTGCATATAGCACTGTAAACTAACATTCGATCCCTTTATTTACTTTTTATACAATCACACAATTAAATATATAATATAATTTCTAATCCTATATTAACCTCAATCAATAAAGCATTCCATAAACTCCCCCACTTATATTCACCAATTTATATCCTAAACCCACAATATCCATTTAACTCAACAACGCTCAAGACCTGTCACTAAGGTCATTCTAACCCTCAATTAAAGATAAGACTATCCCGGAAGTCTCACGGTCAACCTAGGGTCAAACGGGCCTGCGGGGCCCACACCTCCAAATTCCGATCCGAAAGTTCCTATAGGTTCTACAAGCTCTAGGACACATGTCCTGCAAGTTTGGTCCAGATCGGACGGTCGGATCGCTCACGATCGCATCGATTGACGGTTACTAAACCTTACCCTAGGGTTGGCATTTTAGTATCCGGGACTCCGTTTACGATCCGTCGAATCCTATACGATCCTGGTAATACCTAGATCAACCTATTATAACTTTAGGACCATCCAACGGTCCAAACCTAGCCAACCCGGAAAATACGCGATAGCGATATCCGCATTGGAACTCTAACGGTATCCAAAATGAGATCCGAGCCCACCTACGTGCTCGTGACATCGAGAGGATCACGGTGGGATAAAAAGCCCCTCAGCTACAGTGCCCACGCGCCGCCACACCACCGACAGCGCGTGGGTGTCAAAGCGATATCGCATCGCCGGAAAAATTACAAATCGTGAGCCAAGACTCCTACCCTAGGTAATACACCTAATTTGGAATCACTTTTGTTCTTGGGCATACCCCAAAAATTGACCTGAAGTGGCCGGAATCTCCTCGAAATCCGGTGAAACTCAATTCATAAATCGAGGTTGCCTACAAATTGATCAATTCCTACCCAACAGGCAGCTAGAGCTCGGAAAATAGATGAGAAAGCATACCTTGATCGCAAGATTTGGTGGTCGGAATCGCGGAACGAGCTCCGAAAATTCTGGTAAAATCGGCCGTGTTTACGCAATTTTCGGCGGTATCGCTACTGGCGCGGAGAACGGGTGGGTAGGACGGCGGAGTCGGCGGTCATTTTGGGACCGGTCCCGACCCAGTGGTGGCCGGATGAACGAACGGCCGGCCAAAACGTGGCCGGTGCGTCCGCGAGAGAGAGAGAGAGAGAGAGAGAGAGAGAGAGAGAGAGAGAGAGAGAGAGAGAGAGAGAGAGAGAGAGAGAGAGAGACGGGGGCAATTCCGTCTTTTAACCAAAAACCCATTTCAAAATATTAACGATTATGCCACTGAGCTTCATTTGATCATATCTCTCTCGTTACAACTCTGATTCGAGCCCACTACGTGTCTACGGACTCATCTCATCAGCTCTACGTAATTCAGACAACCGAATTCCCAAATTCCTTCCGAATAAGAAACTGACTAAAATACCTCTATCCCACGGGTAATTTCTCAATTCCACTTAAATAAATTAAAACATGGATAAATTTGGGGTCGGGTGTTACATTCCCTCCCGAAATAAGAGATATACAAGGAAATTTCAATGTTTGAATGTGGTTCAGAGAGTTTCCATGTTCAAGTTCTATGAGATGCAATGAAGGTCTCGGTTTCACATCAGTTCAAGGATTTCTCCAAGTTCGTTCTATACTTTCTGAGTTTGAAAATGTCAATTTCATTTGTTTATTTCACTCATCTGTTAGATTGAAGTGGAGATTATATGAGAAGTGATTTAATCCAACTTATTTTGGAACTTTGAATTTTCTGTACAACTCCATGATTGTTTTTTGGTCATTGAATTATTGGTTTTCTAGCTGGGTTGACCGCACGAGTCTTTGGATTAGCCGGCGTGTTGATAGACCCCATACGTGGTGAGTGCGTCCCGACGTATGAGGGGAGATATGATTGTGTGAGGCTGGTGAGAATGTAATGCACCTGCAGGAGGTCGCACGCGTCTTTGGATTAGCAGCGTGTTGGCACCTCATACGTGGCGGTGCGTCCCGTATGAGGAGATATGATTGTGTGCGGCTGGTGAGAATGTAGCTGGCCCAGATGTTAAGGTCACACGCGTCTTTGGATTAGCCGCGTGTTGACAGACCTCGTATGTGGCCGGTGCGTCCCGACGTATGAGGAGACATGATTGTGTGAGGGTGGTGAGAATGTAGCGGGCCAGTGAGGTCGCACGCGTCTTTGGATTAGCCGGCGTGTTGATGCACTCTACACGAGGCCGGGTACGCCCCGTCGTATGAGGGGATTATGTGATATGTTGATGAGATCTCACGTGTCGTGGGTTTATCCGTGCGATATGTCCCATAATAACTTTGGATGTTCCGGTATGGGGAGATCACTGTGATTGTATTTGGTGAGTTGTGATGAATAAATCCTAGAATGTATGAATTTGTATGGTTGTAATGGTTTATCACGTGATATTAGGAGCGGGATGGATACGAAAGAGCTACGTGTGGCTTGATCCCTTAGTAGGGTATGAGGCGACTGAAGATACTAGGTGCAGCCACAGATTAGACTCCACTTAGGTGGTCTTATTGAGTTTGGTTTGGACCTCGTTGTTGGTCCCGAACTTGGTTGAATTGAGGCTTGTCTTGGGGACTAAGTGAGTGAAGGTGTGCATAAATAGATTTTGAATTTATTATATGCATGTTTGATGCATTAAGTTATTTTAAAAACATTGTGGGCAGTTCTGCTAGAATCATTTGAAGGCCGGAGGTCATTTATGTAAATTACGTGAGATTATATTGTGCGTGCTGCCGGTTGGGTTATAAAATGTGTTTTATGCAGGTGGAAATTTTGGGAAAATGTTCAATTTACAGGAGACTCACAAATTTTGGCAAAAGTCTCGTGCCCTTAATCCTCTCGTAAACGAGGACATAGATTTAAGGAGTGAACCCGTGGGTGTGATGCCGGGGTCTCCGAGGTTAAATCCCTTCCGGGAAATTTGGGACGGGTCCTGTCATTTGCATAAATATTAGGGTTGATCATTTCACTATACATCATTTCCATTTTAATATTCTTAATCTTAACATTTCATACTCTCAATTATAATCTGGTTTATCAGTCACCGAGGCTAAGTGGAGGTGTTTGCATTTCTGGGGCCATCAAATTAAACTATATTATATATGATGCTGTAATATTATGAAATTCTCATACAAAGTTTAGCTGGACTAGGATGGGTAAAAACTATATGGTGTCCCTAAGCACTTCTCGATTGATATAGGTGGTGTGATCTCATTTGCCTTAACTAGTAAAAGAAAAATTATTGGGGTTATTTATTCAAGTGGTCCTCAAATTTATACCGAGTTGCATTTTGGTCCCTTAACTAAATCATTAATTCAAATGGTACACCAACTTTTTATTAATCGTTGCATTGGTACCGTTGCATAGGGGTAAAACAGTCCAATTAAATAAAATACTAAATAAATTAAAAACAAAAATCAAAAGGAAAAAAAAAACCTCTCTTCCACCTCCTCCTCCTTATATTTGATACAGTAATAGTTATCAAAGTAGAGGGTATTCATAGATATTTACTTGAATTTCTTGCTTGAATGTTCAATTGAACCCTCGGTTCATTTTCTTTATGGTTTTAATTTTCAGGTGGTTCACCTCCTTATAATTACAAATTGGTGGTTTCTCTTAAATACTAGTCAAGATGGTAAGTGTAATCTATCAATCTAAGCTTAGTGGTTGTTGGGCTGCTATGTTAATTTCGTAATTCTTAATGGAGAGATATTGTTGATATGTGCAGGTGAAGTTTACAGCAGAGGAACTCCGTAGGATTATGGACTACAAGCATAACATTCGTAATATGTCCGTTATTGCACATGTTGATCATGGTATCGATAACTTTTTTCACTTGATAATTCTTATCTTTGTAACATTATTTTCACTCATCTGCTTATAATGGAGTGCTTAATAGTGTTCTGTTTGAGTTAATTTGAGCTGCTTTCTTGTATCTGGTTGATTATGCCCTGCCCAAATGTATAATTGTCCTTTTGCTTTCAAATTTGCATTACATTCTTGTTCATGTTTCAATCTCCTGTGTGTTTGTTCATAGCTATAATGGTACTGAATTTTAATATGCAGGGAAGTCAACCCTTACCGACTCTCTTGTTGCTGCTGCTGGTATCATTGCACAAGAAGTTGCTGGTGATGTCCGGATGACAGATACCCGTGCAGATGAGGCAGGGCGTGGTATCACAATCAAATCTACTGGTATCTCTCTCTACTATGAGATGACTGATGAAGCTTTGAAGAGCTACAAGGGGGAGAGAAACGGAAATGAGTACCTCATCAATCTCATTGATTCCCCTGGGCACGTTGACTTTTCATCTGAAGTCACAGCTGCTCTTCGTATTACTGACGGTGCACTTGTGGTGGTTGATTGCATTGAGGGTGTTTGTGTCCAAACAGAGACTCTGCTTCGTCAAGCCTTAGGAGAAAAGATCAGACCTGTTTTCACTGTTAACAAGATGGACAGGTGCTTCCTTGAGCTCCAGGTCGATGGAGAGGAGGCTTACCGAGCATTCCAAAGGGTTATTGAGAATGCTAATGTCATTCTGGCTACATACGAAGACCCCCTTCTTGGTGATGTCCAGGTACTATCCAGTGAAAGGAACAGTTGCCTTTTCAGCTGGTTTACACAGATGGGCCTTTACTCTGACCAACTTTGCCAAGATGTATGCATCCAAGTTCGGAGTTGATGAATCAAAGATGATGGAAAGGCTCTGAGGTGAGAACTACTTCGACCCAGCTACCAAGAAATGGACCAGCAAGAACAGTGGTTCTGCTACATACAAGCGTGGTTTCGTTCAGTTCCGTTATGAACCCATCAAGCAGATTATCAACACCTGCATGAATGATCAGAAGGACAAGTTGTGGCCCATGTTGAAAAGTGATGAAAAGGAACTGATGGGGAAGGCGTTGATGAAGCGTGTCATGCAGACCTGGCTACCAGCCAGCAGTGTCCTATTGGAAATGATTATAGCCGCGCGGCTATACGATTTATAAAAAAATAAAAAAGGACCACAGTAAAGCCGCACGGCGATACCTTTTTAAGAGAGCGGTTGTACTATTCATAAACAAGAATTCTTTAAAAAAGGACCCCGTAAGGCCGCTCGGCTATACTGGTTTATATTAAAAAAATCCTGAGTACGGCCGTGCGAAAAAAAGACCCATGTTTTTGTGAAAAGAGTATAGCGTATAGCCGGTCGGCTATACTCCGTATTTAGAATATTCCAAACGTATAGCCGATCGGCTATACTCTATAAATAATTTTTTTTTTTATATAGCCGTTCGGCTATACATTATTCAACACAGTTTGCAAAGATAATCACTCTCCTCATTTTTTGGTTTCAAAGCCTCTTTACTTCTGGTATGTTTTGGTTATTAGATGAGAATAATTCAAATTGAAAATGGTGCAGATGAGACAGCTCGGATTCTGGTTGAATTCCTGGAGGTGGCAATCACTTCAATCGTTTTCCTCAAAGGAATTTACCCTCCAGGTTTGTTCTAAACCCATTTCTCGTTTTGGTTGCTGAGAAAAAAAGTTGTGGCTTTGAGTTCTGTTTTTCTTCATTATCTGGGGAAACCAGAAAGCAAAACCCAGTTTTCAAATCGCATATGAGCTTAGCGGGATAATGGGTAATTGTTATTTTTTGCATTTTCAACTGCTTTCACTGATGGTTGGTTTTGGGCAAAGGTGCTTTTGAAAGAAGGAAATCTATGAATTTGGTGGTTCATAGCGCTCGTCACCCTGAACTCAGAGATTATATCCATTCTGCTGTCTCGGGACTTCATCCTTTCATCCAAAAGGTTGATCCTTTACTCATTTATTTCCTTCTACTTTTTTCTTCAAAAATTTCTCATATATCTCTTGTGTTCGAAAATTCCGCCTAGGCGCTAGGCGGGTCTGGGCGGCTGGCCGGGTTGGATTTTCTTTTTTATTTTTGATTTTTTTCAGAAAGATGCAGTCTTTCTTATCGTTTAATGTATTTATTCCGGTGATGATCGTTTAATGTATTTATTCCGGTGATGTTCCATTTTCACTAAAACAGACGTACATTTTACAAACTAGGATCTGGTGGAGAGAGTAGCAGTTATTTTCTTTAACAGTGATAGCATCCCTGTGGAAAGATTTATGTTTAAGCTCACTGTGAATCAATCTTATGGCTTAAGGGTGGAAGAAGCTGACCTGGAGTTCTCACTAAGATCGTTTTTTATCAAGCTTCCTTTCTCAGAATCCCTTAACACGGGTTCTTCCCCAGGGTAAGTTTTAAGTTTCATAGTTGACAACTGTACATTGATGTTCATTTTTTTTGCTTCAGTGTTGTAGTTTTGTCTTAGAATACTATTTGATATAATTCTTTTTCAATGATGTAGTTGCGTTTGGTTTTCACTTTAAAATTGCTACTTTCTATCAAATGCTTTGGTTTAATTGGTTGAGTATTGACCATATGCTTGGGTGGTTGTTGAGCTCATGAACATGGTTTGGATTTTCATGTCTGCTTTCCTTTCGATATTGCTGCTAGGTGTGTAAGCTTTTCCTTTATAACAGATTGCAGGTGGGAGATAACTGCGTACTTTCGATCCCTTCCTCAGGCAAGCACAAGTAGGGATGCAGAGTTGTGGATTCCAACAGACACACAGCAGGGGCAACAGCCTCCATTAATAACCCCCATTAAATCATGATCACACTGTCCCATAAACTTAATGCTCAATAAGTAAATTACGCTTGCTTTCTGCATTTTGGTGTATAAACCGCAAGAATTCAGTGCTTAGTGTTGTAAAGTTGTTATCCAATTAGAATGAGATTACAGGGTACAAAGGTAGAAATTTTGTGGAAGATGAAGGGAAAAGCATAAGCACAACACTTTAGAGAGGATTCCGAGTTTCTACATTTACATATGGTGCATTTACCATGTGACAAACTGGAGGTGATTAACATATGACATTACAATTTACAGTATATTATGAGATAACAAAATTACTTTTTGATAGCTAAATGTATTTTCCTTTTAGTAGAAGGGATTGTTGTTTGTACTCTCCCAAGTCCAGGGAAACATTAGTTTATCAGCACATTTTAACAATTCAAAGGGGTTTTTACCACATTTTAGCTACTCGGCATTAGTTTATCAGCATTTTAACCATTGTCATTTTGTGAAAGAAATGGATGTTCCTTTATGTTGGAATATGAGTTCAAAATGAATTTGCACAGCTTTTGTGGGTTTAAGTCATTCTAGTTGTTGAAATATCTTCTTCATTTGTTGATGCTAAATTCTTTATACGGGTAATAACTATGGAAAAGTAAAAACTCAAAAGAGGACAACAAAGACTCAGGTAATGGCCTAATAATAATGGATAATGCTCTAAACTACTCTTATCGATAAACAAAAATAGGGGGAAAACCATTATCTAAAAAAGATCAGTGTCCATGTGAAGCGTTTAGCCGCGCGGCTATACTATTTATAAAAAATGTATATGTATAATAAACAAAAAAGAACCCAGTAAGGCGCGCGGCTATACAGTTTTTAATTAAAAATCCGCATATAGCCGGTCGGCTATACGATTTGTTAAAAAGAATTTAAAAAGACCCCAGTAAGAAAGGCTATACTATTTATAAAAGAAGACCCGCCTCACGCCTAGTGCGTTTTTGTGAAAAGAGTATAGCCTAGTGGCGATACCCTGCAAATAGAATATTTCAAACGTATAGGCGGCGATACGTTTATAATTTTGCATAGCCGCTCGGCTATACCCATTGAATAGCACTCTGAATTTCTCTTGTTTAATTACTTTAATTAGTAGTTATGTTTTAATTATTATTTTCTTAGTGAATAATTAGTATTTAAATATTTTTATTCAATAATATGTGAGTATTTTGTGTATAATACGTGAATTTTGTGTGTATTATTGAAAGTTTTGTTAAAAATAAGTGTATTAAACATGAAAAATACGAATATTCAACGTGAAAATGCTAAATTCGTTATATGGGTAATAACTCCGAAAAATAAAAACTCAAAATGGGACAATAGAGACTTGAGTAATGGATAATGCTCTAAACTACTCTTATCGATAAACAAAAATCAGGGAAAAACAATTATAATAAATAAATAAATAAAATCACAATGTCTATGTAAAGAAATAAATTGATTGGCTTAAGAAAGCAATAAATGAGGCGACACACAGTGGAAGATGGTGTACTGATTTTCAAAAAAATTAAAGTATCATAATCTGGATCTGAGGTAAGAATCTATTAGGGTAATTTTAGTAATAATAATCCTTTAAAATAAAAATAAAATGCTAAATTGGCAAACCCGTCAAATATTCAAAAGACCATATCCAACAAAATTTGCCACAAACATCTTACACTAATTTTTGGACAACAACTGAAATACTATCACATCGATTGGTCATGGCTTTTTTTATAATTGCATTACTTCATTTGGTTTTACCTTCTTCGTTTAGATTTTAGCATATTTCATATACTCAGGATTAGTTTAAACATTTTTAGTGGATCAGTAATTTGTCTACTTTCAATATCTTCGATTGTTATTTCCAAATGACTTTCAATATGTTGGATTTTCTTTTTCTTTTTTTATTTTGATCAAAACAATCAAGAAACCTAAGTTTAAGAATTTAGTTTTTTTTTTTCTTTTCAAGATGTTAAGAATTGACTTCGGACCCTTCTTTTCAATTATTGCTAGGAATTGGATTTAAGATTTCCATGCTCTATCTTTCATACTCTATTTTCTTCTTTAGACTTCAATGGCAATTTCCAATTCACTAAAGAAATTTATCACGGGATTTTGAAAATTTTATAACATGGAGAGTCATTATGGGGATTGTTGAAGGAATTTACAACTAGTATGTCAGAGCGATTGAGGAAGCGAATTTACAACTAAAACCCACAACAAAAGACATGTTGGGTGAGAAAAAAGAATCCTCAAATGTTGTGTGGATATGGGGATTACTGAAGGAATTTACAACTAGAACGTCAGAGAGCAACTGAGAAAGCCAATTTACAACTAAAAACCACAACAAAATACATCTCGAGTGAGAGCAAAATATCCTCAAGTGCTCTATGGTAAAATCAAGGTGACAATATCTATGTAAAAGCTAAACAAGAGAAAATAGATCTGAAAGCTTTTCCCTTATTACTCCTAATCACTACTAACCCATAACCTATAGACAGAAGTTCATTCAAAAGTTACATCACTTACATAGTAATCCTATATTAAACATATCCCTTACCATTTAGTTTCCTCCACAGTCTCAATTTGAATTGCATTGATTTTCTCAATGTCCAATATCATATAAATTTTGTTCTTCATATGCTTCAAAGTTTAGAATAAATTCGAACACCCATGTAGATGCTTTTAAAAAGTTGGTTCACAACACATGCCTTGGGCTATTGCAAGGAAATTGTGGCTGGTGCATGATTTGATCATCATTTAATCACGAAAAGGAAGCTTGGTGAAGCACCACACTCTCAATATGAATGCTGATAAAATTTCCATTGTAATAATTCATTTGCATGACTATCAGTCAACGAGGCTAAGTGGAGATGTTTGCATTTTGAGGCCATCAATTTAAACTACTATGAAATTCTCGTACAAAATTTAGCTGGACTGGGAAGGGTAATGTTTGAGGTAACTGTGTTCTTTGACGGTCTGCGTGACAATTTTTCCTCATTTGCATTATGGTTAGATAAAAATTATAGGAAAATGGTTAAGTAAAAACCTAGAAAAACTCACATTATTAATTATTTTTTATATATGACACCTCCTTTTATTAATAACAATAATGCTAGATTCACTAAATTTGTTCACTAACATGATTATTTGTTGTTAATAAGTATGATCTAAAAGTGACCCAAATTTGAACCAATTCAACATTGGTGTCCCTAAGCACTTCTCCATTGATAACTTAGGTGGTGGGACCTCATTTGCCTGAACTACTTTTCGAAATATTCTTGAGTGTGACGTTAATTCACGCGTCCTTATATGAATGGGCAATCATTTTATATTTAACAGGTAAAGTATTAATAAATAAAACACTTTATTATAACATGAGCGGATTGTAATAAGAGATGTCATAGTATGATCGCACCTACATTATCAGAACTGTTGATGCAATCCTTACTATCATATGATAAATAGATGCTTGAAAACTTGATCTTTTTTGTTAGTTGCAAAAGAAGCCCTTGACATTATTGGGGAATATGAATATACGAAGCCAATTATGTAAGAGATATCTTCCATGAAGCCCTCCTAGCCCATGTCACATTGGTTTGATGCCGGAGAGCAAACTACAGTGGAAAGAAACCTCCATGAGAAAATTTGCAACATCAACTCTTTTTACCACTAACCCAATAATTACATTATTTTCCTCATACATATTAGTTTGTTCCGCAAACTAGGCCATGAATGCATTCTCCTCTATCCACATCTTTGCCACTAAAAAGTAATTATCACATCTTTGCCACTAAAAAGTAATTATCAAACACGTGATAGAATTCAACAAACAAATTAATAGTGGTAACCAAAATAAATGACATTTTAGTTTCCTCCACGATCTCAATTTCGATTGTAATTATTTTTCTGAAATACCAACTATCGTATATTTTGTACTTGTTGATGTGTTTCATGTTTAGAATAGACTCATGTAGTTGCTTTTAAAAATTGGTTGAGAACATATGCCTTTGGCCGGTGCAAGAAAAATATGCCTCACGCATGATTTGGAGGTCGTTAATCATGAAAAATATGCTTGGTAGAGCATCACACTCTCAATATGAATGCTGATTAAAATTTCACTCTGAACATTTCATTTACAATTACAACTTGCATGTTGAGGTATCCCTTGAACCATACGTGCCCGTTTTGCTAACTAGTACAATAATTTGTTTGCCTAGCTAATCCCAAACTAATCTTGAAAATGACATAGGAATTTATTGGAATGACCTTAGATTTATTTATAAGAGTTACTTTATTTGATCATAGCCATCATACACTGGTTTGCACAGATGTATGCATCCAAGTTTGGAGTTGATGAATCAAAGATGATGGAAAGGCTCTGGGGTGAGAACTACTTTGACCCAGCTACCAAGAAATGTGTTGACGCAGAAAAATGATTCGGCACTTTTCCGCGTAACTTAGTGATATGGGGCCTTCGGTATTCCCTGGGCCTCAGTAGGGCGTGCAATTTGCAAGATAGCAAACGCTCGGTCAGACCTAGGGCACCGGTGTGGTACCGGCCGAAGGCTCTCCGATGCTTAAGTAAGTACGGATTTAGTAAAGTTGAACTACAGATCAATAGGCAGTCTGCTGTAACTTATGATTACCTCCATTTTGGGATAGTTGTTCTCTTTTATAGACCTTGGGAGGTGTGCAAGTTGTTGAGAATTTCGATGTGGGACTGTAGACTCCAATTGTGGGACTGCGACGTGTCCCTGGGGGAAAATTGCCCTAATTGCGGGATCGGTAGACTAGGTACCGAAGCTAGGTACCAAAGGCTATAAAGCTCCAGTTTGGTCCACATGTCCAATGCTTATTGGCTGTTCATTTTGGTATAAACAAAATGGACCAGCAAGAACACTGGTTATGCTACCTGCAAGTGTGGTTTCGTTCAGTTCTGTTATGAATCCATCAAGCAGATTATCAACACCTGCATGAATGATCAGAAGGACAAGTTGTGGCCCATGTTGACAAAGATTGGTGTCACGATGAAGAGTGATGAAAAGGAGCTGATGGGAAAGGCGTTGATGAAGCGTGTCATGCAGACCTGGCTACCAGCCAGCAGTGCCCTATTGGAAATGATCATCTTTCACCTTCCCTCTACTTCAACAGACCAGAGATACCATGTTGAAAACCTGTACGAGGGTCCCCTTGATGATCAATATGCAAATGCTATCAGGAACTGTGATCCTGAAGGGCCTCTTATGCTTTATGTATCTAAGATGATTCCCTCATCTGACAAGGGTCGATTCTTTGCGTTTGGTCGTGTCCTTGCTGGTAAAGTCCAGACAGGTTTGAAGGTTAGAATCACGGTCCAAATTATGTTCCTGGAGAGGAGAAGGATTTGTATGTTATAATGCTCTAAACTCAAAAGGGAATAATAGAGACTCAGGTAATAGCCTAATAGTAATGGATAATGCTCTAAACTACTCTTATCGACAAACAAAAATGGGGGAAAAAGAATTACAAAAAAAAGATCACAGCGTCCATGTAAATAGTATTGCCGCGGCTATACTATTTTAAAAAAACAATTAAAAAAGGACCCCAATAAAGCCGAGCGGCGATACCTTTTTTAATTTAAAAAAAATCCAGAGTATGGCCACTCAACTATACTATTTATAAAAAAAAAATTAAAATTAAAAAAAAAGGACTGCAATAAAGCCCGTCAGCCGGCTAGACCATTTATAAATAATAATAAAAAGACGCGCCTAGAGTGTGTCTTTGTGAAAATAGTATAGCCGAGCTCTGTAATTAGAATATTCCAAACGTATAGCCGCGCAGCGATAAGAATTTTCCAAACATATAGCCGCGGGGCTATACGCTATAAATAGAATATTTTTAATGTATGTCCTAAACTAAAAGGAGATGTTTGTCGATACTCGTGGCGCATAGAAGGCAAATATGGGGTAGGCCACAAATCCCGACTTCTCTCGTCTTAGTGTAACGGCTATACCCTGAACTCAGAGATTATATCCATTCTGCTGTCTCAGGACTTCATCCTTTCATCCAAAAGGTTGATCCTTTACTCATTTATTTCCTTTTACTTTTTTCTTTCTTGTTTCTTCAAAAATTTCTCATATATCTCATCTGTTCGAAAATTCACTTAGGCGGTCTCAAGTGGTTGGGTTGGATTTTTTTTCTTCTTTTTTCTTTTTGATTTTTTTAAGAAAGATGCAGTCTTTCTTATTCGTTTAATGTATTTATTCCGGTGATGTACCATTTTCACTAAAACAGACGTACATTTTACAAACTAGGGTCTGGTGGAGAGAGTAGCAGTTATTTTCTTTAACAGTGATAGCATCCCTGTGGAAAGATTTATGTTTAAGCTCACTGTGAATCAGTCTTATGGCTCGAGGGTGGAAGAAGCTGACCTGGAGTTCTCTCTAAGGTCGTTTTTTATCAAGCTTCCTTTCTCAGAATCCTTTACGCGGTTCTTCCCCAGGGTAAGTAGCTAATCCCAAAACTAATCTTGAAAATGACATAGGAATTTATTGGAATGGCCTTAGGTTTATAAGAGTTACTTTATTTGATCATAGCCATCATACACATACGCACTTTTATTTTATCATAACTTCAAGGAGCTGTTTTCGTCGCTATAAAATAGTCAAAATAACGATTTTGTGACTTTAGGCTTCAAAATATTTTATAACATGAGCAAAAATAACAATTTATAATTCTTAAAATTACAAATAATTGTGTAGATAGTTTCTGCTTATGAAAAATGTGTTTATCACTGCTAACCCATAGCCAACAGGCAAGTGCATCCAACCTTCCCTCCCTTTTAAGGTACATGTTTTCTTTGACATGGGATTCGAACTTGAGACGACTCGTCCACAAGTCTATATCTTTGTTTACTCGGCTAAATCTCGTTGGTGTAGAGTTTAATTCCCCATTTTGAACTAATTATCCAACAGGATTAGTTTGGTTGGTGTCACTAGTAAAACTTCCATGGTACTGTTACTATAGATCTCCCTATATAAATAAAGGCTTATTATCACAAAACATCCCTAAGGTTTACGAAATTATCAGATTGCATCCTTAATGTTTTTTTTTTGTCACTTATGGTCCTCAAGGTTAGTATGTGCAATCACAAATGGTCTCTGCCATTAGGTTCTGTCAAAAACTCTGTCAGTTTGCTGAAGTGGCATACATATATATCACAAAACATCTCTGAGGTTTACACACTTATCACAAATGATTCCTACAAAAAAAAAATTTATTTTTTAATTTAAAATTAATAAAATTCTGGTTTTCTTTTTAAAATTATTTATAAATAAAAAACCATTTATAGAAGGATTTTAATCTTAATGACCATTTATGAACCCTAAACCTTTAGTTTTTTTTCATTTTTAAATTTTATGAATTTTAAATTATTTTAAAAAAACTTCATTAGTTTGTTGATGTGGCATATATATATGGAGCCCACAACTACAATAATATAGTGTCACATTTATTTAAAATTAAATAATTATAATTCATAAAATTTCAAAAAGAAAACAAAAAATTTATGAATTTTAAATTTAAAAAATTTAAAATTTTCGTAAGGACCATTTGTGATAGGTGTGTGAACCTTAAGAATATTTTGTGATATACATATATACCACATCAACAAACTAACGGAGTTTTTTGACAGATCCTAACGGCAGGGACCATTTGTGATCATGCACACTAACCTTGAGGACCACGAATGACAAAAAAACATTCAGGATGCAATTTGATAGTTTCGTAAACCTTATGGACGTTTTGTGATAATAAGCCATAAATAAAAGCATAAAAGGATAGGAAGGAAAGAAAACAAGAAGTGTGGAATTATATCATCAATTTGCAAGGTAATGATGCCTGTGGGCCTATCCACCGAAATAGTAGTGATAGCTATGGGCTTACCCACCATTTAAAAACGCAGCTTCATATTCCTTTGAAGGCCCAGTTCACTGCCATGCCTGGTATGAATCCTATGACCATTCCACCTCCTACAAAGGTGGAGCAGTCTCTCTGGGTTGACCGTTGCTTATAGGCTCGCACGCCAACTGTTCGATGTTTTGCGCCACAGAGACTAACCTGTTCTCGCAAAATGCAAAGGAAAACCACGATGCTGCGCTTTCACCAACTTCTGAAAACCTCTCCTCCGTGTGAATCACAAGCGCATGCATTGTCATCTCCAATCCCATGTCACAGAAAAGCCTCCATGTGGGTCCCGGTGAAGCACAAATCCAGCGGAGGAAGAAGACCCAAGAGGAAAGTCTACCACAGAGTCCACGAACTTGACAAAGTCATGGACTTTCAGAAAAAGCCGGCCTTGATTTTGCAGCTGAAATCTATTATTCAGTCGCAAAAGCACCAATCTCTCCTTCTCAGGGATCTCGAGAAAGAAGTTGGGTTTGTTCAGAAATGGAACTTCATGGCTGCCATAGAAAAATATCCTTCAATCTTCTATGTTGGTGGTGGTAACAGAACGCCCCCTTTTGTTACACTCGCTGAAAAAGCTAAAAAAGTTGCTAGAGAAGAAGCTGAAGCTAAGGATTTGATGGAACCCATTTTGGTTAAAAACTTGAGGAAGCTGTTAATGCTGTCAGTTGATTGCCGGGTCCCTCTGGAAAACATTGAATTCATTGATTCCGAATTGGGTTTGCCGAATGATTTCAAGAAATCATTGCTTCCAAAGTACCCTGAAATTTTTTCGGTCAAGGAACTCAATGGCAAACTTTATCTTCATTTGGAGAATTGGGATTCTTCAATAGCAGTCACAGCTCGTGAGGAACAATTAGGTGGTGAAGGGATTTCTGGTCCTTCTGGATTGGGAAACAAGGTTAGAATATCAAAAGATGGTAACTTTCGAGGTCCCCATGCATTTAGAATGAGTTTTCCTGCTGGTTTTAGGCCAAACACTAGCTATCTTGAGCAACTTGAAAGGTGGCAGAAAATGGATTTCCCTTCCCCTTATTTGAATGCCAGGAGATTTGACATTGCTGATCCGAAAGCCAGGAAGCGGGTGGTAGCGGTGCTCCATGAGCTTCTCAGCTTGACAATGCAGAAGAGGATGACATCTGCTCAATTGGATGCGTTTCACTCAGAGTATTTCTTGCCCTCTAAATTGCTGCTCTGTCTGATAAAGCATCCTGGCATATTTTACATAACTAATAAAGGTGCAAGGAGCACTGTGTTTCTTAAAGAAGCTTATGATGGGCTGAATTTGATAAACAAATGTCCCCTTTTGTTGTTTAACGATAAATTTGTAGCACTTAGCGGTAGGAGAGAGATCAATTCATGTAAAACCATGCATTCTCCATAGATTGTTTCTTGAAAATGTAAAGTTTTGGTTCTTTTTGTGATATTTGTCATTGCAACTTTCATGCACTTTATCTCCCCAATTTGAAAGAACAAGAAGCGGAAAGCTTCATGTTAGAGATCTCTAAGGTGCAAAGGGAAGACAAGTTTATGTGTAGTGACTCTGGAGTTTTAGTTAAACAAAACATTTTGGACTGTGTGTGCTAGTTAAACTCCAACATTGGTCATTTTGATTTGATAATATCATCTCTTGATTCTCACAATGTCCTTGCGAAGGTCAATACAAGTGTACTTGATGTAGCAGTTGCTGATGGTCCAATCAACTTGCAGAGATGCAGGTTTCTGTTTCTAACTGCCCAATCTTTTTTTTAAGATATCTAAAGAATTTGTCATCTGTTCTGTTCTAAGGCTCCAATGGGTAAGGGCCAAACCCAAAATTTGAGTTTTTGGCCCAAGAAAACCTTCAAACTTGTGTATTAGGCGGGTTCAAATTTTCCCCAAAACCCAAGATCAGGTGGAATTTGGCCCGAGATTCCAGTCAGACTGAAACAATGTGACGCCCAGGGTAGCGAGTCATGCAGCCCACGTGAAGCAGCTGAAGAGAGCGTGCAGACCACTGCGGAAGCTTGCAGACACTGCGTGTAAGGATGAGATTATCTGCCCGTTTGAGATCCAATGGCCCAAATTTAAATCAAACAACTATTATAATATTATTAATTAATTTAAATCATATCCAACCCCGAAACTCATCTAAGATTTTATAAATATTCATCCATTTATTAATTAACCTACCAAAATCAATTTCTTCCTTTCATTTTAAGTGAAATAAAATATGATTGTGGAATTTCAACTTTTTTAAATTAAAATGTTTGGATAAATAAACCACGAAGGTATAAATAAAGCTACAGACTTAAATCTTGAGTCGTGCACTGTTGGTGGAAAAAAAAATTGTTTGAGTCCGAACTATACTTGAATAATTGTATTTTGAAGGGAGAAATTTTAGTTTTGAGTCCTCTAGCATTGGAGATGGCAAGAACTACTCCTTTGGTTTAATGAATTTGTTTTGTCATGACACTTTTTTTTCTTCTAGTTATGCAGAAACCCATTTAATTATTGTTTCGTAAAATCTAATGTTTATCTAATGAAGTTTCACTTTGATTAAAGTAAATCAAAAAATTATTAATTTAAAAACAACTACAAAAAAAATATATATATATATATATATAATTAGACAAACAAACTCATTTCATAACACAAAATTCAACTCTTTGATTTTAGTAAGAATAATATACATCATTAACAATAAGAAGAACAGAAAAACAGAGTATAACACATTTTCAATCATTAAACCTAACACAATCTATTCATTATGAATCTTACTCATATATTATGCATCTTCTTCTATTCCTCAAATTCTCAAGATATAACTCACAAACCAACAACCTAATGTAATCACATAACAACTCCATGATTGATGTGAAATTGAACCAAAATCTATAACATAATGCACCACCTTGTGACATAACCATCAACTGATGGACCATGAATCTAACCTAATAAATAAACCACATGCACACAAAACAAAAAACGGAATACACAATCATACTCCATATCAAAACATTATAAAATTGTCCCTTGGATGTGGAAATACTTCCCATATAGCTAGTGAGATTGAGCAACAACTTAAGCATAGATTAAAGAAGGAAAAAATTATGTGTCACCTCCTCGCCCTTGTGCACGTTGCGGAAAGTTAATTGAACAGCTAGTTATGTCAAACCAGTTCAATCTATCTCTACCCATTAAGTTTCCTCCAAAATCTCAAAAAATTTATGTGAAATATATATTTTGTAGTTGATATGCTTTAACGTTACTGACAGACTCAAGTGGATGCTTTAAAACACTGGTTCACAATTTATGCCTTTGGCTGGTGCACAAGAAAACTGTGCTTCAGTCTCTGCGCATGATTTACAGCGCTGGGTCATTATACTTCTGTCATGTTAAATAGTCTCGCAAGAACAAATCACTTTATACCTAGTATACGTACGTACGACCGGTCGGTTATGATATACTTTTTCTACTGTACATACGCATCACTAAACAAAATCAGGTAAGACAAAGTGTGCAGCCGACACATTGAGAAATCTTAGTTTAAAAACTTTCCTCCGTTTCTTTATAATGCATTTATTTGTAGCTGTTTCCTCCTCATCATCAATTCAAAAAAAATCAAATGAAAACAACCATAAAGTGTTTTGAATATTTATTTTCCTGATAATAATCTGTGTGTCGACTACGACTAGTGTGGGAATTGCATTATGCAGAGATCATCATGCATGTTTCGTTTGGTATATGATGACTTGGTGGGGCATGTCTTTCCTGTGAAGTCACCATCCATTCATTTTGAACATGGAAAGCGAGATTTGATTATGTGGTCTTTTTCTTTCTTTCTTTCTTTCTTTTGATTAGGAGTAGTAGGGTTCATTGTGGAGCCTAGTAAAATTGGCCCAAACATCCTAACTCTCACTCTTGATCTGTTTGTTCCTTATGGCCCATTCTGTTTTGTAAAATAAGGCAGCTTCCAACCCATAAAAAAGGTTTGACAGCTGACCATTAATTGGCATTATTATCGTACTAGTACTTCTTGTTTCAATAATGGATTCATTGACTTGTAAGTTGTAATCATCAACTATTGGATGCACAAGCAATTACCAAACCCAAGAATGCTGCCATGAATCGTGAACGCCGGTGTGGAATGATCTTAATCGTTGATGCATTGTATACTTACACGCATCAATAATTAGATTTAGCCCACTTATGTTCCGACTATCTCTAACATTGCTCATCTCATACCAAATGAGAGGGTATCCTCTACTCAAATGTATGGTCACTCTGACAATCGATCCTAAACAATAAGACTTATCCTTAACAGTCAAAACATCCTTACACCTTGAAATCATTTCAGTGCAAATTTACCATATACATTTAAATTGGCTTTTTTGTTTTGTCCATAGATTAGGATTTAGGTGTAAAAAGGAAGAATACAAATTCTTTTCAGTTTCATAATCAATCCAATTAGAGTTTGAATTCCACTGAGAAAGTATTGTGCTCCATGATCAATGGGCCCAATTATCACCCGCATGTCATGCACCCCAAAAATTGTCGACAAGTCGATACTGTGCACTACCAAATTGGTGACAATACCTAAATATATCCTCCACTTATTGGTCCAAAGTGAGAGCTGATTCTCTTGTAATGTCACCTTCAACTCCAAGTTCATGTCTCTACTTCACTGCTGTGCAACTTTTGAACAGAAAAAAAGAAAAGTGGGTGAAAAAGAAGGATGAAAGAAAAAAGACCATAGTACATTCATATCTCTATTTAGTTCATGATAGAGATCATTTCAGCAGAATCACTTTACATATTTTCAGCCAACACCTAGTCCAAACCAACCCATCTATCCTCTGCAATATTATGTCCTTTCATATAGAAAATTCATCCCTCTCTCTCTCTCTCTCTCTCTCTCTCTCTGGTGTGTGCCCACTCACATCAACCAAACATGATGAATCATTTTATTGGTGAGAGCTTTTGGAGTGGTGCCTAATGTAGACAACAAGGGATTTCATTCTACTTTAGACAAAGTACCCACTAAAGAGAGAGAGAGAGAGAGAGAGAGCAAAGAGAGACACAATGATTTTACCCAAGATGGGAGGGTTGGGTTTGCAACCACAATCTACAAGGACCTATCAATGGGGGTGAGAGAGAGAGTAAAGACTGGGACTTTTGCACATGGATATAATGTGCTAGTGGAAGAGGGTGATGTTTACACTTGCAGACAACCAATCTTCTGTCAAATCCACAGAGAAAAAAGAATAGTTTGTGTTAACTGTTGCTCCTCCCTTTGCTCTTTTTTTCTTGCTTCTTTAACTTGTGTTTTCCATATTTGCTTCATCATCCCTAGTGGGTTTTCTGGATTCAAATCTGCAATAAATAATGTCTCTATCTTTAGACTTACTCCATCCATCACACCACAAATCCAAATCCAACCTTGTAAAGTAGACTCATGGCAGGTCATTGAAATTCCCCACATAAAGAAAAAAGAAAAAGAAAAAAAATTCATTGTTAAGATATGATTTCTAGGTCACTGGTTGGTTTATGCCTTCTTTTTTTTTGGGGAGATTTTGGAATCTCATCTTTAAGCCCTCCATTTGAAAAGATAACATATAACCCATTACCCATGCATAGTAAAATCAAGACATGTCTGTCTGTCACACATTTGAGGTTTTGTTCTTTTTTCACCAATCTCCTTTTGCAGCATCAAAAGAACAGAGTAAATAATCAACCTCCACTCAAAATCTCTAAGTCTTTGTAATTTTGGTCTGCTTTCACTCACTAGGGTGGGCTCCTTTTTTAGACTTGTGCTTCATGCTTATTAAGAAATGCTAAATTGGGGCCATGCATCTTAAATTCCAATTTGACAAGGCTCTAGGTCCCATCAAGTTTCTCAAGTGAGTTGTGATATGTGAGTGTGGGGCCCTATATTTATATATATGTGTGTGTGTGTGTGGGGACCCTATGAGGGGTCCTTGTCCAAAGATGAAAGTATATATATATATATATAGGAGAGAAGAAAAGAAAGGAGCAAAGCAAACATAATTGTAAGATGATATATGAATGGAGTGGTGCAATTCCATTACATTACATGAGTGCCCCTTTTCACAAGGGAAGAAAGTTAGGGTTCCCATCATGGCCCCCATGCCCCCCTCTTAATTGGATCCATATTCTATGCTTTGTATTGTACTGTCCATTTTTACTTACATAGCAGCCAGCAGCCCCACCTCACCTCACCTCAACTCAAACTTGGAATATGGTTTATATCACCAAAGTGGGCAACTTATGTGACACACACATCTCCATTCCTTTACACCAAGTCTCACACCTTAAGGATGTAAAACATTAAAAAAGCACAAAGCATGGTCCTAGATACTTAGGTGGGGGATTTTTCTCTTTCTCTAGTTTTTTATTTTCTTTGTTTTTTTTTAATTAAAAAAATTAAAAAAATTTAGGTCGTCAAAGAACAATTTTATTGATTTGCAAGGGATTTGTAACTTAAGTGATTAAGAACATTTACTACTACACACAAGGTTCTAAGTTCGATTCCACCTTCTTCAGTATCACTTGTATAAATAATAAATAAATAAATAAAAAGAAACAATTCCATTGGTTCAAGTGTCATTGTCCGAATCGTCGACATTTTTGTTGGGTTGAGCATGTCCCTTCATGCATCTATCTGGTATGCATTTATATCAATGAAATGAATAGAGTGGAGAAGAGGAACAAGGTAAGGATGGATCATGACCCACATGAAATTGATGTGTGATTCTATAGGAAGGGGGACCAAGGCAATGAATTTTTATTAGGGTTTTACTTTATTCACACATCTTTTTCATTGGCAGGAGAAAGAAAAAGTAGGCCCCTCGATGTGTGTTTGTTGCCTCCCTTCGGCATTTATAAAATGTGTGCCCCTAGTTGATGATTTGGGTAAGAGCATTTAAAATATAATAGAATTATTGCGGACCACTTTTCTATTAGGGGTAACATCTACTAATCTACATTGTATAATCACAATTTCTTTTTCATAAAAGTAGAAGCTACTTAAATATATAGGTTTTTCCTTCTAGCATTGATCTTTAAAATAAAAAAATACAAAAAAAATTAGGGTTGGCAACTTGGTGGTAGAAGTCCAATGTGCAATGGCAGCACTCAACCAAAGCAAAGCACTTCATGACCATGAGATGTGCCATTTTGACAAAATTAATTAGTACTTAATCTCCCTTTGACAATCCCAATTATCTCCAAAGATACCATTTTATAAAAGTTAATTTACTTTTTTTATATATAAAAAAGAGAGAGAATAAAATCCAATTAAAAATTCTATCTAAAGGTTACATGGTCGTTAGTCACTATCGAATAAATGTAATGATGCCACAATACAACAACGTGGCCCCATGACCATGAATGAGTATGCACTAAGCTCCATGATGCTTCATCCGTGTAATCCATAACCAATCTTTATCAACAATACCTAATTAAACTCGTGATTTAATTCTAATTCACATTTCTCGATGTGATAATATTAACACGAACTAGAGCTTGTGTAGCGGGGTGTTCTATGTACTCATAGCTCTAGTGGTAGAGAGTCCACATTCAATACTAGAGTTCGAATTCTCTATTTTTTCGGCCACCTTTGTAACAAACTAAAAGAAAACAAGAACAAGAAGTTAATTTGCTGTCAGATGAAGCAAGCAATATGATCGAATTACTTAATCTATAATTAACCCCATACTAAGCTAAGACTTAGACCAACCCCTACACCAATATTAATTTGCTCAATTCTCCCCCACTTTGAGGTCAAGAAAATTATTAGCTGAAAGTTTATTGTGGTTGCCAAAGTTAGTTGCCCTCTAGCCATCTTTCCATGATTCAAGCACGGGCAATCTTCCTTTCCCATTTTCTTTTCATTTTAAACAATCAGCTTTCTCTGACATTTTTCATTTGTCTTCCCAAAGGCAACGAAAAAGGATGGGCATATGACATAGCTTTGAGGGTGACCTAATGTTTTTTCTTTGATGAAAACCCAACTGGCAATCGCCATTGAAATTTCACCAAATGTGCTTACATATTCTTCTGGACAAATTACAAATGCATACGCCAAATGGGTTTTTGTTATTTTTTCAATTGGACAAAAGGAGTCGTCATATCCAACAAATTGGTCAATTTCTTGGCCAAATAAATTGCATGTGGATGCCATGGAATGCATATACACTCAATAAAATCATATACAAGTACAACCAAATGTTTATTTTATGATATATGCAAGTACAAACTATATATTTGGGTTTGAAAAGAAGACAAACTTAGCCTAACTAGAAAAATTTTTTAAAAATTATATATAAAAATATATATATAATTTTTAAAAAAAGGTGTGGAAGAGACTAGAAACCCCTAGATGATGAGATAAGGATTCAATTAATTTTGGGTTAATAAGGTCAACAAAATTTGGCCATAAGTTACGTGTATCTGCCCAAGTATAGATTATGGATGCCTTTGGGAATTCCAACTTGAACATACATACAAAACTACAACAAGAAAGGAAAACCCAATTGTTTAAAATGTTCAATTAGGTTTATATTCTTGTCATTGAGTTAAAATGTTCTATCTATTTTTCTTAAAAAATTAATCAACTGTAAAAGTAGTGACACGTTATGTTATTGGATAATTAAATTCAAGTATATGTGTTCAAATGCAGGCCGATCAATGGCGTCAAGTTTTTCATATCCAAAATTATGTCGATTAGCGGTCATAGTGGTTGTTGTTGTCACCCCGAGTCAGAAAGAGATAAATCTTTTTGAATACACATCAAAAAAAGCATAATTTCTCCTCTCTGTTTTTTTAGGTACAACGTTCCCTAGCTTTTGATTAGATTCCTAGGTAGAAACACCTTTTTAAATTTGGCTTAAGTCCATCCAATTGCCCAATAAAACAAACAATTAAAAGGTCTTTCATTATTAAAGTAAGACATCATTATCACAAAAACTAGTCAATAGAAAAATATCCGACTTATGATGGCAATAATTTATGCTGATAGGGAACCCAACCCAACTAATCTAAATCATCAACACTTAATCAATTCACTAAGCGAGATTAAGATAGATTAATTTAAATTTATATAAACAAGGGAAGGGAAACAGAACTGGGTGGGAATCAGATTCGCGTGTTGTAGATGGCATGCTGGTCGTAAAGGGACAGAGGGTCCTGATCTTGGTGGGGGCCCATTTGTGGGCCCAAAGATCCAATCCTACAAACAAAATCTCCCATTATTTTGTGATGTCTTTTGTTACCCTCCTCATTAAATGCTAATTTTGGCTGTTTGCACCTCTCTTTTTTTTCTTTTTTTTTGGTGGGACCCAAAACTTTTTTATAAAATAATAATATTTTTATTATGGTGCCCCTCAAATAGGACATATGGTTTCTAATTGGCCCATTAGTAGGACAAATTTGAAGTTTGATTTGGTTGCTTTGAATGGGATAGAAAATAATAACACATCTGAACAATTTGGCCACCTTTTAATATTACCTTTTGTTATTATTATTCTTGGAGCTATCATAATTTTATATTTATTTTTTATATTTTTGATATTTTAATACTATTAATAATAAGTGTTGGAGAAAAGGGATAGCCTGCGTGATTCTTAAAAAAAATAAAGTGTGAAGATTACTAGCATTATTGGAGATGATGCCTAAGTTGATGATATATTATATCTACAAGTCTTCCCAATTTTGAGACGTATCAAGTTTTCATTCCTAAATTGACGGCAAATATTTTAGGGCTCAAATTGAATTCATGAGTTGTTGCGATAAGAAGATATTTTTCATTTGAAATATAACACGTGTTGCAAGTTTTTGTAGTAAGATTGTATATAAAAAGTTTTACACTAGACTTTGAAAATCAAGTCTAATCAATAAATCTTGAAAGCGAAATTTGAATCCCTTAACTCGAATCTTGGTAACAAAGAATATTATAGCTTGGAACTATTACAATCACAATGTCACATATCTCGAGCATTGAAACATGACCGGTTGACCCTAGACCTTGGACGCTAAACCTAGGATGAGAGCCCTAAACTTGCATCTCAAACCCTTAACCCTAGGCCTCAAGCCTGTAACACTAAGCTCTAAGCACTTGCTCCAAACTTAGATCATAATCCATGAACCTAAATCATGTCCAAATGCTTGAATCTTTTGACCTTTAGCACCGGATCATAGACATTTATGGGAAGTGAATGAATTTCTAGCAGTTTGACAACAAAAAAGAGAGAGAAGAATTCTGAGTTGACTTCAAAAAAATACAAACACAAGGAAGACTTATACCTTTAGTTAGAAGTACCTTCACCCACACGCATAACAAAAGTCTTTACTTTTACCCAAAAAATCTTTACTTACTTTCGCTATTTTCCTTACACTCGATATATTTGAGTATCACTAAAACGAAGAAAAAAGAAGAAGCAAATAAATGTTGTATCTTATGAAAAATGAACACCAAAGTAAATTAATGTGCTTGCCCATCGTATAGGTATTCCATCAATCACCTACAATCTTGGCCTCCCATCCTCTTTTGTTAGTTGTTGATTATTCAAACTTATCTATTTTAAATAGGGTTACTTTGTCTTATTTAATAAATACAGTACACGAGATTTGAACTCAAAATCTCTCTAATGAAGTCTAAAACTAAGCACGACTAAACCAAATAGTCATTAACTTGATTATGACTACCTATATCTTGTAGCATTCCAACAACTACCCCAAACTATTCATTTTGTAAGTCTATTGCCTTTAGTCGACTCAAAGAACAAGAAGAAAAGGCTATGCAATGTCTATTTTAAACTTGTCTTTTTTTCTCTTTTTCTCTCATCTCCTTTTCCCCGAAGACAAAAAATTTGAGAAAATTATTGTCCAAAGGTCGACGGCACTATTGTTAGCAATAAATATGTCTATTGTTTTTTTGTTTTTGTTTTGTTGGTCTGAAGTTGATTGTTTTATGTGACTCAAACAAAATTAAAAAAATTTAATAAATATTGACCCTTTCTTAGCCTTATCGTTTTGGCCCTATGTCGTTTACGCCTTTGATTTAGCCAACGATTTCCAATATTGGATGATTGAAACCTATTTTGTTATTATTGACTCCTCGTTTTCACAATTCTACTGGATTGATTGCGTTTCTAGAATACGAATTACATACCAATTTCTTTTTTATTATAAATGGGTTTTGGGTGTGTTTATAAAGTATTTTGGGTGTTGGATTTTTTTATAATTTCAACCTTTTTTCAAATTACATACCAATTTCTTTTTTATTATAAATCTTTTTTCGTGTAAATAGCCGTAAATAAATAAATAAATAACGAACATTACATGTCGAAGATTCATAGTCATTTTTAGAAAGTATGGTAATTCATAGTCAAATTGTAATAAAATTAAAATTTAAAAAAAATATTTGGGATTCCGATTTAGGTCAATGATAGATTTTGATTAAATTAACCCTATATTTATATAAATAAATAAAAATTAATTATTTGAATTCAATGTAAGGCTGCGTAGTGCATCTATTTTTCCATTGAGATACGTAATTGCATACTTTGATTTTGATTTTGATTCTTTTATCTGGTAGGACCCCAGTTATCAATCAAAGCCCCACTTTTTTTTTTTTTTTTATAATTTTTTTTTCTGTTTGATATAAATATTTGTGATTAATTAAATAATGGGAACATAACTTCCAAGTCCCACAAAGGGAGGTGACTGGTGTGAGTGAGAATGAATTCACAAATTTATTCATCCCAAGATGCCTAGATGAGAATCACCACACCACACTGCTTATCTTATCATTTGACTTTGTTTTCCCCACATCTTGAAAAGGAAACACACGACCACACATCACGTGCCCCTCACGTTCCTCCAAATACACCCTCATATTTTCAATTACTTTTCCAAAATGTCTAGAACATGTTAATGAATATTTTCTAAGGTCAGTTGTCTATGCCCGTGTGAGTAGTTTTCAGACGGTAAAATGCATGATAATATAACACATAAGATAAAGTTGTTTGAAGATATTACTCGAATCGGATCAGATCGAATCCATGACCTCATTGAGCTATATAGAACTAGACTTGACATTACTACCATTTTTTTATTGTAATGTTGTAAAATCTACTGTGCCGGCGAAAGGACGATTTGTACCAAATTTACCCAAAAACCCAATTGCCTTGCATTGCCAGATTCAGCACAAACCTCATTCATTTCCCTTCACTGCTTCACCTTCCAAACTAAGCCAGGCCACCTTCAAACCACCAACCTTTCTTCTTCTTTACCCCTACCCTAAAATTCCTAGGTTAAAATATCAAAAAATAAAATAGTAAAATAATAAGGGGCATTTGTGATTGTGTTGATATATATAAATTGTACCCATTTGAAAGCGACCAAAGAGAGGTGCATAGTAACGTGCGTAGGACACGCCTCGCCCAACCACCACCCCACCAGGCGTCGGGAATCCCAACAGTTTTTATTGTTGTGCCCCATTGCACGATATTTCTGCTAATACGTCGTCGTCTCGGTTACGCAACAAATATACTGCCAATAGTTATAGTAATTGGTGGGAAAGAGAGAGAGAGACTGCCAGTGCTGCAGTGATGTTGCCACCAGACTTGGACCTTTTCGTCCTTTTCCCTGATTTTTATTTTTATTTATTTATTTATATCACCTTTTTTCATTATTTATTTATTTATATTTTAACTTTTTCAGAAATAGTGGCCGTTTGCAGGCAGCGATGAGTGCTGCTGCTGAGCCACAGCAACATTTGCGCGCGCGTCCGACGTGTCAGCTTTTGCCTCACACCTGTCGCTTTCTCTCTCTTTCGTTGACCCCACGCTTCTAAGCTCACGCGTGTACGAAACGCCCCACCGTTCGTGTTACCTAGTTGGTCTATAAAGAGAGACTAGCAACAGCAGCAAGCAGAAGAGGGGTAGATGCGCCGTGGGACCCACCCCCAGAAAGACAAATACATATCACGTCGCCCGTCATCGGTCCCCACCATTATATTATAAATACGTACACACACACATCCGCCTTTCAGCCTTAAACCTGAACAACCCCCGCTAACCTGCGCTGCTCCCGTGCTAACATGCGCCGTGCTGTCCATTTTTCTATCCTGAACTAATTTTAGCACCCCAAAAAAAAAAAAAAAGGCTAATTTCATTAGAGACCAATTTATAAACACAAAAAGCCAAATAATGGGCTAATTTAACTAGCATTACAGGAGCATTGTAATTCATGTGGTTACGAGCGGTTATCTTTTATATCGAAAGTTCGGGTATTCGAATTCACCCTATTCCTTTCCTCTCTAATTGGCAATTGATATACAGTAATTGAATTCCAACTGCAGTAACTTTGCCTTAATGCAAGCATTTGAAACACACATCATGAACCCAAAAGGCATAATTAAAAAAGAAATTAGTTACTTACAAGAAAAAGAAAATTTTAAAAAAAGAAAGAAATTTAGACAAAACTGGGATGAAACAAATTTCTATTCATGAAAATTCCTGTTTTTCTTGTCTTTTTTTTTTTTGGTGGTGGTGTTGGTGAAAATTGATCTAAGCCATGTTCACATGCACACTAGCGTTCTTGGTGGATTTACAGATGGGGCAAGTGTGGAGCGATGATCCGCATACCGTACACAAGCAAAGGTGCCTACACGGCAAAAGCAAAACGCAGGCCTCTTCCTTCCCGCAATTCCTGCACCACCTACTTGTATTCGACCCGCATCGCCCGCTTGTACCTTCCTCCCCGCGGTGACCCTCAGTAGTACTAGTAGTACCCTTCACCGTGCGCCACCCGTCTAAACCCACGACGCCGTCGTTTTGAACCTCGTCTCCGCCGCAGCTTCCGCAGCACGACTGCGCGTCGTCCATGAGAGCGGCGGCGTCATTTTGGTGTTCTTCCTTGACCTGATGATGAGCCAGGACCTGTTCTAGGTTTGTGCGGAGAGCATTGGCGGTGGCCTCGTTGGTCTGAGCCAGGTCGCGCCATATTTGATTCTCTAGGCACAGAGACTTGACCTTCTCTTCCAGAGCCCAATTCAGTTTCCCGATTTTCTCAATCTCTTCCTCTTTGGCTCTGAGCCTCTTCGCCATCCCAACCTCTATGGCCTCCATTATTCTCCTTGCTTGCCTCTTCCTCTTCTCCTCGACCTCCAATCTCACCTTTTCCATCTACAAAATCCCAAAACAAGAAAAACCCAAATCAATAAAATGAAAAATGAAAATACCCATCAAGAAAAAAAAAAAAAGAAGACACCAAATCGCATAGTTTTCGTTGCTCTGTATTTGGTACGTACATGTTGAGAAATGAGACGGTCGATGTCGAATTGCTCTTGTTGTATGCGCAGAGAAATGTCCTCGCCGAGAAAAGAGAAAGGCCCGCATGAGTTCTTGTAATTAGCCGGAGCAGTTGGGTATGAGAAGGGAGGGCTGATGTTGTTAATGGAGTCTCTGGACCGCTTTCTTGGTAGACTAATAGGGACGTTGTAGGTGAGGCCGCTATCGGATTTCATGGCTGCGGTTGTTGAGGTCTTCGGAGGCATTATCGAATCCGTGATCACAGAGTTGTAGGTCGGCAGCAGAGCCTCTGTAGCCACCCCTCCAGTTGATAATGGCACCCCGTACCCAATATGGGCACTGTACAGATTTGTGTTTCCTTGTATTGGGTTCATCATTTCCCTGTAAAAATCGCACCAACCCCATCAATTTAATGCACCAAAACACGAACTCAGCAAACCCATATGCCCATATCCAGAGATAAAGATGAAGAAGACGAGTACATACCTGTTGGGTATGAGCTGGGAAGGGAAGAGATTGAGATGCCGAGCTTCAACAGCCATGGATTGATTGATGATGAGCAAAAGGAAGAAAGGAGAGCAGAGCAGAGCAGGCGTTTTTCTTTTCTGTTCTGCTTTTCTTTCTGTGTAGCGTTTTGTGGGTTCTCTCTTTCTCTGTCTCGGTTGATACCTATGAAATTTGCAGTGTCGATATGTGTATATATGCGTTATAGTTTGGTAGTGGTTCTTGTTTGGGCTTGGTTTTATTGGTTTTTGGTGCTTTTTAAGAGGAGGGAAGATAGGAAGAGAGAGAGAGAGAGAGAGAGAGAACAAGTGTGAGGAGGAAATGAACAAAAGGGCATGCAGTAGAGGTGGCAAGGCTGATGGTGGGTTTATTTAGGGTTTGGTTTGGTTTAGAGACAGAAAATAATTATTAAAAAAAAAGTTTAGAGAGAGAGAGAGTAAAGATAAAAGGTATAGAGTAAAGAGAGAAAGAGATGGGGTTTTGACCGTTTTGTCTATTCTGGGATGCGGTTACCAGAAAGACCCTTCCGTATTTTACTTGACTCATAATTTGTAACCAAAACCGTAACAGATATCCGGTCAGTCCGTAATTCCAGTAATTCCAGCAATTCCCCAGGGGCATATCCGTAACACGGGCGCGGAGTCTTTTACCGTATCTGTTTTTTCCTTTGTTCCCTGGAAAAATATTTAATTACTATTTACTTCTATTAATTAAACGAAAATAAAAAAAGGAGGAGAGAGAAAGAGAGTGATGAAGACTGACATTGTGGGCATCTGCCACGCAGCAGTTTGCCGACTGGGGCCTGCCAGGGGCCGCCACGTAGGCACGGCTACAATCCAAACGCCAAATCACCCCTACGGAGGGCTTTTCTCATAAATTCAGTGAATTCGCAACAGCAACTGCTGCTGCACGTGTGGGGCCGGGTAGGCGGGGAACATGACAAAGGCTGATCCACTCCGAACACGTGCGAGGGGCCAGCGTGGACTTGTGGGGACCACCGAAGGCGAACTTTTGTCAAAACACGAAGTTAAAAATAAAACAACGTGTAATAATAAAAAAGGAATATTTATTTATTTATTTATTTATTTTCATAATAATAAATATTAATGGCCGTTGGGGTTGGTGTTGATGATGATGAGTACGGTGGTACCCTTGGGAGGCTGGTCCATTTGGCAGGTGGTTTACTTTTGGCGAGAGCTACAGCCTACACTCTTCTTCATGCGCATCGCATGGATACGTTTCGTTTTGTTTGGTTTAGCTTTGGACTGTTTCTGCCACCTGGCCTCAGCCCCCTTTTTATTGCACTCATCTACCAAAAAAAGAAAAGTGTTTTGCTGCTCCACGGTCACTCCCCTCCGACCTCCTAATTCATCTTATGTTTTATGTGCACATGGATAATTGTTAGCTGTTAATTAATTTGCAAGAAATGAAATCGACACGGACACGTCTATAATGCACACGCGTACATGGACACGTCTATAATGCACACGTGTATTGTTATATGCGTGTGCAAGAAATGAAAGACGTTGATTTCCAACAGATACGATATAAAATATATATATCAATGTTAAATTTACTTTGCAATATACGGTATTATAGAATTTCATGTAATTTTCGATATGTCTACGTACATGCACAGACGATACGATGGACTTCACATACAGCCTTGCATTGCATCAAAGTGTGTGTTACAGATTCTGATCCACATATCTATAGATCATAATGTTTACGTCTCTATAGGGCACGCTTGGATGATAAATACTCAAGCTGCGGTGGTAGTTTCTTATAATCTATCTATTTTTGGTATGGGCCAGGCTGCCTAATCAATCTAAAACTTCAAATTTCAAGTGAAAACCAATAAAAATACTTAAAAGATATTCAATATTTCGTGGTGCCACATCAAGTTGATAGCATAATTTCATCGTTTTATTGAGTACTTTCTTGAAAACGTAGTCTCTAGTTTTGGAACGCTCATTATTATTGACCTCTCAGCTGTTTGAGGACAAGCATTATTGGTGTTCATTATTATTGACCTCTCCAAATTTATGACCTTTTCTTATCGAGAAAAGTGATGATGTATTATACACATTATACGGATGTTAGGGCTTGAATTCAAAAGCAATTACTGCAAATCACTACACTAATTAATTAATTAATTGTTCGTCCATTTATATATGTTTCCAGGTGAGTGAAGAGCAATAATTGATTTTTTTATTTAGTCCTTGACCCAAAAAAAATGAAATTTGAGCTTATCTCAAACTTAAAGAAAATATATAAAATCAATGAAAATATTTCCGTTTCTTAGATGGAATTTAGGAAGTCTCGTTTTTGATGTCGTTTTGATGGACTCCCATATTTGGAGCCTAATTTCTTGCAAATGAATTTTCCCTCCATTTGATGCATGCACCTTGACCAAATCTAAATTTGACAGCATGCCAATCAATCCCAACTAATTTATAATTTTCAAAGTTCACGTTCTGATATTAGTATATGAATATGTACAAGTGTTGGTTTGTCCAAGAGAAAACTGTGGATAAAGTTTGATGCAATGTCAGTCTTATCCGGGTCACACTTTCCCTGAGATTGCTTGGGTTTGATTTTCCACATATAATTGTAAATTAGAAAAATAAAACTTTGCTGCTAAGATTGGACTGAGGATACAATTTAATTCGTTGCTGGTCACGATGTTGACCCTAAAGAAAAGCACAAGTTCAAAATAAAAGTTTATTTTATAATTTCTCATATAATGTATTTTAACACGTACATCATATAATAATGAGTGGCGTGTTTTGTAGTCAAGTTAAAACGTATTTCATGTTATAAGTTTTTAACATACAATTTAGATATTGTAATACGTAATACGCTATCAAACAATACATGTTACACCACAAGGTATTTTCATAAAAGAAAATAAACATTGATTTAAAATCCCAATCTGTCTCACCCCCCGCTCGTCCTCCAAAATGCACCCACCAACATCACCTAGATCTTGCCACCTTTCTTCTAAGCCGATGAAAAATAAATGTTACAAACTTCCAGCATGCTTAATTTCCCAAATACTTAATTTGTCTCCACATGCATTGTTTGCTGCCCTAATCTCTCTCTCTCTCTCTCTCTCTCTCTCTCTCTCTCTTGTTATTAATTCGATATTATCATCGTACCTTTCCAATAAATTAAATTAACATGTTGAAATTATTTTATTCGAGTGCATATATAGCCACCCACAATTGTAAAATAACTACGATATTCTCAAGGCAAAATGTATTCCGATTAAGCAACTAGTTATTTATTTATTTATTATTGTTATTATTAGTTTTTAATTACGCGATGGGGTGGGAAAAGTATAGCTTCAATCAAGGAGACAAAATGACAAGTAGATCTGTCATTTAATTAGTGAGCAAAAGCTTTGCCATTAAGGTTAATTAATTCAGTGGCCAACTAGGGTTCCGCAAGTTGATCCTACAAAATCTCATTTGCGGAAGATTTGAGGAGGCATAACCTGACATTATTAACCACTTTTTTTTACCTCTTGTTTTTTATTATTTAAATTTCCTTTAATGACTGCATTATTAACAACTAATCTTGTTTAGTCAGTCTCTTAAGTTTCACACACGCACACAACCCCCACATGGGTAGGGTTATTAAACTAATAGCATACCCTCTTTCGTAGGATGTAATGTTGCATGGGATAGCAAAGGCCGTACGGACAGACAGACTCACAAGGCATTAATAATAATATTGAGCATATCGTATCCCCATCATCTTCGATCTTTCCAAGTTCCCCTTGGCATTTCAAGTTGCTCAACAAACAACCACTAGAGTATGCTTATAAAATTGTTGGACCACAAATTTATGAACATAGTTTTGGTTTTGTTATTATTATGATCCAGAAGAAGCAAACCGACTTATAACTCAATTGGTTATTAAAGTATTTATTCTTAACTCTAAAACAGTATTCGATTTTTCTCTTTTCGAATATTTACTTGAATAACCGAGTTATTGAGAGGAATACAAGTCGTACATTCAGATATCTACGAGGAATACAAGGCTATTTAACAATACAACATTATATTTTTGAATATCTATTCTTGATCTAGTAACTCATTAACCTAGAATTCGATCATACACAATTGCTTCGAAACTTCATGAAAGAGATGGAGAAAGATGCCACTACCAAAGGAGAAGGTAGATGGAAAAAAAAACGAAAAAAAGTAGAGCATAGAGAGTGATTCCCTCTTCTTAACCTTGCCTCACCTTTCTCTTTCATTCTGGCTCTATTATTGCCCACATCAACCCAACTGCATCGACCATGCTTTGGTTTAACCACTACCGAAATCTATAAAGCATATATCAAAAAGTAATAAAAAGTAGAAAACAAAAAAAAAAAGATACTAAATTGGACGGCCAAGATTACTCGAGGCATGCTATGCTATCATGATAAATTAGAAAAAGAAAAAGAAAAAGAAGATATATATATACACACACATGGGGAATCATGTGTGTTTTGTTTGTGCTTCACCACCTTTTAAGGGGCAAATTGTTTTTTGCACCACGACTTGTGGGGATATATATATATATATATATATCTAGTGTATTTTTTTCTTTCTTTATTTTTAATTGGTTTTGTTCTTTATTTATCTTTTCTTCCATTCAAACTTAAAGTTGGTGTTATATTCTACATGTGATCTCCACCCTTTTAAACTCTCACATTATGAAGAATCTCTCACTCTCTTTCTCTATCTTTACAGCTTTGTTTTTCCTTTTCGGGAATCTCATTCATCACCCCAACAACACATATAAAACCAACCATACTTGAATATTTCTCACTTCCATTCGTCTCTGTCAACATAACAAACAATATACATAAATACAACCAAACTCGTTTTTGCTCATGCATGAGAGAGAGAGAGGAGAGAGGAGAGAGGAGAGAGAGAGAGAGAGCAAAGCTAAAATAATAAAAGGACACTTTCCCATTTGTGCTGCAATTGTTATGACAACTAAGTATGATGCTTGCTGCATCTGCTGCTGGGTCTCTGACGGGCTATCATTATTTCTTGTATTGGAAACATACCTTACTTGTGCTCAGGATGCTTGGAAAGATGTCAGCTTTATATATATCTATATATCTCTCTCTCTCTCCTTCCTTCTGCCAAAGTGAAATTTGACCGTTTGGTTGGGGGGAAAGTGAGGGAGAAGTGGCATTCATTCATGGGGCCACCTGCAGGGTGGGTCCCTTTTGCAGCCCTGGACCCACTGCATGATTCTACTGGTGTCCATCAATCTGCAGTACCCAGTAAACTCATGTGGCATCATGGCATGTCATTATTTATAATTTTTTTTTTTTTACCACTTGTAGTTCAACAGAATGTGATTTTTACAACCAGCTGAAATTTACCCTCATAATAAAGTAAGAACGAAATTTCCCACATTCAATGAGACACATGCAAAGAAAGAAAGAAGTGGGAAAAAGATTAACAATGGTGGATCTCCCTCTCTGCTCTGCTCAAACAGAGATTACATTTCCCAATGCATCATCTCTTTCTTTCTCTCTCTGTATTTTTTTCTTTCTTGTCATGGTGTTTGTTTGCCTGCCAGGCTTAAATGTCTCTCCATGTGCATTTCAATACATCCTTCCTCTCCTCCAACTTTAGGACAAGTCAATTTCACATTAAATTGTTAATGCATTCACAAATTCAATACAGAGATACTTGTCCCAATGGATACTACCTCTCCACCCGTCACCCATAATAATGTGTAGGCCTCAACCATAACAAGGACTCTGCATTGTCAGTTCACAAAACAACTATTTTTTTAATTAAATAAATATAAATAATAATAATAAATGAAAAAGTTATTCTTTTCACCTGTTTTCAGATTTTGGAAGACTTCAAGAGTAAGGTTATATACAAAAAGCAAAGAAGAAATTATTATGATCATATGGTCAAAGCACCAATATTGCTTCGATGGTAAGAATTTTATATCTGGAAAGGAAGCTGCATGCATAGCATAGCATCTCTTGCTTTGCTACAAACTTTTGTCCATTAAATTGCAAGTATACCTAAACCCTTGCCCTTGACAAGGCATATTTTACTGTTTGTATTAGAATTAAGTGGCCAAGTTTAAAACCAAGATGTTGCAAATCTCAAGTGATTAAGAACAGTTACTTTTGCACCCGACATCATGTGTTCAAATCTCTCCTTCCCCAATATCACTTGTGTAAAAAACCCAAGATGTCATGTGCAATTTACCAAGAGAAAGAAAAAAAAGAAGAAAAAAAAGTAATGTGTCCTTAATAAGTGCTTTTATTAAAGCATAAAAGCACTTTCATGTTAAGTGTTTAAACACACTAGTTATCCACGCACTTACAAATTTGTTTCTACACAAAAGATTTTGTGGTTTCCTAGACTTCACTAGATTCATGGTTTTTCTGAACATTCTTTCTTTCTTTGTCGTCCAGCAGAGACTTTATATTTGGGCTATTATTCATCCAGAGACTTCTTAAAGGTTAAAGTGGGCTTATGACCTATAACTGGCCCAAGTCCAAACGGTTAAGTCCAATTGGCTTGAGCCCCACTATTAGAGCGGTTCCAACGGTGCAGCCTAGCCTGGGTGGGACCCACCAACCCGGGCTGGCCCAAGGCAACTTCCGCCCAGGTCCAAAACGCGGTGGGGTGACGTCATGACGACGTCGGTGGCGTCGTCGCGCGCAATTCAAATTTTTACTGGCGCGTGCAATGCACGCGCCAACGTTAAAAATTTGAACCCACGTGGCCGACGACGCCACCAACGGGTGGAAGACACGTGGCACGCCCCTCCGATTTGATTCCAAATATTCATCCAACGGTGGCGATTTTTGGACAATAAAATTATGAAAAAAAATCGAAATTTTTTAAAAAATCAAATTTTTTAAAAAATACTAAAAAATCCTAAAAAATTCTGATTTTTTTCCCTATAAATACCTATAAATACCCTTCACTTTCAACACCAATTCTCATACATTTTATTCTACTTCTACAATTACTCAACATTTTTTTCACTCTTCACTCAACATTTTCTTCACTCTTCACTCAACATTTTCATCTCTTTCACCTTGTAATTTTATTTTATTTTATTTTTATGGCTTCTTCTATTGAAACCGGAGGGGCGTGGAGCACCATGGAAGATGTTTCTTTGTGTGAGGCTTGGCTCCGAGTTTGTCATTGTCCCTTGACAGGCAATGAGATGAAATTTTTCCATATGTGGAAAAAAATTCATGCCGAATTTTAAAAAATTCCGGACTCGCCTCGTATAGAAATGGCATTGTCGAGTAGGTGGAAACTTCTCAACAAAGAGATGTGGTGTGAGAGGTATGAGGTGAGCCTTTGGTTTTATAGAAAAATTTGGCAAGATAAAGATGCCACGTGACTTGATTTGATTGGATGAAAATCTTATCTGAAATTTGAAATTCATCCAAAATTTGAACCCAAATTTATCTGAAATTTGAAATTTGAAATTCATCCGAAATTTGAACCCAAATTTATCTAAAATTTGATTTTTGAAATTCATTCGAAATTTGAATTTTGAAATTCATTCGAAATTTGAACCCAAAAATTTATCTGAAATTTGAATTTTGAAATTCATCCGAAATTTGAATCCGAAATTTGAACAAAAAAATCTTATCCCGAAATTTTATCCGATTATGAATAGTCTTGACACGTAGGAACCCGTAAATCTTATCCGAAAATATTATACAAATTAATTATTGAGGTAAATAAAGTTGTGAATAAAACAAAAAAATGAATAGTAACTGCCCTTAGCTAGGGCAATGGGTGGAAACACAAAATTCGATTTTGCAAGGGCAACCACTATTCACGTGAATAGTGACTGCCTACCTCCCCCTTGCCATGGCTAAGAGCAACTCCACCCATTTGCCCTTAGCCATGGCAAGGGGGGGAGCTAGGGCAGCCACTATTCACGTGAATAGTGGTTGCTATTTCAAAATCCGAATTTTGTGTTTCCACCCGTTGCCTTTGCTAAGGGCAGTTACTATTCATTTTTTTGTTTTATTCACAACTTTTTTTACCTCAATAATTAATTTAGATAATATTTTCGGATAAGATTTTCGGGTTCCTACGTGTCAATATTATTCATATCTCATAATCGGATAAAATTTTCAATTTCAAATTTCAGATAAATTATATAAAAAAAGGCTGGTATTTATATAAAAAAATTCATTAATTTTTGGGTATTTTTTAAAAAATTTTCCGAATTTTTTTCAGTATTTTATTGCAAAAAAATTGGCTGCCGTTGGATTGGAGGAAAAAATCAGATCGGAGAGCCACGCCACGTGGCAACAGGAAAAAAATCAAATCGTGAGTCTTGTAGCGATCTTTAGAAGCGAATCAGAGCGCTGATAACCCTCGTTTGGACATCGGGTAAGACTTGCGTTGGGCCAGCCCGAGGAGGTGGGTCCCACACCCCGGGCTGGTGCTCCATTGAAAGCCATTTTTTTCCCCTAGCCTCGGGCTGAACGGGTGGAAAGGCTCTAAGGGCAAATGGGTGGAGTTGCTCTTAGGCATGGCTCGTCAAAGTTTTATTTATTATTTATTAATTTAAATTTATTTTATTGTTACAAGTGATAATTAGTCTAAATTAATTTAACCGAAAGAGGGATTCGAACTTGGGTATACAATATGTATATTTTTGTAATTAAATCTGCCAATCACCATCAGATGTTTTCTATTCTTAATTTAATTAATTGGCTTTTGGATACGTGCGTGTTTGATAATATACAGACAAGTAACTATATTTAAATTTAATTAAAGTAGAGGTTAATTCTATCTTACCTCAAATGGATACACCTATGCATGTCAAAAGTCACAAACAATAGAGCAACCTGGCCCAGGCAAAAGGCTCCTTAGGCCTCAAAATCCACTTCCAGGGCCCAATTCTTGCCAGGGCAAGAAATGCTCCTGCACAGCTTATGCAAATTTGGATTTCAGGGATGGAGGAAGTGAGTGCTTGCTGTGCGGTTTAGTGACCTGATTGATATATAAGAAATTTCACAGAAAATAGGCAAGATATATATGATTATTAGAATGGTATCATCAGAACTAGGTATGGAGCCATCTCAAATCTCAAAAGTTAGTGTTTAATGTAACTTTGAAAAGAAAACAAGAGAAAAAGAAACATCTTTGTACATGAAACACCCAATTGGGAGTTATGCACCTCTTAATGATCATGCACAAAAAATTAAAGTCAAAACATAACTCAAAGGTTGTTACTTGCCAACGGGTAGAAAAGGGCCTTGACTTGTGGACTAGAGATCTTAGGTTCAAACTCCCTTGGCACCGTTGTAGTGTGTGTGTGTGAGAAACCCCCCTCCCCTTATAGTTAAGACTGTCGCTTGTATTCACAAAGGTTGTTACTCTATAAGTTTTGGCTTTTGACTTGTAAACCTGTTAAATCCAATGAGAAGAAAGTAAGAATCATAGTGGGCACTATAATGTCATCTCCTGGACTCCTCCTGAGTGTAGCTCTGTTTTTTTATGTTGGGAAGAAGCAGCACCAGAAAGATGGTATGTTGTTTTCTAGTCTTTTACCCCACAGTTTTCCTATAGAATATAGATAGAGAGCAACTTGGGTTCTTTGAAAATTTAACTACAATGGCACTTTGCTTTATAAATATACACATAGATAGATATGACATGATGTTAAATTAGTGTTCTAGAATTGAAAAAAATGAAATGTAAGTCAAATTATTGGACAGCACCTCCCCAGTTGGAGATGCTCTTATTCATACTTCCCTTGGGCATTTGTCCATTAAGGTCAAATGTGAGGTTCACAACCTGAGAAGAAAAAGAAAAACTGAAAGAGGAGAGGAAAGGGATGGGAAGACTTGAACAATAATGCCAAAGAGTTTACAAATCAGAAAATTGCAGCTTCCTTTGAGTGAGGGAATTGGATGAGAAGACTTGTTCAAATTTGGTATATTTGATTATGGAAGAATGACCGAGTGAGTGGACCAGTTCTTGGATCATCCAAAATGGCACTAGTTTCAAATAATGTTGTCTCCAAGATGACCACGAAATGAATTTTCAGACTTTTCTACTAGAGGAACGATCCATTCTTAACTAAATTTAAAGGCAGTCTACATTTGATTGAGGAGAATTTTCTCCATTTCACGCTGGAGAAAATTTAGTTTATTTGCATTCAATCATGCATCTAAATTTAGTTTCATATTGTCGACAATGTATCGATAACGTGTTGACAATGATAATCGATATGAATTCTGCTCCAGCTCTGAAAAGGGATCCCTGATGAAATCAATGAATTTCTTTTAGTAGGCAATTCATCCTAAGAAAATGACAGGGTACCAAATCAATACATTCAAAGTGTAAAAAATTGAGGAACTAGAAGATGATCGACTGCTTGCATTGCTAACTACATATTAGTGGTCAATAGATAGGAATTATATATATTATCACAGAGTCTTTGTGAAAGTGAGATGTTATCTCACAAACTATAGAAACAACCAATGAGGTCTTCAAAGTTCCACAAAAAAGCAGCTTAGTGCCATAGAAAATTTTAAGAAAGAGCTCATATATGAATGGCTGGAAAACTGAAAATCCATGCAAGGCTTTTATATAATATGTGGTTGCATCTTTTGTGCTCCTCTTTGCTGCTCATCACAACAGAAATAATAGTTTCCACAGCAGAAGACACAAGCACATTTCAGTCCATTGCAGATGGTGAGACCGTAGTTTCAACAGGGGGAACCTTTGAGCTTGGATTCTTCAGCGCCGGTGCTTCAAAAAGCCGGTACGTGGCGATATGGTACAAGAAGATACCGGTTGCCACCATTGTATGGATTGCCAACAGAGACACACCCCTCACAGGTTCATCAGGTGTACTCAAGGTAAGCAGCCCTGGATTTCTTGTCCTCGTTGACCAAAAGAACACTTCAGTTTGGTCTTCCAACACATCAAGTTCTGCACAGAATCCAGTGGGAAAACTTTTGGATTCGGGAAATCTTGTTGTGATAGATGGCAATGATCATAATGACACTGAGAAATATTTATGGCAGAGTTTTGATTACCCAGGTGATACATTACTACCAGGTATGAAGCTTGGTAGGAACAAAATCACAGGTTTCAATTGGCATCTTACACCATGGAAAAGCCCCCAGGATCCTTCTCCCGGAAATTATACATATCAGCTTGGTCCTGATGGATACCATGAATTAATTGTGAGGGAGGGTTCTGTTATAAAGTATCGGACTGGACCATGGAATGGAATCCAATTTAGTGGGATGCATGATTTAAATTCAGACCATACAAACACATATGGTTTTGTGTTGGATGATGATGAAGAAGTATATTATGGTTACAAGCTTCTCAACAGTTCAGTTCTTTCAAGGCTGGCTTTAACTCAAGATGGGTTTCTGCATAGCTACACCTGGAGTGATGAAACCCAAGGTTGGGTCCTTTACCTAACAGCACAGGTTGATATCTGTGACAGCTATGGACTATGTGGTCCAAATGGTGCACGCAGTGTTGAAAACTCCCCAGTATGTGGCTGCTTGGAAGGATTTACACCTAACTTTCAACAAGACCGGGACTTGGTGGATTGGTCATATGGCTGTGTGAGAAAGACTCCACTGAGTTGCACTGGAGACATCTTTAAGAAGTACTCTGGGATGAAATTGCCAAATACAGAACAATCCTGGTATAACTCAAGTATGAACCTCAAGGAATGTGAGATGATGTGCATGAACAGCTTCTGCTCCTGCACTGCTTTTGCGAATTTGGATGTCCGGGATGGAGGAAGGGGGTGCTTGCTGTGGTTCAGCGACCTGATTGATATAAGATATTCCACTGGAAATGGGCAAGATGTTTACGTAAGAATGGCTGCATCGGAACTAGGTATGGAATTATCTTGCTGTTTAGAACAAAGTTTGAAAGGAAAAGAAAAAAAAACCAAGTAAAAAGAAGAAAGAAATCTTCCGACAGTACATGTGCCTAAAGGCAGTGTAGAGAGGAACAAAATAAAGCCAGAAAACTTTTGACACAATTAGAAAAATATTTATCTGGAATTGTCTCAGAAACAATACAGTACATAAGTTCTTCTTTATTGATCTCTGACTCCTCGAGTTTCTGCTTTCAAATACTTCATTCCTAGATCAAGGAAGCAATACAGACACCAATGCTAAAACCTCTAAATCCAATGTGAAAAAAGTGAGAATCATAGTAATCAGTACTGTGTTGTCTACTGTACTGCTGATCCTGGGGCTAACATTGCTATTATATGTGTGGAAGAAGCAGCACCAAAAAGATGGTAAGCTATTTAATTTTGTACTACTCTGCCCCTCCATCTTCTATGTAGGCTCAGTTCTATAGGGAATTTTTGCTGTTGCTCCTTTATTTTGTAAGCTAGGTAGTTTGGTTTCAGTTTCAGTTCCAGGTTACTTTATTTACTTCACTGCATACTTCACAGGAAAACCGAGGCCCAGCCAAAAGGAAGATATGGAATTACCATTATTTGACTTGGCTGCTATTGTTTGTGCAACCAATAGCTTTTCAAACGACAGTAAACTTGGAGAAGGCGGTTTCGGATCAGTCTTTAAGGTAAAGTCATATGCAGTCCTCCCTACAGTGAGCTGGACAGTTTTCACACGTTTCGGCCAGGACATACAAAGTAGTATATTGAACGTTTGCAAACTACAGAGTATGAATTTTGGTCATGATATGTGGCTGATGGATTTCAGGGTACACTGAAAGATGGACAAGAAATAGCTGTGAAAAGGCTCTCAAAACATTCTACACAAGGATTCAATGAGTTGAATAATGAGGTTACGCATATTGCCAAACTTCAGCACAGGAATCTAGTGAAGCTTTTAGGATGCTGCATTCAAGAAGATGAAATGATGCTGATCTACGAGTTCATGCCTAACAAAAGCTTAGACTTCTTTATTTTTGGTTTGACCACTCAAAAACCTTCTTCATTAGTTCACTTCTTTGTTGGTTTGCAAGGTGTAGGGTGGGATTTTATCTATCTGTTTCTTGCCATATGCATTTTTCTGCCTCTCTGCGTGCAGTGTGCACATAAGGAATTTGTTAGCTTGATTTACTATGTTGGAATATTCCCTAACAATTTAAGCTTTTACAGTAAAACAGTTGTATGACTGTTGACACATCCTTTTTGCTTCTTTTTTGAGAGTTTTTTCCTTTTCAATTAGGATTTAGCTTAGAGAATAATAACATGTCTTGTTGTGTGTTTGAGTATGATCAAAACTTGATTATGTTAGCATGATGGACATTTGAACATTGGTGAACTACACTACTTTGCAGATCAAAGAAAAAGCATGATGCTAGATTGGCCCAAGCGCTTTGACATTATTAATGGAATTGCTCGGGGGCTCCTCTATCTTCATCAGGATTCTAGACTGAGAGTAATTCATAGAGATCTGAAAGCCAGTAACATTTTATTAGACCATGGATTTAACCCAAAAATCTCAGACTTTGGCCTGGCAAGAAGTTTTGCAGAAAATGAAACAAATGCAAAAACCAAGAAAGTGGTTGGAACATAGTAAGTATATATATCACAAAAAAACCAATATGTACATATGGTATACTTACTTTGCTTATTAAATTAGTTCTTGATTGACTAGTTTGTAGTGGTTACATGTCCCCAGAATACGCAATTGATGGGTTCTACTCGACAAAATCCGATGTCTATAGCTTTGGTGTGTTGGTGCTAGAGATAGTGAGTGGGAAGAGAAACAGAGGATTCACTCATCCAGGCCACAGCCTCAACCTTCTTGGACATGTTAGTGTCAACTGTCATGCCCAAAAAATTTTACTCATTGCTTGTTTCTGTTTCTTCTTTTAATCAATCACAACTGTTTTGAACTTCTGATTAATTCTTTTAGGCATGGAAGCTATACACAGAAGGCAGGTCCATTGAAGTGCTTGATACATCAGTAGGAGACTCCAGTGATCCACATGAAGTTTTGAGATCAATTCATGTAGGTCTTTTATGTGTGCAGCGTAACCCGGCAGATAGACCGAGCATGCCAGCTGCAGTTCTAATGTTGAGTGGTGAAGGGTCATTGCCTCAACCTCAAAAACCTGGTTTTTATAGTGAAAGGGATCTCAATGAACTCGAAGTCGATCCTTCTTCTAAAGCATTTTCAGTTAATGAAGTCACTTTTACACTAATGGAGGCTCGATAAACGATATGTCATGTTGGTGTGTTAATCTGGTGCTTTTGAAGTCAGTTTGAAAAGTGAAATATAATTAAGAGATTCCCAACCCATGCGTTAGCAAATGCACCCTCTAATTTTTTTTTTTTTTTTTTTCTTTGGAGTTGGAGTTCACACTACAGAAACACAGATGCTGATACAAGAACTAATGTAAAAGCTATGAATTAGATTTTTCACTTGAGGTGGTGTTATAATTTTATTTATTTATTTATTTCTGTTCTTTGGTGGGTTGGTTTTGTGTTCCTATGCAAGAGGAGGAGGAGACAAAGCTTTCAATTTGTTTTCTCTCAGCAAACAAGAGGGCATCAGCAAATGTCAAAATCTATAACAGAAATGTAATATCCAAAGAATGAAAAGCAGTCCAACCAAGACGAACTATCAATGGATGAATACTGAATGCATAAAGATTTATCAAGTCTCAAGAAGAACCAAACCAATCAATCTATTGCTTGACCAAACCAGAAACAAATAGTCAGAATTTGAGATTGGGGCCTAAAAACCGAACCTTGTTATTGGCAAGACCATAGAAACTCCATGTTAGGACAGCTCCACCACGTCGTCGATGCGAAGAGAGGAGAATAAGGCGGAGTTCGCAGAGGGAGGATTGTCCTCGTTGTCGTTGGTGTGGTGAGGTGAACATGTCGTATATTTAAGTGGTATAGCCGCGCGGCTATACGTTCGACATGTCGAATACTTAACGAGTATAGTTCGACGTGTCGTATATTTCACGAGTATAGCCACTACCAGATTTGAGTAAATTGGAAAAAAGAAATCAAGTTGGAAAGCATTTTCCATCAATTTTTAGATGCAAAAAGTGTTTTGGAAGAGAGTGGTAGGAGGAGGACTTCGATCCACCGAGTCCCGCCGCCGATTGCTGAGATGGCATTTGACGACTCTTCTTGTGTCAGTTCAAAATCCAAAATTTCCACCTCACCAAGTTTTCGTTATCATCACATCATCAAATCAAATGTTCCTTGTAAATTGTAATTAAAAAAGAACAACACTGTTCTCACATAACCTCTCTTCTCTTCTCTCCTCTTTTCCCTCTGCAAAACCCTAATCTTCCTTGCATTAAAATTTCTGGGTTGGCTTCTTCAACATTTTCTTTCAATAAGGTCAGTCTTCTCTCTCTCTCTCTCTCTCTCTCTCTGTATTCTTGGGCTTGTTTTGATAATTAGGAATTTGTCATGTTCTTAAACCATTTGGTTACATTACATGGAATAAAGGAAATAAATTTGTCCAGTTTTGTCACTTTTTGAAATGAATTGCTTCATGGGTACTATAATTGAAGCTAAAGTTGGATGGAAAATTGTTGGCAACTGGTTAAAAGGTTGAGGGAAAATAAGTTTTGAAACAAAAGCAACATTTCAACGGTTGGATAAATCTCAATGGACAGGCTCATCGTTGCACCAGGTTTTTTTAATGAAGATTTTCACTTTTTCTGTATCAAGCCAGACTACCTACAGGGAATTATGGTTAAAAGAAATATGGGTGCAAGCTTGTTCTGGTGTCTCCGGTCTATGCTCTAGCATATAGTCTTCAGTTTTGTAGCTAGACCTTTTCTTTTTCTTTATTTTTCGAATCAGACAGTCCTTTACCTTTTACCTTTCACCACACAGTTACGTTTGTGTTAAGTTTAGATGACATTGTGGCAGATATTGGTTAGCACTTCAATTTTCTGACTGTTATGGAGCCTATTATATCATCCTGTCATATATAAATGTAGATGCTTTGATATTCAAAACTTAATGAAAACAATTTTATTTCTTTAAATAACTTTTATGTGTTTTGATCTTTCTAGTTAAGTATGACTCACATATGTCAAATGATGTGCCCGCGGCATGCGACGTACTGGAGGATGAGAAGCAAGACTGTTTTTAAGGACTTTAGGAGAGCATTTTTTCTATATAAATGATGTATCTATTCATATGTATATGCTTCATGTGCATTTTTTACAATATGTAGATGGTTCAGTTCTTGTGGTTTCAACTTAAGGGTCAAGGGATTTCTGAATACTCATTAAGGAAAAAAAAAGAAAAGAAGAAAAAGATCTTGCTTGATGAATAATGATGGTTTTTTTCATTTTATTAATTTGTGAGTTATGTCAGTGGTAACCTATGCTGTTGATTGCTACATACCTCTCTTCAAAATCAGGTAGCAAGTATACCAGAAGGGTTTCATGGCAGGTAATGGCCTGCCATCTCTGGGTCGTGTGAAGCTAACTGATCTTGCTCCTGCTGAAGGTCTTCCATCAGATTCATACAAACTATCTGTTTCAACTTTGTCGCAGTCACTAGCTCAATATTCTGCTGCCATCATTCAATTTCCAGTAAGTGATGGGGCTCTTTTGAGATCTGGTTTAGATTCGGCTCGCCTCTACTTCCACCAAAAAGCATCATACCCAGCTGCGGATATGGTTAATACCAATGACCCTCGTGACTGGTGCAAGACTTCCGGTTATTATGCAGATCCTCAATTGTGGCTAGAAACCTATGATTACAGACCTGGACTCACTCCCTTAGAGCCCAACAACACAATGGAATTTCCTCCAGCAGGTTTACCGGATATATTTTCACTGCTTGGAAAGGCAGCTCGATATATTGGATGCTATCAGCTTCTATTTGAACTTGCGGAGCTCACCATTTACTAAAGTACTTGATAATGTTCCCTTAAGAAATGGGGAAATATCTTCTTCAGTACTGTCTGTCTGCTGTCATACAAGACCATCATTTCAGGGAGCACAACACCATAATTTTACGACTCAAGAGGATGGCCAGTTGGTTATGTTTTCTGACCATGAGCATCAAGTTGACAAAAGCTTGATATCTCTTGTCAAGTCAGACAAGGCAGGTCTACACATAAAGGACTTTCAGGGTCGTTGGGTTCTTGTGGATGAAGATCTTGGTCCCCAAGAAGCTATTGTTTACCCTGGCCTTGCACTCTATCAGGCAACTGCTGGATATGTCAACCCTGCACTGCAAAGAACAGAGACTACTAATATTCAGAGCAACTTGTTTGGCCGATGTTCTTTGGCTTTTAAACTCATGCCTAAATCCATGACCAGTCTCAGTTGTTCAGAGATGAGAGATGCTGGTCATGGGGTTGAAGCTCAGTTCCAGCTGCCAGTTCCGGTCGATGACTTTATGCAGAGATCTCACCCAACCGATCAACTTTTCAACAGACACAGTTTTCAAAGTTTCAATTTCCATGCAACCCAAGAAGGTATGCTGCATTTAATCTTTTTACCATTGGCTGCTTGTTTATATACCATAGATTAATTCATGAATGCTACTTTTCATATTTTTCATAACAGCTACTTTGGTTGTCTGTTCTTCATTGTTCTGGCTTGTCATATACGCGTCAAAGATTTTTTTTTTCCTTTCTTTTAGACAGGACTGGTTTTTCACTGAATCAGGTGGACACACCAAAAATAAGTTTAACCAGTGAATTTGGCTTCTAATATTTCTTAGTAGGGTGTTGTATAATTGATATTCTGTTATCATTAACATTTGATGCTATTTGAATTTGGCTTCTAATATTTCTTAGTAGGGTCTACTTAATAGTTTTTGCATTCCTGTTGTAAGAAACAAGGATCTTCAATCTAGTTCTATCTTCTAGAAATTCTCTCCATCTCATGAATCCTGTTGATGTTGGATTACGTGTGTTCTCTGTGTGAGTAGCTCTTAGTGAGAAGCTTTTAACAGCAGGTCCTTGGATCGATGAAATGCTGGTACAGGATCTATGAAGCCTTTGTTAAGGAGGAGGAAGAATGATTCGAGATCAAAACCTCTGCCACCTTCCAAGAGATTAAGGCTTGAGGCCCAGAGAGTTCTGAAGGAAAGGGTTCAGGACATTGCAGACAAGAAGGGAATCAAGCTGAGGTTCTGCAACCTGAAGGAGTGTGAGAATCATATTCTCACACTTGATAGCCCATGTGCCAATATAAGAATGGAGATTGGGTGGCCACATGGAGTGCCATTTGTTCATCCCCATGATCTACCCAACAAGGCAAAGATTGGTTTCCTTGAAGCATATGAACCTGGTTGGACAGCTACTCATGAAGTGGAGTTAAGTCTAACTGAACCAGGACAGGCCAGTCAACACTCGGTTAATTGTAATTGTAAGTGCCATTCAAGTAATCAAGTAAAAAAGTTTGTATCTGAATAACCGAGCATACTTGCACATTAGATTCTTCTCTTTGGTTCAATGCTTCGCAGACAATCACACATGCTTTCTCTTCATCCATGTTACTGTGAAGTTATTATAGGATATATATGCTAATGAAATGTAGTGTCTGAAGATTGTGCTAGAAATAGAAGTTATATACGTGTCTTTGTGGTAGCATTAGTAAAGGAGAAAAAGTTTTGACAATGGTGAGACTTGTGCAGTAGTTCTGTGGATAATTATTAATACCACACAGAATTGAACAGTTGGTTTTGTGTTGTATGTCTTTCCCTAATTTAGGTCATTTGGGTTGCACCTTTGTTCTTTCCCTATTTCCACTGATGGTTACTATGTGAACTAATATTCATCATCTTCTTCTGCAGGAACTTTTCGGCTTGCCTTCCCTGGCCGACCTTTAGTACCTGTAATTTCCAATACATGGCCACCAGAAGCATGTGGTCCTCCTTCACATGTGATTCTCATAGCATGACAATCGTTACTCATACTCCAGTTTTCTGTTTTGTAAATAGACATTCTTGAGAAAAGTTTATGTTCCTTCATTCCAATAGTTGACAAAGTGAACAAGATGTATCTGGAACCTTCATCTGCTCTTATATCAATTGTGCTGCACTCTAAAAAGGCAATGGAACCAGTGAAGAGCTGAGGATCATATGGATACAAGTGGAGGGGGATTTTGGAATTTTATTTGCACCTCCCATATCATGTTGGTTTTGATGCTGTAATACTACAGTGTTTATTCAAATTTCGAATGCTTTCCACAGAGGCAGGAAGTGTGAGTTATAGATCAATAAAGAGAGAAAGCAACAGAATCTTGCTGTAAATTTATCATGTACTTTTTTATTTATTTGTTGTTGTATACATACAGCTTCCCTGATCCACTGGTCAGTTTAATGGCAGAGCACAATAAGAATATGGAAATACCAGTTAAAATTGAATGTCCTTCAGAAGGAAAGTATTAAATATCTTGGAGATCAATAAACTCTTTTGCAGAATTTTCATACCAAACTAAGTTTTCATTGGTTCATATACAGATGCATGTGGCATGCGTCTTAAGGAGATCATTTTTCTTGATATCCAAATTTAACAGGAAAACTACAGGGTGATTAACACATAGGGTTAGATGAAAATGCTACTTATATATCACCGTAAATAAATAAATATGTAAAATGACACTGACTTTCAGTGTTTGAAGATTCTTAACATGGTCAATTACATATACAAGCCTCGGGCCTTTCCGAAGCCCTGAGGAAACAGAAGCACTCCTTAGAACCATAACTAGAATGTAAAGTCGCATTGATGCTTGCACAATTACACCGTGCCTATTGCTCCTCTCATAATGGCATCCAAAGCAATATCAGGCTGGCCCAGAAACAGTGTTCAGTACCATTCTGTCACTCTGCAAGTGAGACAGGAGAACAAGAGTCCAAAACTGGCAGAGGTTCAAAGAGCCGCTCTAGCCATCCAATGCACCCATTAGCACTCAGTTTGATTTGTTGGGCAAATTAAAGGCCTTTCTCAGCCTCGAAATGGTGGCTGGTTTTCAAAAGGCAATTCAACGGGCGTAGCATTAGCATAGAATTCTTCCAAGTTGTAGAAAGCTCGCTGTGGCGGAAGAAATATATGAATAACAACATCACCTGGAATTAAGACACACGTCAAGAATTTCGTGTAAGATCAAGAATTCTTAAAGAACTTTTCAGCATGCAGGTTTAAAAATTTCTAGAAAGACACACCAACTGCATATTGCTAGACCCCTATTTGTGCGAGAGAGAGAGAGTTAAATTCCTGGTATTGACAACATTATAATTCTCAAGGACCCCAGCGTCAATAGGTTGGTTTGCTTCGGTATGACAACCAAGATACGAGTCCTAAAGATTAAAAAGCCTTATACGTGGATCAAAGTACACAGGTATCATCCCAGTTGACCATAATTAAGTGAACATCAAGTTTGCAAAGTCAAGTTGTCAATGTCGTCCAATTGCAGCTAGAAATTTGAAGGAAATTTTTAACAAAACTAACCTGAAATTTACTTAAAGAAAAGAAAATTTTGACTAGCTAGGATGCATAACAAGTTTCATCTGAGTGAGTCAAACGGATCATCTAAGAAACCTATAGCCGGCTTGGATACAATCATATGGAAATAGTTGCTCCCGCATCAATCAAATAATATGAATTGATTCATATTAGCACCATGAATGACAATTTCAGACAACGGTGCCACATCCCAGTTGCCGATAACCATGGGTAGATTAGCAATATACAAGATAATAAAAAGAAAGAACAAGGGCAGGTCATATATTAGAATCTTCATCAATGTATATCTAAATTGAGTGAAGGGTCACACATCCCATATTCCCAATCACAAATGCATAACTGTGAGGATAAGTTTGTTCCAAACTAATCCACAATTAATAATTTTCACTACATTGTAAAGGAATCATACATACCAAAGTCCAACAGGGTCCATGAGTTGGGTTTTGAGTCCCCAGATGGAACTCTTCCATACTTTGTCTCTGCCAGATCTCTTATCCTGGACCTAAATTGCGGCATAAAAAGTCTATCAAATATTGCTTCCAAGTCTGTTTCATAATTTAGCATGCAAATCGAACATAAACAATCATAAACTTAAATGTGAAGTGCATACCCAATTGCGTCAATTTGCGGACGAGAAAATGCCGTGGCAATAATAAAAAACCGAGTCCAATACACAAGAGGCTTCACAAATAGGACCTTTATGTCTCCTGCTTTTACATCATTTGCAACACTGGCCACTTCTACAGCAACTAAAGCGATTGCAGGAGATTATTAATAAGTTGCATACAGTAAGCATATCAAGCACTTTGAAAGTTTGGTTTCATACGGCCAAAGAGTAATACATGAAAACTGGAAAGAATATTTATATCAACACCTACGCAACATTATGGTCAAAATTGAGAGGAAAACAAAAACAAAATAAAATCTACATCTGTCACACTGCAAAGAGTCTTTGCTCAAATTGATTGTGATATGAACTTACATGATAAGCTTTCAGCATCGTCATCAAGTTCTATGCTAGGAGACATCCTATCGTTGCTTTGATATACCACTTTTCCATATCTATCAAACAAGTCGTCAAACATATCGTCGGTATCTTCACTTACATTCTGCAATATGTCATTGATTAGCAATAAGCTGTCAAGGTTCAGACTGACAAAACGCATTTGACAAGATCCTGTAAAAATCGCTTACAACTTTTTTTTTCTTTTCCTTTAGGTAAATTTGGTGGACCAGAGAGATGGCCACCATACCCTTTGACTCCCTCAACAAGCAGATAAGAAGTCAAGGTCTCACGCACAAGGAACAAAAGGAGATATTTTCTCAGCCAGGTTTTCACCAAGAAGCTTTTTATATACTAAGTCTAAAAGGAGAAAACGGACCAATCTATATTAAGGAATTTCAGTGAGACCATAAGTGAAATTCATAAGTGTTTGTATGACAGATTCAAATACAATTAAAGATATCGAAGGCAGAATGGAAAATCATTGTGGCTTTTACTTGAGTAGAGCATCTACAAGATAAGCTTCAAATATTCATTCTAATACAACACCAAACCAAAACTTGTTTCATAACTTTGTTCTTTTTGGAACAAAACAGCTACACAATTCGAAACCAAAACCAGCTCACATGAATTTGACAACAGAAAGACGAAGTAACGTACCGAAGAGAAACTATCTTCAGCTTCTTTCCCACGAGCCAAACGCAATGTTCGCAATTCCCTTGACTTCAAAGATAGGTTCTTGCTTCTGGGTTCTTGCCAAAAACACTTGCAGTGGAACCATTTATGAGAAAAAGGCTTGGTGGAACTTTGACAGAGCTTCGGTTCAAGTCGACCCAGCTTCTTGAGGGCATCGAATCGGTAGCCGGGGCCAGCTCCGGCGAAAGACAGCGTAATGAGCACTGCCATTGTAGCTCAATTGGTACGGTTGCACAGAATTTTAGAGAAAATACACTCGCTAGATAGATAGCAGTGGGAACTTTGGGCTTTGGGTTGGGTTTTACGCAACTCCACCACTCTACACTGTCCTCCTGATCAGCCCAATTTATCCTTTCGTTTTTTATTTATTTTGGTTTAAAGAAAATCGGGTTTTCTTCTTTATTTTTTTTTGTTAAAGAACAAGAAAAGAAAAATAATTTTAGGTCAAAATGTAGTAACTACATTCCTAATAAACTTCCCTTTTTTCTTTCTATTTTTCCTAAAACGCAGTTCATCATCGTGTACGAGATATTAAGATAAATTTTAAATACGTGCAATCATTCGCAAGGCATATATATCAGATAAAACTGGGTTATTTGTGTTCATGACAGTTTTAAATTCTTAGTAGCTAAAATCACGACCTGTCCAATCAATGTTTCGACGGTCATGAAGGATCCATAATAACTAGTAGGTTCATGGCCACGTTCTTTTTCTTCAAAAAGTTAAGCCAGATTCTATATTTCAAAGGGGAATACTAGTAACCTTCTCTCTAACCTTCTCCTTTGGACCTCTTCACTTTTTCTCATAACATATGTCATTCTCATTACCCTAGAGAGAAGGTTCCTAGTATTCAACCTTCTCCTTTGGACCTTTAACCTTAGAGAGAAAGTTGATAGCATTCCCCTATGAGAAATGCTATACAACAAAACGAGTTTTCACTTGTAGCTTCAAGGTTAACTTACAAACTGAAGGCTAAAACTAATGCAGCAAATAACTTTAATGTTTTTATTTTTTGGAGTCACCATAATATTGGCACAGTTTGACCAGCGATGGAAAAACAGAGGACAATCACTCTCCTTTCACTCAATCAGATTGCCTCAATTTTAATGGGATGGAAAATTTTGGAGAATTCAACCATGCAATTCTTGACACCACCTTGCTTAAAAAAAAAAAATCATATCATACACCTGTTTATACAATAGATTTTTACCAATGTTCAATCAAGCATCATACTTCGTTCCCACATTATGTGGATACAGTCATGGAAATAAACAAGTTAAACAACTAAAAGACTAGCTCAAAATAGCACAACTGCACCCTGTTGGCTCGTAATCAACGCGAAAAGAAATATGAACGCCGAGAACATCAGTTACTAGCGAATATCCATGGCTACTGAGTGCAAGCGGGAGGGGGAACATCAATACAAAAAGAAATATGAACTCCGAGAATATCAGTTACTCTAGCGAATCTTGATATTACATATCCATGGCTGCTGAGTGCAAGAGGGAGGGGGAACAGCTACTGCTTGTTTCTCGTAAAGACCTACAACAAGCACCCTCCTATTAGAACAAGCTAAAACCAATCACCAACAATCCACCTAGCCCGCAGAAATCATGAGCTATATTTTTTAAGCTACTGCATAAGAATGGGTATTGGATCTAAATAACGTAGCCCAACTGTGTTTTCAATACGATTAGATATGAATTTTTATCAATGAAACCAAAATAAGATTTATGGAGAGAGAGAGTACTTACCTATGGCTTACGAGGAGGTGAACTGCTGCTGCTGCTCTTGCTACTGCTTCTTCTCCTCAAAGACCTGCATAAAACACCCTCCACCATCAGAACAAGCTAAAGCCAAGTACCAGATCTTTTAAAAACCAAACAACCCACCAGTCCCCCAGAAACATGGGAATTTTTTAAAGTTAAAAAACAAGTACTAAGCATAAATTTCGTAGCTCAATTGAGTGTTTACGTCAGATTAGATAAACAGGTTATCCAATGAAACTATAGAAAAATGCTCAGACGTTTACAGATTACAAATAAGACATTTATAGATATTCATGACAAATAAAATATAATAAAGATGAAAGGACATAGGCAAATACAAGCAAATTTATGTGACGGTGAGATCCTAAAATAGATTCGAACAAACATGGAGTGAAACTCATTAAGATCAAAACTTTAAAAACAAATTGATAAAAAACATTACCTTCTTGGACTACGAGATATCTTTCGGGGTACCTGTAAGATTGCAAGTATTAAGCCATGCACGGTATCCCAGAAGCTAAACTCTCTATCTACACAAACTAACAAACTAACAAACACAAACCTTCCTTGGACTAGGTGATCCAGAGTATGATGACGACCTCCCACGTCTAGTAGGTGGCCCTCGACCTCTGTCAAAGACAAGCAACAAAAAAATGCAGGCATCTTAGACTCCAGAGTAATAACAAACTTATGACAGGAAATTAATGAGGGAAAGTCAGTAATTTAAAAAACTAAACAAGATATCAAGCATATTCTATTCCTTCAAAATAACATAACAGACACATCGAGATACCAGAAAGGGGCAATATAATGAAAAACATTAACTCATCTAAAAAGGGGCAAAAAATAGTACATAGTAGATAATTATCAAAACATATATAGAAAACAATACACATCGAGATACCAGGAGTTTAAAGTAATCCATATGACTACATGACTGACCAGATTTACTTTATGCATCCATTATTCATTCAACATAATAAAGTTCTGTATTCGACACAACTAATGAGCACATGCACACTCATCATATGTTTCATACCCTACTCAATCGCCCAGAGAGAGAGATTACAACTACCAAAGACCTAAAATAGGTTAAAGAAATGGTTGACATAATCAACACATCATGTCAAACACTATTTGCATCAAAATATGAATATATATTATAAATATCTGAACTCAATGAATTTAATAACTTCAAAAAATTGAGAACATGAAAAATGGTAAAGAACAATCACGAAATGAAATTATTAAAAAAAATAATAATAAACAATGATTTAGTTCAAACAAAAAGCTAGACTTCATAAGACTTGGATATTTAGATGATACCTCCGCGGCGAGATTGACCTTGATCGTGATCGAGCAAGCCTACGATTAGGAGACCGGCTACGCCTACGATTGATTGGAGACCTTCTGGGAGGACTACGAACCCGTCTAGGAGGTGAACTGAAGAATTAAATATTTTTATAAGATTAAACCCAAAGTGTAGACTCAAAATAACCCAAGAAAATAAAATCAGCCTAACAAACTCGTATTTATAAGCACACTTGATATAGTGACATCAATCTTCGTTGCAATTCATGACGAGCCACCTAGATTAGAATTAAAAAGTGGTGCATGGCTGTGCATGTAAATTCCATGCTGAAAGCATTGGTTTTTAGGAGCTGTCCTACTTATCAAAAAAACCTAAAGGGGTCATCTATGTTACTCATTCGGTTCTTTTCATTTATAAAAATTATTTGAGCTTCGACAATCTTTGCTTCCCATTGCTTTTGATAAATACATTCCAGAACTTTATCTGCAAGGTGATAACATACAAAACTGTTGGAAGAAATACTTTTGTTACGATGGCATCAATATGCATTCACTAACATTGTCCACTGGAAGAACCAGTAAAATATGACCAGAAGTAGTATGTCTTTTTTAATTCCACAGAAATTCATGGTCTATGAAAAGCGATAGCTTCATTTTTTATGCCCCTAATTTGTGAAGAGTTTGAAGTACCAAAGAAAAAAAAATAAAAAATTACCGGCGCCTTGGAGGAAAAGGAGAGCGTCTACGAATGGGACTGCCACGTATCCTTCTTGGAGAAGTCATACCAAGAAGATAATTAGTCAAACACTAATAAAAAAAAACTCAACAACTTAACATGCAAAGATGCAAAATTTAGTCGACGCACATACCTAACAGGGGAACGTCGCCTTGGTGGCGGAGATCCAGAACGACCTCTAGATGGAGATGCAAGCCTCCTCCTTGGAGAAGTATCACCACGACGAGCAGGAGAGCCAGCACGACGACGTGGTGGAGAATCTGGCAGTCGTCTTGGAGATCCACCTCTGCGAGCTACAGGGGATCTCCTTCGTGGTGAGAGAGGTGGCCTCCGACGAGGAGAAGCTGATATCATTAAGTCATACATATCATTCACATAGTAGACAAAAACATATGCAATGTCATAAAAAGTATCAAATATAAAGATTATACCTTCCCTTGGTCGCTTCGGTCCATCTTTGTCAGCATTGACACCATCAGTTTTCACAGCATCTCTCTTTGGAGCAGTGGAAACAGGCTTAGGTGGTGGTGATCCCTTCTGACGCTGAGGTAATGTAAACCTCGCTCGGATTACATTACCATCAATTTGAGCCTGAAACAAGGTATTTAAACACAGCATGTTCAATGTATGGTCATATTAGAGAAACTATTTCTACTCCCACACTTCAAGAAAACTTACGCCATCCATATATAACTGTGCTTTTTCAGCATCTGCTCTCGTCTTGAACTCAACATATCCAAATCCTTTTGGAAGATTAACCTGCAGAAAAAAACCAGTTTTACACAATTGTACCAAAGCAAGATACGCCAAAATCAAGAATTAAATCTAGTACGGACTTACAGCACGATCCATTGCCAGCTCCACTTTGACAACATCACCAAAGTTACCTACAAAAAATATAAAATTGGATGAGATACACTGCCTACAACCCAGTTCATCTGAACATTTAACAACAAAAATATGAGCTAATGATGTAACAACTTTTCATACATAGGTATTCAAATCTGAGCTTAGGATCAGTGCTGCAGAGTACAAGATACTTGTAAGACAAATGGTACCTAAATTTGAAGTCATAGTAGCTACTTTTACAGTTGCTTGAAATAGGTCCTTCGGAAATTTTGCACAAAGAGAACAAAAAAAAGTAAAAAGAATATAACTTTTTTTCTAAAGAGGTGGAAAGAATAAGACTTTAAAAGATATAACAATTCAAATTGTCCTGGAGGCTGATCTGAGAATCTTATAAGGTAGAGAAACACATATAAATATTTTAAAATTTTCATTGGACTCCTCTGGCTAGATTTTTAAATTGTCGCAATGTGGCAAACGTTATAGACTATGATGTCCAAAAAAATCGTAAATGGAAATTGCTTAGAATCGACTCCAGAATTATGTGTATTAAACCAACATAATTCTCATGATGCAAAAAGAATTCAAATATTAAACGAAACAAAAGAAAACATACAAAATATTTCTCGTAAATGGCCTTCATGCACATTCCTCGTAAGCTGGTCAATGTGAAGAATAAGTGACTCGCGAATTGGAGAAGCTTTCCTGAAATGTAACATGTTAGCAGATGTGAGATGTGCATTCACATACAATGAAATTTATGGGGTTGAGAATGGAAACATAGTGGATGTACTCCAGACAAATACATGATCAGAATATAATGAAGTCCAGCCCGAACTCAATACCAACAAGACCCCGGGTATCAAGTTGAAAATAAAGTTTATAAGAGAAAACTCATTTCCAAATGTCAATTGTAGTAAAAACTCCCATTTGGTATCCTACTGGGATCCAATTTTATAAACTCAAAAACAGATTTTAAGTTCAAAACTTTAAAAACCCGTTTGGTAGGCCCATTTTTAAAAACCCAAACGCAAAACAAACTCAAAAGCACCCCCACTATTGAAAACAAAAAAAGTGAGGTTTTATTCTCTCTCTCTCTTGTTCGCAGCTCCGTCAAGGCCATCAAGGTCTCCTTCGTCCACTACCCGACCCAAAATTGATCAATCTTTTTTCATGTTTTGGGTTTCTAGGGTTTCTATTGAAAGCTTACAAATTTTTCCTTTTCTCTTGTTAATTTCAAATTGGGAATTTAGGGTTTCTGATTTTAATTTCAATTTTTTTTAGATCTTAAAAATAGTTTGGAGTTCAATACCAAACAAGTTTTTAGATCTTAAAATCACTAATTGAAAACTCATCTTCTTAAAAAGAATTATAATTTTTTAGTTTATTTTTTTGAGTAGGATACCAAACAGGGCCTAAATTTTGGTACCAACATAGTTCGAGTTAATAACTCTCTGGTTTTCTAAACACAACCAAATTTCATAACGGGATTTTCTGTCACATTCTCATATGAAAATACATATGTTCATGAACAGCCACTTGACCCCAATCAAAGTCTTCGTTGGATCCTTTCAGAACTAATGGATGCTAGCCTTGACCAGTAAATACTATGAAAATCAAACTTTTTTTACTTCAAACTTCATGTTAAGTATATCGATTTCTCAATATTGTACCCTAAAAAGAGAAAGAAAAAAACAGAGGCTATGTTGAAAAAAAAGGGGAAATTGACTAACAAATTCTACTTCTCTATGTGCCCCCAAAAAAATTAATAAGCACAAAAAACACTAAACCACCCGAAATTTTTAAAGGAAAAACTGAAACAATGCTAAAACTGTATACCTTGGGGGTGGAGATGCCTTTTTAGCTTGTGGTGGTGGAGAACGACCTCGTCTAGGAACTTCAGGACTGAAAAATAAATCAGTTTACTTCTCATCAGAAAATAAGATTTCTTAATGCGAACCTCAATATACGAAATGCTGCAATTAAACTACAATTAAACTAAAACACGACAAAAAGACTAAAAAAGGAAAAAACAAAGGTGCATGGTTAAAAATAAAAATTACATGATAGGCTGCTCTAACCTCTCCAATTAATCAACTCATAATTGCAGTTCGTGTTCAAGTCTCAATATTTTTTATTTCAACCAGAATTAATTCCTGCCAACTTAGAAAATATACCCATACATTGTGACGAAATGTCCACGCTCATATAAATTGTTAAATTTCCTTCATGAATTTTCTCCGCACTTTCTAGGAAACCAAACAGCAGATACAAAACCCTAGAGTGTCAAATTAAAACGCAAATAAAAAAATCGAACCTTTTTTTGGAGGGAGGGCTTCGGCTACGAGAGCTGCCACTCCGGGACGGAGAGGAGGAAGAGAAGGACCTGGAGCGAGATCGAGAGCTGGAGCGCGAGTCGGTGCCTGAGAAGGAGCGCGAACGCGAGCGGGAGCGTGACGATGAGTCAGAACCGGAGCCTGAAAGTGGCGAGCGACGGCCTCGGCTTGGCTTCGCCATGGCTGACAGAGAGACGAAACCCTAGATAAATCCCTGGTGGAGTGGTGAGTGGCCAAGACACAGAGAGAGAGAGAGAGGTTTTATGTAATGTTTGCGAGAGGCCTATATTAACAAGGGTTTTCAACTTTCACGAGGTCAGGGTGGCAAATTTTGTCTCGCGCTGGTAGTTCTTTTTCTTTGTTTTTTTAATTTTATTTTTTATTACCTTGACCTTTGGGGGAAATAAAATTTATATTGATAGATGGAGTTACTAATAGTAATACTATAACGAGATGATTTTATACTTCACCAAATATTCACAAAAAAATAACACCAAGTGACACTGTCCCACTACAAAATTTCTCCACTTCGGGGTTTCGCTTTCGTATGTAAAAATTGATGTTCATACCGGCAGATCATAAGAAAAACAAATTTAAGGTGACAAAAGGAGTATTGGATCCAAAATTATGATGGCATGTCCATACTCCAAAGCTTCATATTCAAAAGCTCAACATGAGAGCTGGATCACAATTGCTCTATAACAAAATTACAAATGTTTACTTGTACCCAAGACAACCAGACATGCACGTTGTTTGAGCTTGAAATTTATACTTGCAACATAATACCTCAGAGGGTGTTAGCAAATCTTAACACAGGGTTCCTGGCATGCAAAATGGGTTGGTTCGCCAAGCTTAAGCCAGTAGTAATCAAGTTCATTTTGGTTCTTCAGCACTGGTCGAAGCACCTGAACGTCTTCTCTTGGCTTCGTTGTCGCCCAACTGCAGTGAAAAGCAAATATCTTCGTCGCAGCCATTCCTCAGTGACGAGAGATTCTCAGAAACTGTTCTACCCATCTGATTTTTTTTATGTAGTGGGGATCCTCCGAGAAAGCTTGGTATAAATTGATGTTCAACACTAGGAACCGCCTTGATACCATCTTCCAGATGAAACTCTGTTTCCACCAAGGACAGTGAGCTGCTGGGTTCAGCTTCTAAAGGGATATGCTGAATTTGGAGACCCAGTGACTCAAACTTCTCCTCAGGTCTTTCCTTTGGAAGCATCCCATCAGGAGGGGAAGAGTCACCGACAGTCGAGCCAATTGCCGTTGCCGAAGCAGTCCTTTGTTCTTGTACTGCAACTACAGATAACATTTACATAGAATTGTAATTAAGGCATGTACATCATATGTATTCATTTGTCTGTATTAATATTATAAAATATTGTCCTTCACCATCATTTTGACATACATCACAACACATTACCCATGAACACACAGTTTTCCTTAATGCATTGCTCCCCTCATAATAATAGTAATAATAATAATAAGAGAAAACATGCTGTTATATTTTAATATTATGAGGGTTTGTCAAACCCTAAATGATAAATGCATCCAAGTTTAAAGGTTTATCTTAGTCTATGCACCCCACAAATTTGAGTTTTTAATTATATGCAAGGAACGCGAGCGCAGAAAATCAGAATGAATATGCAGACCAACTACAAATAAAAAGTTGAAGATTGGCAAGTACTAATGAAGGGGGAACCAGCAAATAAAGGCAACCCCAAAGCACAAACCTTTAACCCCTTCATCAGTTGTAATGAGGTCGAGTTCAAGGAGTTTGAGAAGACGTCCGAGATCAACTCCACTTGTCCAATTCTCAGGAGGTTGACCAATTTTCAATTTAAGTCGGCCTCGGTTAGCAGTACCACCCCATATGATCCCAATTGGCCGTGGCTTCTCCCCATTCTCGCCTTTTAATATTATGAGGCTCCCACTGTCTCCTTCAAGGTCAAATGTTTGTTGGTTCTCACCAACAACAAGAAAATCAGTTAAGAAGCATATGCCTTTCTCATCATTGTACTCGAGGGCATAGGCCAATACAGTTCCAGTAGTCAAGCCAGAACTTCTTCCAACCTTCATCACCTGCTTTCCAATAAGTGTACTGATTGGGGACTGCAAGTCAATTATCTTAACATTACCAATCTCTCCTACTCCTTTCACGGATGTAATAACAGTACACATGTCAAAATCATCAGCAAAAGGAATGAATGCCCCATCTGCTCTCACAAATGTCTCTGCAATAACATGAAATCCGGATGAATAAGTGTTTCTCTTCCTTCCTTTCCTTCTCTCTTTTAAAAAATGTGTCCGTCTCTGGTATTAGCAAGCCTAAGGAAAGATAGCCTTACCATTAAATAATCAAACCACATAATTTTATGTTAATTACCAAAATGTTGGGACAGACTTTGATAAAGGATTAGGAAAAAAAAAAAGGTTGAAATGGGCCAATAGGGTGAGTGCATCCCCAACCATGGTGCCTAAGGCATCATCAGTAGATACAAATAAGAGAAAACAGGACTCAAGGTAAAAGCATTATAGTGTTTACTGATGACATGCACAACGCATGCAAGCATACAATACATGAGTTAAACAGGCGATTTGGCACCATCTTGATGTTTTTGCCAGGCATCAAAAAGGCTGGGACAGGTGAAGCTATAGAACAATAGATTAAGTAAAAACTGATGCAGCAATATTAAATATTCTGCTTGTAATCTTTAAATTTAATCTGTGAATATCTTTATTAGAGCTTGATCAACTTAGCTAAGTAGACATCCATTGACCAATTGGTCAAAGTAACAAAGTCAATCTACTCAAATTTGGATTGATGAGCACTCTGAAGAAAGAATGTAATAGAATCCATCTCCAAAAGCAAAATAGGTTACATTACCAACTTTTGAATCCTTCTTACCTGGGTTAATTCCAGCAAAGATGCCATACCAAAGCTCATCTGTGATAAATGAGGTAGCTCTCTCCACTGCCCCAAGATATACCCCAGGTCCAAGTGAAGGAGGTAGGGGATGAAACATCTTCTGATTTGGGTAATCCAAGTCAACTGCAACATGCCGATTTGTGAGAAAACCAACTTGCCGATTGCCAGTTTGGCTCCTTACTATAGCACCCAATGTTCCATATGTCTCCTGGCTTGCCACCTTGAATAAAAGCAAAAAGAAACAGAGTACTTACCAGCATTCAGATTTAAAAGAATACCAGAATAAGATGGAATAACAGTGATGCAGTACACAGTAATAGAATAAGATATGGATTTACTTAAGTAACTAACACTAGTGTACCAGATTTTAGAAGTGTGACACTTCAACAAATCTAGCTTAACAGGAGAAGGCTAATTAACATTTGACTGTTCTAAGCTCAAGCTACTGGCTCTCGACTTAACCCAATATGCCATTGAATTTGGTTTACTGATTCAATACTATGACAAATGACATGGTACATGAGATAGAAGAATAAGAACCTCAATCAAGGCTGGATTTATAAATAACTAGTTCAAATTTTTTGATTAACTATTGTCGTATATTAGAAATTCCACAAAAGATGATGGCCATGCTTTGTTAAAAAAGGTTAAAACTAGTGCATTTCCAATTTCCCATCCCTATATTAGTTCATAGAAAGAAGGTAAGCTTGGAAGGTAACCTAAACATACCTGAGAACCTGAGCCAATGCATGGATCACCTCCACGCAAATCATCTACAATTTCTGTGTACAATTGTTCTTTGGGAGCTGGCTCAGGTGCACCAAAATATGAGAATTCTACAACATCCACATCACACCATACACCTCCAGGCCCCTGCTTAAGTTAAAAAGAGTACTTTAAAACACAAATAAAATCATATGGAACAGGTGTCGATAATCCCAAAAAAAGTAATTGTTGAATAATTAAATGAATAACTAAATTGTAATTAACATTTTTTTCTTGACCTCTAAGGCAGTGGGTAAGCACTGTATCGGGCTGAGCCATTGCTTGTGAACCTTTCTGGCAACAAAGACAAGAATAGCTGGTATGTCAGTTAACACACCCCGTCGAATACGAAACCCAATTGCTGTTCCAAGACTGTAACACCGCAAAATCTTGCTATGAAATGCCCTTATAGTCATCAGTTCAAGCAATGTAGTCGCTTGCTGCCCTTTTGGCAATTGACCAAGAGTTTCAGGCAGGACTCCTTTCTGTAGATTAGTGAAATAGTTTGCCCTCTCTTCGGCAGCATCATTCAATCGGCTTGAGGTAGGCCATGAAAAGTAAGCAGCACTGGTCTCACAATGCTGTCCAGCTGATGCATAAGGTTGAAGTGTTGGTGGACTTAAGGAAGGCAAATTAGAATGACTGTAACAGTTTCTTTCAAGATCTAAAACTGACTCCTCTGATGGTGTTGAACCAGAATAACGCATCCTCATATTAAATCTGGTCCGCTCCATCTTTCCAGTTAGCTTAACACGATAACATAATGAAAAATCTTAAGAGGAGAATTCTAAGGTAATAATATTATAACTTATAAGCAGGGGAAAAAAGGGAGAGTTTATGCTGCAAACACATGTTAAACTTATAGTCAGAAATGAAGTGAGACAGTACAAGTCCAGTAGACATGATGGGGAATGGGTGGACCATGCAATCCGCAATTGAGAGTATAGACTGCAAAGTAAAGACATGCCTCAAAATATACTAATGACTTCCTTAATGGTGAAATCCCAAAATGAAAATGTGGATTATGAAACATCCCCCTACAGCAGGGTTAATACACTTAAAAGTCTACCATTATATATAATTATGATGTTTTCCACTACACATACACGAAAGGCGTGCTCTAATCCCTGAAACAACTTTAGGAGCACCATCCAACTTTTTAGCATCATTCATATGAAGATTAAGACTAAAAAAATCCTTAAATTGAGTAATGAAATTTGAGAAAGGCATGATAATTCCCCCCAATTATGTCTGGTCGCCTAGAAAAATGGAAGAAATGAAGAGAAAAATAATGTCAAACTAAGACTTACTTCGACATTCACTGTTAAAATCTAAAAAAAAGAAAAGAAAAAATCTTTCACACTCCATTTGCCTCTTAAGCTTCACCACCGACCAAACATAGCAGAACCAGCGGAGGCTATCAAAGAAGCTTGCTGAATGACCAGGTGCTATGGAAACTTGTACCTTCCTTGTGACCAAAATGTTTCAGTTTTTACACCAACAGTAGAAAAACTTATTTTCAACCCATGTTTAACGGATTCCAGAAATTCAATCACACAGGCAACATATAACAAGGAATTCATTAAGAAGAAAGAACAAAAACCCAGCAGAAACCAAAAAAGCAAACCTTTTCAGATATGAGAAGTTGAGAACTACAATCATCAGCTCATGAAATAAAGAAAAATGATTTGAACATAAAATCAAAGGCTTAGAATGAGTAAAAAGAAGATAGCTCACTGATCAGTAATGGCAGAGCTGGAATGGGTTCCTGTAGCAGGAACCTCACAGTCACAGAGCACCTTCAAACAAACCAACCCAAGTAGAAATTCAGCCAAACTGGAGAAAGAATCGGCTCAAAAGCCTCTGGGATTGCCACTTTGCTGGTATGCAGCAGAGTGGTTGCTGCTGCTATAAAAAACCAATGAAATTAAAGCTGGTAAAGTTAACATCTTGTGCGCTTATTTTATTGAACTTTAACATTCTTTTTTGTGGGGAAGAGAGTTTGGTGGGAAATAGTGCATAGTGTGGGGGGCTATGTGCTAATACTTGGGTCTTGAAGCTGTCTGATTTGTATTGGCTCCTTTAACTTGAACTGATTCTGTAGTTCCGACAGCATTATCGTATACGAGGTACAAATACTTGTCAATGTCTCGTTATAAAAAGAAATTTTTCAATAAATGTAATGCCACATTGTTTTTGGAAAAATTGTAAATTAGAAAAGGGGCTCTGATTTTCTTCTATTTGTATCAAGAGTTTAACTGCAGCAAAAAATTGAAAAATCTTTACTCCATGGCCAAAGTATGCTTCCAAGTATTCCTTTTTTATAATTATTATATGTATTTTTTTTTAATGTCACAACCTTGGATTCCATTGAATCTTCACTCATAAAGTACTTCACTTGATTTTGTTTTAATAATATTCGGAGATGGAGTATTCGAACACAAGATCTCAAGTGTTACTTAATTACTTCAACCACAAGCCTTGCAGGGGTAAAAGAAAAACACTCGGCTCCTTCTCTTGATTTTCACTAATTTTGACGAATTATTTCTCATTTGCAAGAATTAGGAATAACATAAATAGTGTTCATTTATCTATACGTCAACATTTGAATTTAGCGAATCTGGGAAACTGGTGAAATTAGAGTAGATTGGCCACAGCATATTGATAACAATAATACTTCCACTAATTCAGAATGACCAACTTAACAAGGTGGGTTTGAACTGTAACATCTCACAGGTGTCATCTGAAGCCCCAAGTAAGGTTTTCTCCTTGACATCCAATTAAGGCCACCCTTGTTTATAATGGTGACCAAAGAGGATGGGCTGAGGTCAAGCCACCACAAAAGGCATATCATCTACAACAATATGTGATTATTGAGCTTTTCTGCCTTGCCTGCAAGGCTCAAGCAAAGTGTTACCCTAATATATAGTAGACTTGACCATATATTAAACATAGGTCTCAGGCTCTCAACATCTTGTCCTGCAGACTTTTCAACTCGTTTGCCGATCGACGAGCATCTACATTTATCTTTAGATTGGAAGGAGGATAGAGCCATATAGTTGGATGATTGTGAACTGTACTGTGGTTTTCCCTTGCCTATTCAGATTTCTACATTTCCAAATCATCCAACTGAGCAGAATACGACTCACAGTGAAAGCCTCGAGTATGCACAATTAAGGAAATGAAAATTGGCATAGCACATTTATTACTTAAAACTTTTATGAAGAGTCAAGAGAGGCTGGAAAAGAGACATTATCCAACAGAAAAACAGTTCAAATAACTAATGAAATTCCAATTTTACACACTGATAGCCCACAATTCATATAGGTTGCTGTCAATATGCAGAAAATTTAGCAGCAAGTTTCTAAGGCAGGCAATCTAAAGCCATTTAAGAAACCCATGGTTCCTTGTACATTACTTCCATAATCAATTGGCTTCAATGAATACAGCTACTAAGACAATGACAATCTAAAATTTAGCAGCAAATTTCCAAGGCAATCAACAAATTTTTGTACAAATTAACTAATCACAAAACAGATAATAACAAACCACCAATTTGATGTCTCCACCATCAATCAAATCAGGAGAGGGTTTCGGCAAAACTAAGTGAAAGCTTACACACAAGGAAACAACTTCATTACCCACAAAACATAAACTTTCTGAGTTCCATACAAGAGGTAAGTAGTGCATAATGCATAGAGGAAGAAACGAAAACACTGGATTAAACACAATCCTTAGTTCTGCTGAAAGTTTGGAGAGATGAGGCTCTCCACATACGCATCAGCATTGAAGTCACTCGGAAGGCCATTCACCAAGAATTTTTTACATGTTCCATCCTTTCGGTTGCACAGAAGTAATTGCTTTTGATTTCTCACCAATAGTATATTGGTATTCTTCCAGTAACACAATGGCTGTAAAGAAAAGTAGGAGTTGGTTATCATAATCTTAGTCCAAGACTCCTTCACATTATACTCTTTCATAACCCAAAATGAGTGTTGCTTATGATCATCATGGTAATGTAGTAAACAAAGGCACCCTCCCAAAATGCCAGTTGTAAATCTCCGATAATTCGTGACAGAATCAGGTGTGGCCAAGTCTGAGAACTTTTCCTCTGCTAAATCAAAAGCAGCAATAACACAGGGACCTCCAACTCCAAGAGGACCACATAACCAGTGGACAGCTCCATTGAGAAATGTCCCATAGGCATCCAAAAGATGTTTGTAGGGAAAATCTTGAACCCTTTTCCATGAATTGTTTTTCAATGAGAAGACAAGTACCATGCATCCATAAGCAACCTTGACAAACTTGTAATCACTCATAGGAGGAGCATGACCAAAACCGTGGGCATGACCTTGAAAACGCACTCCTCGTTGAGGACAAGCATGGCTTGGCATGGGGCAATCTGGTACTCTCATGGACTCTCTGGTTGAAGGGTTAAATATAAAGAAGGCTTCTGGCTGAGGCATGATGCAGACCAAACCATTACAGGAACCAGACACGAGAACCCATTCAGTTTTGAGATGGGTCTTGAGTGGAAAATCAAGCTCCAAGGGCAACATATCATCATCTATAGATGCTAAATGGTCCAAGGAGAAGAGAGACTGAGAGCTGAGAATGAGTTTCTGAGTCTGGGTTCTGTTGAGGTGGGTTTGGATGAAGTGGGGTTGGGTGGTAAGGCGAAGCCATGACTTTGAAACACACCTGAATCTACCAACAGACTTCACAGGAAGTCGAGAGAGTATGTCTGCAATGATATCGTCTGAAAGGTTTGCCATTTACGCCTAAAAAGTTCACAACTTGACCCTAAATCAACAACTAAAACATGGGTCTGCCACAAAATTTCTAATGTTCCATACCCATATATTGAAGAAATCGAAAAAATTTGTAGCCAGAGAAATTGAACATAATCTTAGAGAAACCCATTTCCGTAGAGAAGAAGATAAACAAAATATTCACCAAAACAAACGAGAGAATACGCAAAAGTTGCGAAAAAAAAAGTCACAGCAAGAATGTGATAATACCCAGAAAACAAGAGCAGGGTTTTGCAAATCCACTGACAGAGACAATCTCTCTGGCACCGGAGCGTGGGACGATCTGCTCTCTGCTTGAAATTGGATATAAAAAGTAAGAATGAAATCAAGAATATAAACAATGGGAGTCAACAAAGATAGTCTTCAGGTGACGACAAAAGAAATAAAACAACTCCACTCATTCATTTTATATAAAAGGAAGAGTTACATTCTTATTAATAGTAGTTGTTTATAAATAGATTTTTCGTTTCCATCCGTTGTCAAAAAGACAATTACTATTCATTTTTTAATTTTTTTCACAACTTTTTACCATAATAATTAATTTGGATAATATTTTCTTCCTCAATACTATTCATATCTCATAATCGGATAAAATTTTCAATTTCAAATTTTAAATAAATTTAAAAAAGGCTGGTATTTATAGAAAAAATTCATTAATTTTGGGTATTTTTAAAAAAATTTCAGAATTTTTTCCAGATTTTATTACAAAAATTTGGTTGTCGTTGGATTGGAGGAAAAATAAGATCGGAGAGCCCATGACGCCACGTGGCAACAAAAAAATCAAATCGGTGGGAGTCATCAGAGCGATGACGTTAGACCATCGTTTTGGACCTCGGTGAGCGCCTTGCCGGCCAGTTCGTGGACACACCTCCCGGGCCTAGGCTCATCACCGAAACACTTTTTGTTTTTTCCCCCAAGCCTTGGGCTTAGCTCATTGCTAGAACCGCTCTAAGAGCATCCCAGAAGAGTCTCCAAATTTTAGTCAAATTCTAACTTAAGCTAGAAAGCTATTATAACAAACCACTTAAAATGTATTTCCTCTAGTAAGAGCAAGTCCAGCGCCCAACTCAAACTGGGTGAAAGGCTACCTTGGCGAGCTCGAGATGGCTCTAGCGAGGACCTTTAGTTCGGTTTCATGGTGGGTCCCATGAGCCCGAGGAAGCCCAAGGGCAAGTCTTGCCTGAAGTCCGAGTCTGGTGACGCGACGATAATTCAAATTTTTACCGTTGGCACTGAATTACACGCCAACGGTAAAAAAATTTGACTTCCGTTGGCGTTAACATGACGCCAGACGTCACCACCGACCTCCAACGAGCGTTTGCCACGTGGCATGACAGGACTCTCGGATGGCTTTTTCCAAATCACGGTCATCGTTTTTGGCTAAAAATTGCAAAAAAAAAAATTGAATTTTTTTAAAAAAAATACCCAAAAATTCTGTATTTTTTCTCTATAAATACCTAACCATTTTATTGTCTTTCCACACTAAATCTTCATACAATTTCTTCTCCATCCAATATTTTTTACTCTCCACTCACATTATTCACTTTCCACACTAATTCTCCATACAAACTTTTCTCCTTCCAATATTTTTTATCTCCACTCACATTTTTCACTTCCACACCAATTCTCCATACAAACTCTTCTCCTTCCAATATTTTTTACTCTCCACTCACATTTTTCTACTACTTTCCATTTGTATAAAAAAACGAATGGCATCTTCTGTCGAAGTCGGAGGCTAGTGGTCAACGAATGAAGATATTGCGTTGTGTCAATCTTGGATGAACATTAGTCATGACCCTATCACGGGTAATGAGATGAAGTTTCATCATATGTGAGCAAAATTCATGGAAATTTTGTCAAAGATCGGGTTCTATTCGGACCGAAATGGCACCTTATCTAGTAGATGGAAACTTCTGAATAAAGAGTTAGGAAAATGGAGAAATGCCTTGACAAAAGCAAAGGCGAACATTCAAAGCGATCAAAATTTGACCGATGAGGTAAAATTTTATAATTGCCATTTTAATCAATTCAATGTCACTTTTTTTTTATTGCATATTCTATTTGTTTTTCTTGCATAATTTTTTTTTTCTTGGTGCACCTTTAATTTGTTTATATTTTCTTGCATAATCAATTTTATTTTTGCATTTCAAAATAGTTTATATTTTCTTGCATAATAATTTTTGTTTCTTGCACTTCCAATTATTTATTTTTAATAGATCATACAAGCACAAATGTGGTTCGGTGCCATGGGGCAAGGCAAAAAAAGTTTCGTGCATTTCCATTGTTGGGAAATTGTGAAGGATTGTTCGAGATTCAAAATTATTCCCACCAGTCCGCCGGTTGTGATGAATGAGACGCCACTCCACGATTCGATATCAACAGATTCGCCATTGGACTCCCCAATGGAAACGGAGTCACCATTTGTGCCACGTCCGCCGAGACCTATTGGGAGAAAGGCGGCAAAGGCCAAGAGAGGGGACACTTCGACCAATGAATGTGTACAATTATTGGAGCAAATAGCTAAGAGCACCTCACTAAGAATGGAGAGAGACTTGAAAAGAGATGAAATGGACGTGGCACGAGAGGAAGCATTTGTTATTCAACAGCAAAAGGCACAAGAAAAAGACATAGAGGATAGAGAGATGAAAAATCATGGCCATGGATACGAGCCATATGTCTCCCAAAACAAAGGCCTATTGGAAGCTACGACGAAGAGATGTGATGAGAAGAAAACTTTTCCATGACGACGGACCTAGCAATACGGATTGGTTAAATGATGAAAACCATTAGGTTGTATTGAAACACCTTTGCCATATGTTGTATTGTTGTATTATCCTTTAATTTGTTGTATTGTTTCCTTTTTATTCAATAAAAAAAGCATTAAATAAAATGACTATTTATTAAAAATATTTGAGCATCAAAACAAATATTAATTAAAAAAATCCTTAATTTATTGCAAACAACACACAAAACAAACCATACATAAAAGCATAATAATAATAAAAAGCATAATTCCAAAAAACACCACATACAAAATAAAGCATAATTAAAAACAAAGCATAATTCCAAACAAAGCATTAATCTTGACTTCATCCATTGTGATTGCCTTTCATCTCCCTCAAGTGCTCGATCAAGTCACCTTGACGTATCTCGTGAACATTTGAAGATTGCATTTCTTGATACCGATCAATCATGTGGTTGTTGAATTGACCATCCCGAAGTAACGGTTCGGGCTCCAGTGGTAGTCCATTTGGTCTAATCGGCCTTTCATATATTCTTGTCAACGATGTGTTCATTGGATCGGGTTCAAACACCTCTGGAGCATCATAGTCATACTCATCCTCCACAATCATGTTATGGAGGATGATGCAAGTCATCATAATACTCTGCAGCACCTCCTCATCTAGCATCCGAGCAGCACCCCTAATAATTGCCCAACGAGCTTGCAAAATACGAAAACACCTCTCCACGTCTTTCCTGTAACCTTCTTGAAAGGAAGCAAAGTTTCTTTCCTTCTCGGATTGGGGATTCGAATTGTTTTCACAAATGTCATCCACCTAGGATAAATTCGTCGGCAAGGTAGTACGCACCAGAGTAAACGGTATTGTTGATTTGGTACGTGACCTGAGGGGAATGACCTCGCAATACCTCGTCGAACACCGGGGATTGACTAAGGACATTGAGGTCATTCTGAGATCCGGTAACCCCGAAGAAGGCATGCAAACCCAACAATCGAATGAAGCTACGACCTCCAAAATTATAATTTTTTGGCCCTTCCGATTCCCGTACTATCCTTGCCAAGCAGTAAGACAGTTCTTCCATTGCCAGTGCATGCAATCGATGCTTCCAATCATTCCCGAAACCTTGAGCCTCGCTTTTTTGTAGAAACCGTTGCAGGTCTCTTGGCGTGGGTTTGCGAAGGTACTCCCTTGTGTACAAATTTTTCACTGCATCATAAAATCTCACCAAGCACTCTAGGATAGTAGATTTTCCCATCCTTGCAATCTCATCCACATGCTCTGCAGATGCCCCATAAGCAAGCATCCGCAAAGCAGCTGTAAGTTTTTGCTCCGGGATAAGACCCAAAGCTCCAACAGCATCATGCTTTTGAATGAAATATGTGTCGTAATTACAAATATCATGCATGATTTTTTGGAACAAATGTGGCTGCATTCTATATCTCTCTCGAAACTTAGAAGCAGGATATAATGAATTTGGGATAAAATAATCCTACATGAGATTCTTACCCCGAGACTTCCTACGTCTGTCCACATTTGGGGCACGACGACGACGGTGTTGCCTTGATTGATCCATCATACACACCGCTACTGCAAGCATTTGTTCCTCTTCTTCATCGGCGTCCCGATCTTCTTGAGCACGTCTACACCGGATTTCTTCCCTTTGTTTCTGTTGCCTCTCCAACACCCTCGACAAGTTTGACATTGAAGAGTAGAATGTGTTTTCTAAAATATGAGAAATGAAGGAATAGATAAGAGATGGTGTGAGAGGTATGAGTTGATGGTGTAGTTTTATAGAGGGATTTAGAAGAATAGAGATGACACGTGGCACAATTTTAGAGGATGAAAATCTTATCTAAAATATGAAATTATAAATTTTTTTAAATATCTGAAAATCTTATCTGACATGGGACACGTGGCACAATTTTAGAGGGTGAAAATCTTATTTGAAATCTGAGATTATAATTTTTTAAAAATATCTGAAAATCTTATCTGACATTGGACACGTGGCACAATTTTAGAGGGTGAAAATTTTATCTGAAATATGAGATTATAATTTTTTAAATATCTGAAAATCGTATCTGACATGGGACACGTGGCACAATTTTAGAGGGTGAAAATCTTATCCGAAAATTTAATTACAAAAGATTATCAAAATTAATTGGTTTAAAGTATAAAAAAATAGGAAATAAAGTACAATGAATAGTAATAGCCTTATACTTTTGCCCTAGACTTTGCCCTCATGAGTGGAACCACAAATGCAAAGGCTGACACTATTCACGTGAATAGTAGTAGCCCTTGCTTGCCATTGCCTTAGACTTAGCCCTTGTGGGTGGAGATGCTCTAATGTTCTCTATTTTGGCTAATTTGAAATATTTTATAATTATTTTCTCTTTCTCCCTTCTTTCTCCGGCAAATCCAATATATTTATATTAAAAAAATATAGAAACTCAATCCCACCAACCTCTCCAAATGTCTCTATCTCTCTATCCCTTTTTCTCTCTCCTCCTAGCCAAATTCTCTTTCCTCGCTAGATGTAGAGAGCCAAAAGTTGGTTCTCCAAAATAGAGAGCTAAGTAGGGAGTCTGTTGAAGGAGGATTTTCCTTCTTTTTAGCCAAAGTAGTTAGGGATGATAGGATAGAGAGTTTGTTGGAGATACTATAAGAGCATCTCCAACATATGTGTCAAAAGTGCCACATAGACATTTAACAGTTAGAAATAACATCTCACATCACTCTAACTGATGTGTCAAAGCTGATGTGGAATGAAGGCTAGAGGTTGAGATGCTATTTTTGACAACCCAAAAGCAAGATGTCAAATGAATATTTTATTATTATTTCTTTTCTTTTCTTTTTAATTAAAAATAAATCAACACTAAAATTTAATAAATTAATAATTTAATTGGACATATCGGGTGGAGTGTAAATTTGTGTAAGATGTCAAATTGCCACATCAACCATTAAATTTAAATTTGATGTTTGGTATTAACATCTCCCTTGTAGATGCTCTAAGGCCTCAATCGGGATTGCCTTTAATGAATTTTTTTAATTCCTAAAATACTATTATTAATTTTTAAAAATGACATCACCTCACCTCCATATCCAACTTCACCACAACCACCACTACTAGGGGCGGTTCTAGCTATGGGTGGCTGGGCTCATGCCTGCCCAAAATTTTGACCAAAAAAAAAATTCTAAGTAACTTGCCCAGCCAAAAATTCAATTCAAAGGCAACTAGCCCACTCACTTAAACAAGCCCACTTAAACAAAGAATGTATGCAGTGCAAGTGCAACAGCCAAAATTAAAATCTGATCCCGCGTGTTGCAGCCTTCACAGCCACCAAACAGAAACTTCACTCACTGTGAAAAATATCAGCACCTCCCTCTTCTATCTCAAGCTCAACCTTCACCCACCATCAACTCAACTCTCAACTTCTTTGCAGAAACAACTTCTCTTCTTGGCAACAAGTATTCTTCTCTCATTCTCT